>NC_089597.1:52336605-52636605 GCF_019320115.1 Miscanthus floridulus
AGTTGGATTGGGTTTCCCTTTCATGGGCTATAGACTCGGTCCAAAAGGATACGGTGAAAAGATCTAAAACCAAAATCTGGGCAAGACCGTATATCCTTTCGCCGACACTTAGATGGATGGCATGTTTAGGAAACGCCGACACTTATTCTATCTAAAAACATTTGCCGACAGTTTTATTGTCCTAAGAGAAATGCCGACAGTTAACCTGTAGCCATATAACATCATTCCCGATAGTTTATGTGACTTTAAAAAGGTTGTACAATTACCAAAACATAGTGTGTTGTCAAAACCAATCATTTGCCAACAGATAAGTGTAGGTAAATGTGTGTCGTGGTGTAGTGACGTGAAGGCCATGGGAGAACTTGGCAACATACCTAAGCTTAGGATGAACAGACGGTGCAGGAGACGTACACAGGACGTAGTACAATAGTTACGTGCTTATTGCGATACGTACCTTTTGGTGGCGGCATAGACGGTGTTGAGTGGGAAGGAGGGGATGGCCTCCGACGACACGGAGCCCATGTTGACGATGGCTCCCCACCCACTACTAGACACGGGTTCTTTGCCGAGTGCCCTAAACACTTGGCAAACCCAAGTTTGCACTCGGCAAAGAGTTTGCCGAGTGTTACACTCGGCAAAGACCCGCCGCCATAGCTTTTGTCGGCAAAGGGTTCTTTGTCGAGTGCAATATATCGGGCACTCGGCAAAGCCTTTGCCGAGTGCCATGTCAGCACTCGGCAAAGAAAAGTTGACCTAACGGAGACCACCCATCTGACGTCCCCTTTGCCGAGTGGTGACGTGTCGGGCACTCGGCAAAATATTTTTTTATTTTTTTCCAAAAAATTCTTTGCCGAGTGCCACAGCGTTGGCACTCGGCAAAGTGCCCAGTTTTGTCGAGTGCTATGGACGAGGCACTTGGCAAAGTGCCTAGTTTTGCCGAGTGCTTTGGACGAGGCACTCGACAAAGTGCCCAGTTTTGCCGAGTGCCATGACTATAGCACTCGGCAAATCTGGGACCTGAGCCGGTTTTGCCCAGTTTTGCCGACTGCTTTTTTGCTTCCCATCTTTATAGACAAACAAATCACATATTCACAACCATCACATGCCTAGAATCACAATATATATCACATAAATGCCTCGTCCATAGCAATATCCATCACATACACGATATAGATCACAATGTATATCACATCCACATCCATCACAATATCCACATCCAACACAACCATCACAATATCCATCACAGGATCCAACACAAGTCTAAGTCCATGAAACATAAGAAAAGAGACCAATCCAAGGTACCTACTGCCACCCTTGCCACCCGGAGTGTGAAGAAGGGCCACCTGGCCCCCCGGGCTGTGGAGGAGGGCCACCTGGCCACCCGAACTGTGGAGAAGGGCTAGGTTCACTTGGATGCGTCGAGTGGTGCCCTTGAGGAGTCGGGTTCAAACCCGCGGACGGTGGCTGCGCAAAGGAAAAGCGAATTCATGAGTTTCTGCAGGAGGGTCGCACAAGCTAAAGCAATAAACAACCATACTCACCGGACTAGGATCAGGAGTACGAACCACTAGAGCGAGGAGCAAAGGTGGCACGGCTATACCTATCGTGGCCTAAAGGTTCGCCATGAACGCGTAAAGGTCCTATAGCCTCTTCTCCTTGGCCTCCCTCCTTCGCTCTTGCTCCGCCTGCTCGGCCGAGTGCCTGGGCTCCAGCCTCTGCACCTGGGCCTGCAATATTTCACCCGCAATGTTTCAACAATGCAAAGGCAAGATACATGTAAAAGCAATGAACGACGAACAAAACAGGACTAACCTAGAGTTCCACCACCTGCTGCTGTGCACTCTGCTGCTGAGGTTGTATAGGGAGGGAGGAGCTCGTGCTCCTTGCTCGAATCTGGGAGAGGGTGGGAG
The DNA here is from genome assembly GCF_019320115.1 of Miscanthus floridulus. Lineage (NCBI taxonomy): Eukaryota > Viridiplantae > Streptophyta > Magnoliopsida > Poales > Poaceae > Miscanthus > Miscanthus floridulus. Next base: position 52,338,516 of record NC_089597.1, read on the forward strand.
TAGAGGCCGTGTCAACTTGGCTGTTCGCCATCCAGTACCGGTCATGCTGCTTCCCTCCTCCAAGCCTCATCATGAGGTCCGCATCTAGGGGCTGGGAGGACGGATCGAAGTCCTCCCCATGGCGCGTGCGAGCCGCCGAGGAGTACTCGCTGAGCTTGCTGTGGACGCTCGTGTTGGTGTACGCCTCGGGCGGGTCCTCCGGGTTGTAGGTGAGGTCCGGGGCTGTCGCCTTGCCCTTGTGTGCCAGGGCGTACGCCATGAACTCATTGCACTCCTAGCCACCATGCGACTGGGACTGCGAGGAAAACACCAAGATGATTACAAGTAATGAGAATTGAGCATTCGAATGAATAAAGAAATAAATATAAAGAGCGTTACCCATGTCTGGGCGTACGCGCCGAGGTGGCGGTTGCCTTGGTGGTGTGGCACACCACCCACTGCAGGCGGCAGTCCCGACGGATGTTGTGCTTTTCCATCCACTCATTCGAGCACCACCTGTCGATAATGGCCGCCCAGTAGGCTCGGTCCTTGGCGCACCAATCAGGACACATCTGCAGACCATCAAGTATATAACATGTCAAAAGATAAAATGAAGCCTACCTATTCTTCATGGAAGGAATCAGTATTAATGTTTCGTACTAACCTGGAGGTACTGCTCCTTGGTGAGTGTCATGGTCCTGGCTGCCTGCTTCCTCACCACCTCACCAAGGACATTCCCATTGTAGTTGATGATGCACTGGAGCCGTGTCTTGTGGTACAGGTCTGAGAGTCGGTTCCTGCAGACCTTGTCCTGCACTCGCTCCGCCCGGCCCTCGTACCCCGGGGCGCACCTGAAGAAGTCCTGCATACATGCATCATGTATCATTTCATTATTTTAAGAACGACCAATGAATACAATAAATTGACCAATGTAGTGCGATGAAGACTTACCTAGTGCTCCTGCTTAATCCGCGCCGCCTTGGTGCCTGCGACGTTGTCCGGGTGAGGGTAAAGTGGTCCCACGTCTAGGGCGGCATAAGTCACGTTGCCGTTGGTGCCTGTGACGGTGACCATGCCTGGGTAGTGCTCCCGAATCAGAAGGCTTAGGATGCCATTGATCTGGCGTACCTGCCAGCTCCGGACACAACTTCCCAGTTGCTGCACGAGTCATTAAGAAGAATTATTAGTCTCCATTTTGATTGTCAACATGTCATATGAACAAGTAGAGAAAACATGAATGGTTACGTACCCGTCGCCCACGGGTCGAATCATCAGGCGCTGGTGAACTGGGATCGGCCTCCACGGGAGGGTCGACGGCCCGCGCAAGTAGACGGTCGACCCACCAGAGGAAGAGGAACCCCCTGCTGTCGCCGCCTCCTCGTGGCCAGACGAAGTGGAACCCCCTGCTGTCGCCGCCTAGTCGTCCTTGTCCCTCGTGGCCGCCCCCTGGTCGCCTTCGTCCCCGGAGGCCACCACCTGGTCCTCCTCGGGTGATGGGGCACGAGGCGTAGGCCTCGTCCTCGGACGGCCGCAGGGGCGGCCGGTCCTAGTCCTCCTCGTTGATGTCTCCGCCGGCGGCTCCTCGTCCTCCTGAGCGGGGGGTGTCGCGTAGAGCGAGTGGAGACGCCTCTGCCTTCCCCCAGGCATTTTGTCGAGATCCTACAATTACAAAGATGCAAAATGAATTTGTAAGTCCTTATAAAGAGATGGAAAATGAACGAAACATAATTGCAAATTAATAATAATAATAATAATAATAATAATATAGTATTACATGAATTAGAAATAATCTCCCTCGTCAACATCTCCCTCGTTGTCATCATCTCCCTCGTTGTCATCGGCATCACTATCAATATTGTCGAAAAAATCAACCTCATCTCCAACGTTGTCATCATTGTCATCACCTAAACGTAATCGCTCAAGCATTTGTAAGTCGTTGGCATTTTGCACCTCATCTCCATTGTCCTCATCAATGTCATTGTCTACTTCCATGCCCATCAGCAAAGACATGTCTATGTCAAACCTCCCTTCGGCTCTGGTTGATAGAACTCTCCATCGTATGTGTTTGGGTCAAAGTTGTAATCCTCATCGTTCGGGACAGGCACTTTACCGTGCGGCGATACCTTGTGCACAAGGTACTAGCCCGTAAGATTAGGGTCTTTTTGGCATGCCCATGGGAGATAATAAACTTGCATGGCCTGTTGAGCCACAATATAGACATCGTCGCCTCGATAGACGGAATCTTGCTGAATTTTGACTTGCCCAAGCTCAGGGGTTGTTCTCGTTATATCAGGATCGAACCAATGGCATTTTAATACGACTGGATTAAGAGGTTTGCGACCCTCAAATCTAAGCTTGTATATTTCTTCGACTATGCCGTAGTAGTCACGGTCATCGGTGCCAGGCATACAAACTCCGGTATTCGTGGTTCTTCGGTTTGGGCGACTCTGTTCGTGTCTTGTTGTGTGAAAGCGATATCCATTCACATCATAAACGGTAAATGACTTGACCTTATAGGCGAAGCCATTGGCAACCTGTCTCAACTCATCACTCATTTCCGCATCCGTGCTGGCCTGCAAGGTGAGGCTAGATAGATCGTTACATTACTCGCTCGTACAAGCAAAGTGGTGAGTCAAAGATAGAACGAGGTAAATTGGATGGTACCTTCTTACTAAACCAGAAAATGAAATCGGGCACACCATCTTTGAGAAGGCTATCTTGTTCTTGAGGGGAAGGAGCCCAATCCTCTTGCCAGTACTTATCCAGAAATTCCCTGAAAAAACGAGAGACAAGGGGGTTGGATGGATGGAGGATAGTGACGGCGTATGTAACAAGCTCATTGAGAACTTACCGCAAATATGGGTTCACTTCGTCAAGGTTCAACAACACATACAGCATGATAGTGCGCCACTCATCATACTGCAAAGTCTTGGTGCTCGATGCGCTTGTGCTTCCGAGTTGCCCTTTGAAAAGGCTGAGGTTCGATGAACTCTCATCGGTGTTGTAATGTGGGGGTGGATTGTGCACACTTGGAAGGTTGTCCTTATAGTATGCTATTGTGAAGTTTGACACCTCCTCCATAATGAATGCCGCTGCCACGGACGCCTCAATTTTGGCTTTATTTCTACACTTTTTGCGAAGAACCTTTAGACATCTCTCGATTGGATAGCACCAATGGGCCTGCATGGGACCCCCCATTCGTGCCTCGTACGGTAGGTGCAAAATCAAATGCTGCATCGGCATGAAGAAGCCGGGTGGAAAGATCTTCTCCAACTTGCAGAGCAACACAGGTGCCACTTTCTCTAAGTCAACAACCACGGCTCGAGATAACTCCTTGGCACAAAGCTGATGAAAGAAATAGCTCAACTCTGCCAGCACGCGCCAGACATTCTCGGGGACATATCCCTGGGTCATGGCAGGAAGAAGCCATTCAATCCATATGTGGTAGTCATGACTCTTCATCCCTAAGACTCGCATAGTAGACAAGTTTACTCCCCTCCTCAGATTCGCCGCATACCCATCAGGGAACATTAACGTCTGGATCCACCGCAATACCTCCTTCCTTTCATCCTTTTTCAAGACGAAATCGGCATGGGGCCTTTTCCATTTCTTGCTGGGTGTAGGAGGCTTCATCACTAGCTTTGGTCTATCGCACAACGTCGCCAGGTCCAGTCTAGCCTTAACGTTGTCCTTTGTCTTATCAGGAATGTCCATGAGTGTTGCCCAAAGTGCCTCGGCGACATTCTTTTCAGTGTGCATTACATCAATGTTGTGTGAAAGAAGGAGGTCATTGAAATAGGGGAGCCTAGTCAAGCCTGATATATGAGTCCACATGTGATCCTGACCATATCCAATAAAACCACCTATGTTGTCATCAATTTTGAGAGCCTCTATCTGAGCACGAACCTCGACGCCGGTCATCATCTGAGGTGCAGGGTCAGTGACTCAAACACCTTTCGTGAAGTTCTTGATGTCTCGTCTGAATGGATGGTTAGAAGGGAGGAATCGACGATGTTGGTCGAACGAAGAGAACTTGCCACCCTTCTTCAACCAATTGAACCTCACAGCTTCCTTGCATACTGGGCATGGGAACTTCCCATGAACACACCACCCACAGAATATGCCATACGCTAGGAAGTCATGCAGGGAGTACTGGTACCAGACATGCATTTTGAAGTTCCTCTTTGTAGCTCAGTCGTATGTTAGTACCCCATTTTCCCAAGCATCGATCAATTCGTCAATCAGAGGCTCCATGAACACTCCCATATTGTTCCCCGGGTGTCCGGGAATTATGAGCGACAGGAATACGTTCTTGGGTTGAAACATGACGCCGGGGGGAAGATTTAGGGGGATCACGAACATGGGCCAACAAGTGTACGGGGCCGCCATCATTCCATACGGATTGAATCCGTCTGTTGCCAGCGCTATACGTACATTCCGAGCCTCCTTAGCTTTATCGAGATGTTTACCATCAAAGTGGACCCATGCATCACCATCGGATGGATGTACCATCTTCTCAGAATTGTATCTTTTGCCATTTTTGTGCCATGTCATCTGTTTGGCGGACTCCTCTATCAGAATAGCCGTTGGATCCTCGGTATGAAAGGATGGTACCATAGGACCTTCTCAGGGATATCAAGCTGCTTCTTCTGGCCATCACTAGAGTCTACCTCTAGAAACCTAGAGGATTTGCACTTTGGACAGTGCGTTGCTTTCTCGTGTTGTTTCCTAAATAGGACGCAACCATTCGGACAAGCATGGATCTGCTGATACGACATCTTCAGTGCACGAAGAAGTTTCTGTGACTCATACATGTTCTTCGTCAGAACGTGACCCTCCGGAAGCAGGGTCCCAACAACTGCCAACATAGCATCGAAGGCATCTCGACTCAGGCTATACTGTGACTTGAACCCCATTAGGCGTCCAACGGCATCCAGTCGCGAAACCTCGGTCTTTTCGTGAAGGGGCTGCTGTGTCGAAGACATCATGTCGTAGAACGCCTTTGCGGTTTTCTCTGGTTCCTCCTCCATTCCTTCACCAAACTGTGCCTCATGAAAGTCATCTATCATGTCTGGTACCCCAACATCACCATCAAAATCCTCAAGGCATTGTCTCACCACCTCCTCTCTCATACGATCCGCTTCACCATGGAAGATCCAGCGGGTATAGTTTGGCATGAATCCAAACTTACAAAGATCTTCCCCCACCTTCTTCCTATTTTTTCTTTTCCTGTTGTCACATTTGCTACAGGGACACGGCATCCGACTTGCCCCTTGAGCAGCCGGGCCAAATGCATGGTCTAAGAAAGCAGAGGTATTGCACATCCATTCTGGGGTCATCTCTGTGTGGCCCGTGTACATCCAGTCACGGTTATCCATCCTCTGACATATATATATATAAGCAAGTAATAAAACCAGCAATTGCATCTACACGGCGTTCCTACTATCTAATAGGTGAAGGATAGGTCCTAATCCCACCCGCGGATGCATAGATGAGGTTAGTCTCCATGCTCTACTCCTATCCGAGATGGAATTTCGGCAGCACCTCCCCACTGTTCTCCCGATACACGTCCTGGCAGGGAGAGTGTATATCCAGAGAACAACAGGGAAGAGCTGCCGAAACTCGGTCTCGGGCCGGAGCAGACCATGGAAACTAACCCATCTACGCATCCGCGGGCTGTCCAAAAAATGTGGACAATCCGAAACAGATACGGTCGTAGATATGCAAAGATCCGCATACCTACGACCGTATCTCTTTCGGACGGGAGACGCCTAACTGGGTTACGCGATCTAAGACAATGATACGGGAGGAGGGCTTATTTATACCTAGGGTGGCAGTGGAGTCAGGCTAGCGGGGCAGTGGTGAGTCAGGGCAGTGACGAGGCGATGCTGTGCAGGCAGACCAGCAATGCCGACGAAGAGGATCGGGGTCGCCGAGTCCCCTCTGACGTGCTCTTCTCTGCAAAAGAAGAAACACAATACTATAAGTTGAAAATTTCGGCAGAACCTCCCCTGTACGGGGAGGTTTCCAAAACCTGCAAGAAAAAACCGGCACGATGGCCGACAACCATATATCAAGGGAACAAATACGGCACGATGGCCGATAGCCAGATATATATTAATCCACCACCAACACACCACCACCTCCACCACCACGACCACACCACCACCACCACAACCACCACACTACCACCACCACCACCACCACCACCACACCACCACCACCACAACCTCCACCACCACGACCACACCACCACCACCACACCACCACCACCACAACTACCACACTACCACCACCACCACGACCACGACCACACCACGACATCCACCACAACGACCATGACCACACCACCACATCCACCACAACGACCACACCACCACATCCACCACAACGACCACACCACCACCACCTCAACAAACACACTACCCTCCTTCTCCACCTCCACCTCCACCTACACCTCCACCATTGCACGCCACCACCACCTTGACCTCCACCTAGACCTCCTCCTTAACCAGCATTGTACACCATGAAGCGAGGGAAGGGCATACCTGGACATCGGAGGGACGTTGGAGGCCGTGGACAGGGCGAGGGTCGCGGACGGGGCGGCGTCAAGGGGCCGGGGCGGGGCACCTCCTCCTCCTCTCTTCTCGGCCTCCTCTCTTCTCCTGTTCCCCTTCACATCTTCCTCCCTTTCTCCCACCTTCTGCTCGGAACGGGGGCGGGCACGGCGGACAGCGTGGACGGGGTTGGCGGGTGGCACGGGGTCCTCCTCCTTCTCCGGTGGCCGGCGGATGGCGCGGAGGTTCTCCTCCTCCTCGAGGCGGGCCGGCCGGCGGGCGTGGGTGGGCGGCGCGGCAGGGGCGGGGCACCTCCGGCGGGTTGAGGCGAGCGGCGGGGTGGGGCTCCTCCGGTGGCATGCTCCTCCTCCCTCCTCCTCTGGCGGCCGGGGGCCAGGGACGCGCGGGGTGGCGGTGGCGGGGTGGCCGGTGGCGGGGTGGCGGTGGCGACGACCGGGGCAGCACGGGGTGGGGCGGGGCGGCGGAGCGAGACGAGGCGGCGCGGGGAGGCAAGGCGGCGGCGCTGTGTGTGGTGTGTGTGAGTGTGTCGGCCAGGAGGCCGACGTATTTTTTTTAACCGCCCACAGCTTTGCCGAGTGCCAAGATCTACGGCACTCGGCAAAGAAGATTCCCTTTTTTTTATTTAAAAATCTTTGCCGAGTGCCAGGCGTTAGGCACTTGGCAAATAATTAAGTTTGCCGAGTGCCACGGATTGGCACTCGGCAATTTTTTTTTTGATTTTGGCCACCAATTTTTTTGGTAGCCCTACAACAGTACCAGGAACCACATATTCAAATTTTGCACATTTTGACTGATTTTTTCTATATTTCATTAGTTTATTCCATTTTGTTGATTTTTTTCGGAAAATACGAGTTTGAACTGTAGGTGCATCGAATATTGGATTTGAATGATTCAAAAAATGACATTCATGTTTGTGAGTGTAAGTTTAGGCCAAATCCAGGAACTGACCTGAAATTTCTATCAACTTGCTCACGGGGCAATGCCACCAAATTGCGTGCGAGTTGTTTTTTAATTCCATAAAATGCAAATGAAATCGAAAAAACATGACACTTGTGGAGATGCCGTGTTATCATATGCGTAGGCTATGATAAAAATTTGAGAAAGTTTCGAGCACGTTGTCACGTACTATACTTACAAACCAGGATATCTCTACATGTGACATTTGAGAAGCGCGAGGTAGGAGAGGAGGCGGAACGAGTAGGCGCCGCCGACGAAAGCGAGCAACAGGAAGAACCATGCGGGCGGTGGCGGCGCCTGTTCTGTCATCCTCACAACTCAGCAGAAGCGCTGTCTTTCTCCGTGTTCCTTCCTAGGCTTCTCAGTTTTGAGGCTGACTACCTCTGCTGTTACTATCTCGCCATCGATCATGACTGCCCCCAACGACCAACTGTCTCTGCTCATAACATCCACCAATGCTGTTACTATTCTCATGGCGTGCAATTACCCCGGCTGCCACCAACCATCATCCAACCGGCTACACACAGACACAGGCGAGGAAAACGGACTGATGAATACGCATGTAATCAGATACAAATATCAGTACTTATCATATTTTTTGTCCTATATATGAATAAAAATATAAATATTTTCGATACGAATATAAAAAGAATAGCTCGGATTCAGATTCACATTTGAATATATATTCAATTTAGGGGTCGTTCGGTAAGGTGAAACAGTTCGGGTTCCTCTCCGCAATGCAAGAATTTCGTTGCCGAACGAATTTAGGCTGAGCATTTCGTTCTATAATCCAAGAGAAACGATTCTCCCTTTTAAACTAGGCGCGTAAAGCGCCTCAATCCTGGTTTCGAGCCTTTTTGTATGCACCAGTGATTGTATTTTTTTAAATGGAAGAAGTTAAAATTTGAGTTGTATTTAAATTGTTCTTCAACTTTTAAACGTTGAGAATGAAAGTTATTGGAAAACAAAATTATATAACATTGTCATGTTAATTAAAGTTATCTTTTATTTCAAAGAGAACTAAAGTTAATAAAATTTTCCATATTAACACTAATGAATTGATTATATTAAAATTAATTAATTGTGTAGTATTTATCATTGATAATATTAGAGTTAATATAATTAATCATTAATTTTTAAATATTTTTAATGGGTACATAATTAGAAGTATTAAAATTAATGTCATTAATAATTACTTTTAAATAGCTTCATTGTGCACATAATTAATACTAAAATTAGTATATTTAATCATTAGTCATATATATGAATAACGTTTACATACTTTCACTTAGTACTACATTCTTGATGGATACAGATAAATATACATCTATTTTCATGAATACGGATGTGGAATTAGCCAGAGAATGAAAAAAATGGTTTCGAATATATGTATCCCATTAGAAATGAATACCAATACATATATCTATATTTCATATTTTAATGGATACAGATTTGGATAATTATGATTTTGAGACATCCATTCCCACCACATGGACCGTTAGCGGTTAGCCAATCCTCTTTTACAACAATATAAAGGACTTTATTATGGTAGTAGTATAATGTGAGAGCAAATCTGTTTATGTCGGCGATGCGAAAAATCGACAGAACGACATCTGAACTGGTCATGCGCGTGCCCACTCAGCAATGAATTTGTGCTACAATTTTCACGTGCCCTTCGTGTCCCTGTAGAAACTGGTAAGACCACCATTTGTTATTTTCCTTTTCGTGCACCGCGCCGCTACAAACTCACTGGTAGCTTTGCTAGTAGAATTTGTCCACTGATGAACCGCCGTTGCCTTGCGGATGCGCTCTGGACGATCTGAGCATCCGGAAGATGGCCCGCTGATGCAGATGCATCGCTAGGCGATAGGTGTCGCCAAGGATCTCCGGCAGGAAGGCCGCGGCCCAACACTGGAGCTGGTGCACCAGGTTGGGCACGCACAGCGGGCCGTGCCCGATCCAGCGCACCGCCGCGCGGGCGCACGCGTCTGGCCCCACCACGAACAGCGGGAACAGACTGTTCTTCGCCGCGCTGGAGACCATGTTCGTCTCCACGTACAAGGGCACCTGCAGATTTTTAGACCATGTTTGTCCGATGAAACATAAATCTATCAATATATTGCGTGGTTGATCATCACCTGACATTGAACATCGATTCCTTTGCTTTTGTACTCCACGTAAAGGTTTTTCGAGAACACAGCAACATACCTGCGAAAAAAATAGAAAAAGTAAGAACCAAACTGAAACTGCTAGTACATGTTTACACTATTACAGTACCGTTTGGTAGCGGCGTAGACGGAGTAGAGTGGGAACGAGGGCACGGCCAGCGTGGACCCGGACCCGATGTTGACGACGGCGCCCCTCCGCCGCCGAAGCATGCCCGGCAGCACGGCGGCGGTGACCTCCGTGAGCGCCTGGAGGTTCACGCGCACCATCCTCATCAGCGACTCCACCTCCACCTCGTGCAGGTACAGCGCGCCGGGCTTGTTCACGCCGGCGTTGTTCACCAGCACGCCGACGTCCAGCCCCTCGATGGCTTCCCGGAGCCGGCGCATCGCCTCGTCCCCCTGCGCCGTCGACACCAGGGAGAGGTCGAACACCACGGTCCTGGTCTGCACGCCGTGGCACCTCGCGATCTTGTCGGACACGTCCTGCAGCTTGGCGGGGTCCCGGCCGACGAGGACGAGGTTGAGACCCGCGCGGGCCAGCTCCATGGCCATGGACCACCCGAGGCCCGACGTCGGCCCGGTGATGACGGCCCATGAGCCGTAGCGCCGGCGGAGGTCCTTTGGCTTTCTCAGGCAGAGTGCGAGGTGGCGAAGGAGGCGGAAGCAGTCGCCTGCGACACACAGGGCGCCGATGGTGGCATAGAACAACCACATCCACGCAGGCATCGTCTATTCTAGCCGTTCTTTAACTTCGTCCGATGCTCCACCGCGTTTACTCTGAACAAATGTTTGGACGAAATGGGTTTCTTATAACTTCGTCGTCACAAGCTTTTAATTGTATTGAATCCAAATTGTCTAATCAGTACAGGTTGATCGGATGGGGGTTTTAGGGAGGATCATAAAGTCTTTACTTTATAGTTGGAGCGTACAGGGTGCGTGATAAACACCCTAATCGGATGACCGTTTTCCGGACCGGGCCAGCCCAAAAAACACGGGCAAAATACAAGGTCAGGCCCGTAGTCATAAAAACCCCTCATTCATCCACAGATAAAATGATCAAACAAATATATAAGTCTAGAAGGCTACAACACTACAACTACAACAACACAAGTGCCAACTACAAGTCTTCAATAACACAATGCGACCAGATCACCAAGACACCAGATCAATATTTCAAAGATGAAAGCCTCAACATAATGTGCCAACTGCCAAGTTATTAAAACAAAAGGAAATTAAACCATCAAACCAAGCAGGAAGCAGCCAAGATGAAGCAAATTTTGACCTGTTTGTGCACTGCAACCTCATTAAAAACCTTTCTAGGTAAAACTCACGCCTCGTAAGAAACCCTAGAAAGGAAAAATGAGTACGGCCAACTCATTCATAAATTCAAATGTTCAAAGTTATTACAAACTTAACCATAGTTCAGAATGACTCTCACACTCACTTTCACTCTCACTGAATCACACTCAAACTCACAAACTCACACACACAGCCACATCACTCTCACACTCACCGAATCACACTGGTCTCACACTCACAGAGTCAGACTCAGTCACCAGCCCCAGCAGCGGCATCTTGATCAAGTCATAGGTTCTTGAAGGAATCTTCTGACTCATGGTTCTCCACAACATGTTAGAAAGCTCTAGTTTAGTTTTGTGAATTGATGAAACCCTAAGTGCTAACCTAGTTTATTTAAGTGATCATGAGATAGGTAGCATTATTCCAAGTGGTGAAGCAACGGTGAAGATCATGATGATGGTGATGCCATGGTGATGATCAAGTGCTTGGACTATTAAGAGGGGTGAAACTCGTATCGAAATGCGGTTATCAAAGTGCCACTAGATGCTCTAACTCATTGTATATGCATTGAGGATCTAGTGGAAATCCAACACCCTTAAAAATGTTTGTGAAAATATGCTAACACACGTGCACAAGGTGATACACTTGGTGATTAGCACATTTGATCAAGGGTGGTAAAATTTGGGTCAAAAGGAGGAGTTTCGTATTGACCGGACTCTGCCTTGGGCAGTGACCGGGCTCTGACCCCGCGTCCGGTCAGTAGCACGTAGTGAAGGCCGCCCTCAGTCCTTTAACTGGACGGTGAGAAGAAAGAGGATCAGACATGCAGGAGGTGCGTCCGGTCAGGTGATGACGTACGCTGACGAAAGCATCTGAATAGGCCAGTAAGGACCGGACTCTGGTCCATGTCTAGTCACCTATGATCGAACGCGTCCGATCCAGAAAATGCGGCTCTAGATGTTCTCTGGAAGTGACCGAACTCCAAGTTATTGGAGCGTCCGGTCTTTCCATCGGTGCGTCCGGTCGCCGGGTGTTGCTGCGCAGGCACGTGAGGACCAGACGCGGGCGTGGTGCGTCCGGTCAGCTTGCCTGTGCGTCCGGTCACAACTTAAGTGCACTGGTCAATCTGACCGGCGCGTTCGGTTAGCCCGAATTTCAGAGGACTGAGGAGCCAACGGCTCTATTTCGTTGGGGGTCCTATTTAAGGCGTGTGGCTGGCTCTAGCTCTGAAGTTTGGCCATTTGCATTGACATAGCAACCTTGTGAGCTTAGCCAAAACCCTCCCACTCATCTACATCATTGATTCATCATCTTTGTGAGATTGGGAGAGAATTCAAGTGCATTGCTTGAGTGTTTGCATCTAGAGGCACTTGGTGTTCGTGTTTTGCGGCGGGATTCGCTTGTTACTCTTAGTGGTTGCCGCCACCTAGATGGCTTGGAGCAGCGAGGATCGTTGAGCGGATGTTGGTGATTGTCTCTGGCTCCGATCATGGTGATTGTGAGGGGTTCTTGATCTTTCCCCGATGGAGAGCCAAAAGGTACTCTAGTGGATTGCTCGTGGCTTGTGTGATCCTCATCTTGTATTGGTTGTGCGGCACCCTATTGAGGGTTTGGCGTGTGATGCCAATTAGCGTGCGAACCTCCAAGTGAGTGAATCGCCCCAACGAGGACTAGCTTGATGGCAAGCAAGTGAACCTCGGTAAAAAATCATTGTGTCATCATTTGATTCTGAGGTGATTGATCTTCATTGGCATTCATTCTTGTGATTGATTGGTTCATTCCTCAACTCGGCAGTATAACCATCTTGCTCTCTCTCTCTCTCTTTATATTACCGTAGACTAGTTGTCAAGCTCTTTAGTGTAGCTAGTCGTGAGAGCTTGTTAGTTTGGTTAGTGTGGCTCTTTAGTTAGCCTTTGAGAGCACACTAACTTCATTGTGTGGATAGAGACTATAGAAACTAGAATTGTGTTAGGTGGCTTGTATTTTTAGTGGGCTAGCGCAACACTCGCTTCGCCTCATATTTGTCTAACCGGTTTGCTAAGTGTTGCTGTAGAAAATTTTAATAGGCTATTCAACCCCCCTCTAGCCATTAGGACCTTTCACATGTTATGCTCTTTGCTTGCCTAACTCCGAGTCCTTCATGTAGGTCAACATTCACTGCTACATCAATGATTTCGGAGACACTGCACAATCATTAACGAAGGCAATCACAAATTCAATCGTCTCCTAAAATATCTGAGAATTTTTGGAGACAGGCGTTTTATTTATGCAGTCGGTCAACAACAGCCCGCCTCCTTAAATGGATTTACGGAGGCGGTCAAACAGTGCTCGCCTCCTAAAATAGATTTACGGAGGTGGGCCTCTTAAGTGGTCCGCCTCGGAAAATGGAGCCCATTTTCGGAGGTAGACCTCCTAAAAGGCCCGTCTATGTTAATGTGGCCGAGCCCACTAGTGTTTCGAAAAGTCATCAGCCCGAAAATCAGGTAATATAGTATATAAATAGAACGAAACCCTGGCCCACCCCACAATCCCCACTCTCTCTCTCTTCCTCAGCCATGCATCAGCCCCTTTCTGATCTTCTCACGTGCCTCGCTCTTCTCTTCTTCACCTTTCTGCGGAAGCCAGCGCACACGTCATTGTCTATGTTTTCCCATCTGAGACAAGACTCCTTGTAAGAACTAGATCTTGCGAGAAATAAAGCTAAGTTGTCCTCTGAAATATGACTTATTGGTTTGCATCTCTTGGTTTCCCTTTTCGGTGCCCAGTTTTTGTAGCTTTTCTTTGATTTCTTTGTTCTGAGTTCTTCCAGATGTTTGGGTTAGATCAATATGTGCTATGACCCCTAAAGAACCTTTCTACCAACCAGATTTGGCAGATTACTCGCGAGCACATAGATTGAGTTTTGGAGGAAAATTTGAGAAAACCCCGCTCCGGTAGATGTATTTTGAGACCACCTTTGATTCTAAGGGAGTTTGGTTTTGATCTTCCATGGTTACCTTCAAAACACCATTAGAATCATCTCCACAAATTTTGGGGTCAATTGGAGTTTGTTTGGATCAAATCCGACATTTCTAGGCTTTTTCGCAGAGGTTTTCGGGCCGTAATAAAATCAGCCAAACCAGTTTGGCAGCTGCAGAACCGGCCAAGCCAATTCGAAAACCGGCTAGGTTGGTTTTCCTAGGAGGTATTGTCACTGCGCTGTGTACGTTTTCGCCTCCCTTGCTGCGTCTTTCGCTGTTTTTGTTTTCTGTCTTTTCCGCTGTGTTATGTGGACTGTCTTGAGTGTATCTAGTCACCGGTTAGCCTATGTGTACTTGTCATGAAGGTTTTGGGTTTTGAGAGAGCTCCATGACAGATTTGGGACGGTGGCCAGTTTTTTATTGGAGAAATTTTAGTTGGCTCCTATTCACCCCATCAGATCGCCTGCTCGATCCTTCATTTAGTACTGCAGTGATTATTTTGATTCTCACGAGTTGGCTCCTATTTAGTACTGCAGTGATTCTAATGTAAGATTTTATTTACAGTTACTGAGTGACACATGGTTGGTTGGTGTGTTGAATAAATATATTCAATGCCCTGGTGTGCTAAGCATGTGTGTGTATATAGCACTAATGGACTAATGCAACTATAGTCACCTTGCCCCAAGGTACTTGTGCCCATACGCTCATGTTCTCTGTCATTGTTAAGCCATGTTACTTACGAATTTTCTGTACCTCATGGAGAATGAGGAAACACAAATATATCCTACATTGACCTCTGAGTACATAATAATATAAGACTGATTCAGCATTCACTAATCTAAGGACGTGTTTGGCTGCCCTCCGGCTCTGGTACCAAAGCGGCACTAAACTGCCACAGGAGGAGGAGTGTTTCTATGCTACAGACAAAGGAGCCAGAGCCCTTTTTGGCATACGGAGGCGGAGCCAAGGGTTTCAGCTCTGGTGCTCTAGCTCTGGCTCCGGCGAAGAAGTGGCACGAGAGGAGGCACTACGTAAAAACGATTTTTAGCAACAGTTCAAATTTTTGTAGGGGCGGCTCCATCACCAGCTGCCCCTACAAATGGAACAGAAGGGGCGGCTGGTGTTACGAGCCGCCCCTACAAATGGGGTCTGATTTGTAGGGGCGGCTCAATCACCAGCTGCCCCTGAAAATGCTATTTGTAGGGGCGGCGGGTGATTGAACCGCTCCTACAAATGGCCCCGTATTTATAGCTCCGATTGGTAGGGGCGGCTCAATCACCAGCCGCCCCTACAAATGCCCCCCATATAAAACAGATGCAACACCTTCTTCCTCCTTGGATCACTCACTCTAACCCGTGAAAGAAAGGTGGAGAGGCCTTAGGCACCTTCCAAAAATTGGTCTACTAAGGAGGAAGGTTTTGGTCTCAAATCCTTTGGTGGAGAGGTTGTAGAAGGTAAGAAAATGTTATTCCATACTTTTTTTGAAGTTTTAATGGTTGGTTAGTGAGTAATTAGAGTTTTATTTTTCTCTCTCTTCTATGGTGCTTGAGCTACTTATGAAGCAAATTAGACCTAAGTTTTAAATGTACTAGGGTAAATTAGAGAGGGAACAAGATCATACCCTTATTTGGTCCATGTTTCTTGATTTTAGTGAACAATTAGTTAGTTTTATGGATGTTTCATGTGCATGTGGATCTAGATCTAGGGTTTTGTTTTTTTATTAATTTCATTTTTGTAAATTTATGTTTGATGAAATTGGACTAGGGTTTGTATGAAAGATATTGGGTAAAGTGTAATTGTTGCTAATTGTTGTCTTTGAAATTGTTTATTGTAATCAATAATTATGTATTTTAATTATTTATGGATAAATGGGCCATTAATTAATTTTCCTTTACCATGGTGTGTTTGTATGCTTCATGTAATTATATTAGATTTATATTCATATATCTAAAGTATATACAATTATTCTCAAGTAATTATTAATTTGTTTCATTTTTATATATATCTGAATAAGTAGTCCTTTAATGTTTGTTTTGTTGTTGTTGTAAAAGATGGAGTACAGGAACTCTTGGATGTATGGTTCGTTAAGGTTCAAGGCAGGTTTCCGTGAAGAGGTGGATAAATTTATTGAAGCCGCAAAGAAGCATGCAACGACATTGAAAGAGAATAAGGATACAATTATTTGCCCATGTAAAGATTGCAAGAACCGTATGGCATGGACAGATGTGACTATCATCAGATCACATTTGATTATGTGAGGATTTGTTGAGGACTACACAATGTGGATTCATCATGGTGAAACGGTTATTGTTAACGACGAGGATGAGGAGGAATACGACGATGAAACCATAGAATCCCTGTCCCAATATTCAGCAGAGCTTGATGCACGAATGGATTTCGAGTTTGGCAATGAACAAGGTGGTGATGCTGGTGGTTGGGATGGTAACGACGAAGGTGGTGCCAATAATGATGGTGGAGCACATGTCGGGGATGAAGATGATTTGGAGGACATGATTCGAGCCCTTGGACTAGAGATTTTACTAAATAGCCCGAAAGGTCTAGAAAATTTGGAAAGGGTGACAAAAGCATCGAAGGAGAATATGTATGGTATTGAAAAGGGTTGTCCGACACATTAGACATTGCTACATTTTGTGCTTGAGCTGCTCATCCTGAAGGCTAAGTACGGCTGGTCAGACTGTAGTTTCAATGATCTATTGCATCTCCTGTCATGGGTGCTGCCACAACCAAACTCAGTTCCCACCAACACATACCAAGCGAAGAAGGTCATAAGTCCATTGACAATGGGGGTTGAAAAAATCCATGCATGCCTCAACCACTGTATACTTTTTTGTGGCGAAACGTTCAAGTCACTGGATAAATGACCTTTATGGTGGGGATGAAGCCTCCATGAGGAAAAAGAGGAATAAGAAGGGTACAAAAAAGATGGTACAAAAAAGGTGGTACAAGAATCTCAGCCCCCAGAGGACACTCCATTAGGCAACGATGCAAAGTAGAGAAGAATTCCTGCCTTGGTAACGTGGTACCTGCTAGTGATCGACCGCTTAAGACGTATCTTCCTAAACTCATGACATGGTGGGATGATGAGCGCAAGGTGGATGATGATAAGATTGCACACCCGGCTGATTGTAGTCAGTGGCAAAGGTTTGATGAGAAGCACAAAGAATTCAGCGATGACCCAAGGAATGTACGGTTTGGCTTGAGCACCGATGGAATGAATCCCTTCAATGAGAGGATGAGCGACCACAGCACATGGCCAGTGATCTTGACCATGTACAACATCCCAACATGGTTGTGTCAGAAGAGAAAGTACCTTCTCCTCACTATTCTTATTTCTGGCCCTAAACAACCAGGCATTGATATAGACGTGTTCCTCGAGCCTTTGATGCAAGAAATGGAGAGGCTATGGAGGCATGGGGAGCAGATGTATGATGCGTTCCGAAAGGAGGACTTCATATGTAGAGCAATAATATTTGTTACTACCAATGATTACCCCGCGCTATTTGCTTTGTCCTAGACAGATCAAAGGGAAGACAGGATGCTTGGTTTGCTTGGATGGTACTACATGGGTGTACCTGGATGCATCCAAGAAGATAGTTTATCTAAGGAACCGACGCTTCTTAAAGACAAGTCACAAGTACCGTAGCAAATTGTTCTTTAAATTTTATGACAACGCCCCAGAGATTGAACCCCCTCGGAGAGACGTCATATACGAGAACACTGTGTACAGAATGGTGAAAAACATACGCGTCGTCTATGGAAAGAAGAATCCGGATGGGACGAACAGAGATAGAAGCACACCACCTATCGAAGGAGTACCTTTCAAGAAACAATCGATCTTCTTTCAGTATCTGCCTTATTGGCTAGACTTGGAGGTCCCCCATGTCATTGATGCTATGCACGTGCAGAAGAATGTCTTGGAGAGTCTTATTGCTACCTTGATGGACACAGGCAAGTCAAAGGATGGTCTAAAGCACGGAAAGACATGGTGTAGCTAAACGTGATGCCACAGCTTCACCCGGTACCTGAGGCTAATGGAAAATACACTCTGCCCACGGCGTGCTTCAACCTAACACCAGACGAGAAGAGAGCTATATGCACTTTCCTGAGGGGGATCAAAGTCCCGACTAGGGTTTTTCAGCAAATGTGAAGAAGCTAGTGTCGATGAAGGACTTGTCAATAACACACTGCAAGGCTCACGATTGCCATGTGATGCTGACAGTGTTTCTACCTATTGCAATCAGAGCTATAAAGCCAGAGTTCTTTAAAATGGCCATCACCCGCATGTGCTACTTCTTTTCGAAGATCTCACAGAAGACGATTGGCAAGCAAGAGCTGAGTGACCTACATGAATTTGTGGTGGAGACACAAAATCAACTGGAGATGTGTTTACCTCCTGCTTTTTTTATATAATGCCACATCTCATGATTCACATGGTTCATCAGATACAGGCGCTGGGCCCTTGCTACTTGCATGAAATGTGGTCCTATGAGCGGTTCATGTCGGTTCTAAGTCGATATGTGCATAATCGAGCATACCCAGAGGTCTCCATGATAGAGGGTTACAGTACTGAAGAAGTCGTCGAGTGCTGTCAAGAGTACCTAAAAGTACAGAAAGGGATTGGTAAACCTGATTCTCGTCACAAGGGTAGGCTGGCTGGGAAGGGCATCAGTGGTAGAAAAGTGTTCATCGACCATGATTACAAAGAGGTGAGTCGGGCGCATTACAGTGTCTTGCAGAGTACACAACTAATGCAACCGTACATTGATGAACACTTGGCTATCATTATGGCGGAGAGAAATAGCTGTTCGGATGATTGGGTCATGAAACAACACAAGCAACGACTAACTACATGGTTGAAGGACCAAAACATATCGCCTGTAGAAACCATAGACTCTATTACCATTAGTAGGTTAGCGGAGGGGCCATCGAGACAAGTGACATCTTGGAATGCTTATGACATCAATGGGTATACGTACTATACCCACGCAAAGGATAGTAAATATATGAACCAAAACAGCGGCATTCGAATAGAGGCTATCGATGGATTGGGGCGAAAGATCTAATACTTTGGCATCATTGAAGAGATATGGGAACTTGACTATGGAAGAGATATAACGGTGGCCCTGTTTTGATGCCGCTGGATCAAACAACACCAACTGAACGAGATTGGATTGAGAGTCCTAGACCTTGAGAATCTAGGCTACCAAGATGACCCTTGGGTGCTCGCTTCACATGTCGCACAAGTTTTCTATATGTCTGACCCACAAAGTAACCTCCCCCGAAGAAGAAGACAAAGCACATGGTTGCCTCCGGAAAACAGCACATTATTGGAGTTGATGGCGTGGACGATGTTGAAGCTTACAATAACTACGATGAGATGCCGCTATTCACAGACTTTCCTAAAAAGATCAGTGTTGTGGAAAAGAACCTCCCCAAAGACATAATGCCATGGGAACGAAAAGGTGTCAAGGGGAAAGTCGTTACAGCGGGCTAGCTAGTTGTTGAACGTGTAGTGTTTGTGTAAGTGTGTGTTTGTAAGACTTCATTTATGCATGCGTGTGAGACTATATATTTATGTACGTGTTTAAGACTACATATTTTTGTATGTGTGTAAGACTACATTTTATGCATGTGTGTGAGACTACCCTTTGCAACATCCAGATGACTCTATTTGAACATCCACTCTATTACTACTAAAACTTTATGAAATCACTTAACACTTTATGAAATGAAGAAATGACCAAAATAAAAGTAGGAGATCTTGATGAGTTATACAACTTTTATATTCATCACCTTTACAGCTGAAATCATTTAGTGTTTGAAAATCAGGTTTGAAGCTGTCATTTTCTGAAATTTAAAATTTGAATTGTTCAAAATTAGTGACAAAGATAGATGACTAGACTACAATGATAGAGCATGATTTTAGAAAATTTTAGGGAAAAAAACCATCATATTTAGGAGTTAGTATGAGGAAGAAAAACTAGTTACAAGTTTCAGCCACAGATTAAAAAGAGAAATCACACTTGTTCATCATTGATCATCATGAACAGCTGTGATTTTTCTTTTTAATCTCTGGTTAAAATCTTGTAACTAGTCTTTCTCCCTCATACTAACTCTAAATGTGATGATTTTTTTCCTAAAATTTTCTAAAATCTTGCCCTATCAAGTTAGTGTGTTGATTTGGTCATTCTTTTCATTTGACAAAGTTTGAGCACTTCAAATTTTCAAATTTAAAAAAATGATAAGATTCGAACGAGATTTTCAACCATTAAATGATTTCAGCTAAAAAAGTGATGAATACCAAAGTTGTATAACTCATCAAGATCTACAACTTTTATTTTGATCATTTCTTCATCTGACAAAGTGATACTAAACATTGTTCACAAATCAACATGTTTCTCGTATAGTTCATGAAACTATGAGTCATATGTGAATTTATGAACAATGTTTACTAATACTTTGTCAAATGAAGAAGTGACCAAAATAAAAGTTGTAGATAGTGAGGATTTCAACAACTTTTATGTTCACGACTTTTATTGTTGAAATCATTTAAGGTTTCAAAATCTTGTTTGAAGTTGTCATTTAGTGAAATTCAAAATTTCAACTGTTCAAATTTGGTCAAATGAAAATATGATCAAAATAAAAGTTGTACATATTGATGAGTTCTACAACTTTGATATTCATGAGTTTTTCATCTGAAATCATTTACTCTTTCAAAATATTGTTTCAAGTTGAAATTGTTTGAATTTCAAAATTTGAATCGTTCAAACAAAGTCACATGACAAGATGACCGAAATAAAAGTTGTACATGTTGATGAGTTATACAACTTTTATGTTTACTAGTATTTTCATTTTATTTCATTTAATGTCATAAAATTGTAGTCGAAGTTTTAAAATTCAAATTTTTAATTTTTGTTTTTTTGTTTTCTATATTGTTTTGACTACAATTGTTTATATATATATTTCTTCATATATAGAATAATACAAAATATTATATTTGTGCATATACATAATTTTTTTATATTACTTTATGCTTTTTATGATATAAAAAATATAGAATTTATAATTTAAAAAAATAGAAAATATTTGTAGGGGCGGCTTGGATCAGGAACCGCCCCTACAAATGTATTTGTAGGGGCGTCTAGATCAGGAACCGCCCCTACAAATAGTACCGAGTATAAATAGGAAGAAGCACACGAGAGTCATCGTCTGGAGCGTTGTCTTCTTCCTCCGACGCCGTCAGGCTACCCACGCCTAGGGTTTCCACCGCCGGTCCCGCGCCCGCCCACACCAGCCCCCGGCGCTCGGCGTCCCACACCCGGCCCCCGGTGCCCGCCCCCGCGTGTCGACACCCGGCGTCCCACGCCCGGACCCCCGGCTGCCCACCCCCGCACGCCGACCCCCGGCGTCCCGCCCTCGCACGCCCCCGGCGCCCGGCCCCGCACGCCGACCCCCTGGCGTCCCGCGCCAGGCCCCCGGCGCCCGCCCCCCGCACGCCCCTGCGCGCTGACCCCCGGCGTCCCGCGCTCGGCCCCCCGGCGCCCTGCCCCCGCGCGCCGACCCTCGGCGTCCCGCCCCCGCACGCCAGTGCACATCGTCCATCTGGACTGGTAAGTGTCAGATCTCTGCTTGCTGATGTGTAGTTGAATAATGGAGGCATGGGCTGATAGATAGCTCTTGCTGATGTGTCTGCACTTGACCTGATTTTTTTTGTGGATGCATCTAATTTTTTGTGCTGCTTTTGGATAATCCCAGCCTGATAACAATATACCTGATGCCCTGACCCAGTGGCCCATGCTTGAAGCATTTTTATTTTTGATGTATAGAAATGAAACAAAACAAAATAGATGCTTTTATAAGTTGACTTGATTGATTGCATGGCTTACATAGGATGTTCTCCTCTTATGCTGATGTCGTTCATATACAGGAAGAAATAGCACTTACAGTGTTACCACTAGTACTTAATGCAGTTATTTGTGAGGCCACCTTCCCTGATTCCAAAGCTCTATCAATTTGTTTTGGTTCTTATCTGGTAATTTTTAGTTGATACATGCTAATATGAAGATGATGAGTATTACGTGCTATGCATTGATGTTTCTTTTAGTCACTACTAAACTTCATTATGTGCTTATTATTGCTGATTCTGACTTCATTGAAGAGTTTGCATGCTTCTCAATGTTCTTTGCAACCACAAATCATTTCTCGTGCCATTGGTTGATTGAGGTGTGGCTTGTCTATATTTTTTTAACGCAGTGGCTTGTCTATATTCCTGCTTGCATTACGCTGTTACCAAGACATCCAGTTTTATTCCTCACTTTTTAGAAACTTCAGTTCCCAACAAATTGTCACTTGCCCCATGCCACAAGTCCTAGTTTTTGTTGTCACCAGTCTTGGCCAGGATAGCTTAAGCCATTTTTAACTGGCCTGTTGTCTTCAATCCACTTGCACCAGCAGAGGGGCCTTCTCATCTCGCCTCCTCGCGTTCCGATCGATCCCCATTTTCCATTGCGTGCTGGAGCCCGGCCGGCCTCCTCTGCTTTCTCTAGTGGTGCTTGTCCATGTCTCCTCCTCCTCCTCTCCTCCTAGCTGCACACTGATTGAGCTCTCCATTCTTCTCTCTCTGTCCTACTGTTAGCTGCTACCTAGGGTTTGCTATGGCCATCTCCTTTTTTGAGCCATCACCTTTTGCTCTCTCTCATGACCCATGACACATCCATCCAGCCATCCCCACTAGTAGCTCTCTCTCTCTAGCTATCCTCATCAGCAGCCATAATTTGAACGTTTTGTTACATAAGAGGAATGGCCCAAGTGAGTTGCACATAGACCATTACTCCATCGCTTACGCCGTCGCTTGCTGTCCAGCTTTATGCAAGTAGGAGCTATGCACTGTTTGCATTTATATTATTCTTCTTACATTATCATTTGTCAGTATTATGATGATCCTCAAGTTTTAGTAAAAATTAAAAATACACTACTACTACCCATCTACTGCTACACTTACTCTACTCTACTACTTTCTACTTACTACTACTACTTGCTACTCCTAAGTGGCTGCTGCTCTTACTCTACTACTATCACTCCTTCTCTGTTTTTATTTTGCTTACATATTGCTGGTGTGTAGTGGCTGCTGCTGTTGCTGCTACTACTACTACTACTACTCCTACCACTACTACTACTCCTCCTCCTCCTCCTCCTCCTCCTACTCCTCTTACTACTCCTACTACTCCTCTTACTACTCCTACTACTCCTCTTACTACTCGCTACTCCTAAGTGGCTGCTGTTGGCTGTTGTTCTTACTCTACTACTACCACTCCTCTGTTTTTATTTTGCTTATATACTGCTGGTGTGTAGTGGCTGCTGCTGCTCTTACTCTACTACTACCACTCCTTCTCTTTTTTTATTTTGCTTATATATTGCTGGTGTGTAGTGGCTGTTGCTACTACTACTACTCCTACTCCTACCACTACTCCTACTAGTACTCCTCCTGCTCCTACTACTACTCCTTCTCTGTTTTTTTGCTTATATACTGCTGGTGTGTAGTGGCTGTTGCTGCTGCTGCTACTACTACTACTACTCCTCCTACCACTCCTACTACTACTCCTCCTCCTACTACTCCTCCTCTTACTACTCCTACTACTCCTCCTCTTACTACTCCTATTACTCCTCCCTATACTTGCTACTCCTACTGCTGCTCTTCTTTCAATGATGCTCCTACTACTACTCCTAAGTGGCTGCTACTCTTACTCTACTACTACCACTCTACTGCTACACTTACTCTACTCAACTACTTTCTACTTACTACTCCTAAGTGGCTACTTCTAGCTACTAACTGTTGGCTGCTGTTGCTTTTTTTGCCAAATCTCCCAGGACTCGCCTAGGACTTGTTGTCCTATCTTTTGCCATCAGCTGCTGCACTTTGTTTGCTAAGCAGCTGTTGGTTTTTTTTGCCAAATCTCCCTCTCCTCTCTCCTTTGTTTTGCCGATGATGAAATTGTCCAAGTCCATACATTATATGGAATATGAGCTGATGATCAAGAACTTGTGAGGAACTTGGAATCATTAGCAGCTGCCCCTACATTACCTTCTCCTCTCTTCTCTGTTATGATGCCTTGATGCTCCCAAGTTCAAGATCAGATGATGATTGACATGTTTCTGAGGCCTCTACCACTGCTACTACTCTTTTTTTGATATATTGTTGTTTTATAGGACTACTTTGGTTTATAGCCCTTTTTGATTTCTTATACCTTCTCGCGTACCTAAAGCACACTTTCTTGCATCTATTAGAACAAAGCGCGAAATA
Source organism: Miscanthus floridulus (assembly GCF_019320115.1). Classification (NCBI taxonomy): domain Eukaryota; kingdom Viridiplantae; phylum Streptophyta; class Magnoliopsida; order Poales; family Poaceae; genus Miscanthus; species Miscanthus floridulus. Next base: position 52,362,778 of record NC_089597.1, read on the forward strand.
ATGTCGCGGACACCAGACAGTGCAGCCCGATGCCCCGAGCATGATGAGCACCCAACCAATGAGGAGCAAGCACTAGAGGACCAGCTAACTCAGGAGCAGTTCGATAACGAGTTAGAATAGGATCTAGAAGTGATGCTTACTCAGGAGTAGTGTGACGAGGAGGAAGGGGGAGCAGAAGGAAGAGCAGGAGAGGCTATTGAAGGCGAAGAAGAAGAGGATGATGATGATGATGACTCAGAAGAGGGATATGAAAGTCCCTAGGATCCTTTCGCACATGAAGCCAGAAGGAGGCCAACGGAGGAAGATTTGGACAAGGATTTTGACCCGAACGAGGAGGTAGGGAAAAGCCTTATCTTGTAAATTTTGCTAAAGCTTTGGCTGTGTTACCTCTGCTAACACTTTGGCCTGTCGTATATACAGGTCCCTCCTAAAACTTGGAAAAGACGACGTCGACGTCCGCGACATCTCGCTGGACAAGACGGAGTAGAGGAAAGGAGAGCAGAGGCAACAGCCACAGAGATGGATCACGATGCCTCTGCTCCACAAACTCAAGACACAACCATGACTACCAAGCTTAAGAGGAAACGAGGGGATAGAAAAGGAAATCTATATCCTAGATAAGGCATGCTATGTGATAACGGAGGTCGGGCCAGCAGGGGAGATCCTTGAGCCGAAGGAATTAAGAGGAAAATTCCATAATGCGATCGGGGCCCTAGTAAGAGATAAATTGAACCCTAGCAATCCCTAACTGGAAAGAGGTACCAGAGAACACAAAGAATGCACTATGGGATAGGCAGCTGAAGGTCAATTTTAGATTTCCGGAGGGTAAGCACGAATTGGTAAAAAAATGCTATCAGGATGATGGGAGAGTCATTCCGACGTTGGAGGTCGGAGCTCAACACGAAGTATATCTAAAAGGGGTTAACTCCCTTCAACGAGTTCGGCAAAATAACTCCTAGTCAATGGGAGGAGCTCGTGGCTCAGAAGACTTCACCGGAGGCATTGGAGCTCAGTGCCCGTAACACCGAGCTGGCGAAGAGGAACAAACACCACCATCATCTAGGCCCCTGGTGGCTACTATGCCAAGGAAGAACGGTTTAGGAAGATGGACGAAGAGGCCGCAGCTGCTGGAAATATCGATGTGATGAATTTGAAGGTACGCTCAAGGAACTGGATATATGCGAGGAGTACAGAATCATCCGGCAGTAATCTTAAGTTTGATAAGCCACAGACCCAAGAGGCGGTATCAAGGATACTAAAATATGCTGAAGACAAGGAGAAGGGCTCATTCAATCCTTCCAGAGAGAGGGACGAGCTTAGCCTTGGCTTGGGAAACAAGGAGCACACAGGCCGCACCAGGGGGCTAGGGAAAAGGACGACCTGGAAGCAAGGATTCAAAGAGGACAGACACATGTACAAGAAACATGGCCGAGACTGGGAGACTAGTTTTTAGCTCCAAGTGAAGGCTCTAGTTGCGAAGGCGCTGGAGGAGAAAGGACTGTCTATGGAGCCACGGATATTAGAGACACCGCCGGGAGAACTGGCATTAGTTGGCAGCCCTCCGAAAGTTCCTAGCAGCCAAGGTTCCACTGCAGCCACAACCCTAGTCGATCGCATACGGGAACCAACTAGTTGCACCTTGGTGTTTCTCAGCGGCCGGCAGAACACTGTGATGGAGGTGGCAACGGGTGTGGCACATCCTCCCGGTGGCTTACACCACAATAATAAGATACCTCCGGACTACACTAGGGTCGAGGTGCATACAGTGAAGCCCGAGTTCATGCAGTGGAGGATAGACTACGCAACTCCCGAGGGGCTAGGTGTTACTCGGAGACGTTATGGGGCAGTTCATCCTCTGGCACAAACGGGACATTATATTGACTGCTTCTTCGCCGCCTCCCCCTCTCCCAAATTTGGAGCGAGTTGTTGAGGTCGGGGAGATATTTTCACCGTCTCGTGACCCCCACATTCCTGAGATGCCACATTCTTCCCCGCCTCCTAGCGAGCATGTGCCTGATGAGATGCCACAACCTTCTCCAGCTCGTACCGAGCAAGTGCATCATGAGATACCACAGTCTTCTCAACCAGCACAGCCGATACATGAACAACGAGTGCCTCCTGAAGAAGCTGCAACACAAGAAGATGAGGACGTGCCTGAATGGGAACTTTGAAAGAAGCATCCAATCACCATAAGGCCAGTTTATGTTCTGATCAAAGACGTCTCGTCGGTGTCCAAGTGGTATTCCCATGACCAGTTCAAGCCTGAGAACCAAGTTAAAAAAGTCCCATCACGGGGTTCTGAGGAGGCCGTCACTAGCAAACTCCACCAAATTGCAAAGCAGTATCCAAATGTTGATGCCATCAAATGGTCAAAGGATTGCCCGAAAACATATGAAAGAGGCAAGCCCTTCCTACCAAACCGGGACATCCAGCGCCTACCACTTGGAATGAGAAGGTTCCATGATTGGTACTTGCGTGTTCTCCCAACGAGCATAAATATCATACAAGCATGCTTTCCCACCGGCACATTTGGAAGCCTAGCCGGGAAAATTGTCTTTGACTTCAATGACATGCAAACATGCTTTCACCTGGGAGAAATGGAGATGAATCTAATTCGCACGTGGTGCCTATAAGTCCTTGTCCTCTCGATATGATATGAATAGTAATCTTTGAATTTTGTTGTAACTAACCCACGCCGTGATTTGTAGAATGCAAGTGCACATTGTCAAACAAATGCCAAGTGTAAAAGTCGGGTATGTGGACCCTCAAGCTATAGCCCAAACAAATTTCAATTACCCTAAACGGTGGACACTTGATGCCAAAGAGCTAGCTGCTGCAAAGACTCTTCGGGAGAAAGAGCACATCCGTACGACGAAACTATGGGAAGAGTCCCTTAAGTTATGGCATACATTGCCCTGGCTTTCAAAAATCTCCAAACACTCTACTATATGGCTACCATACAACTTCGAGTAAGCTCAACTCTATACTTAAGCTTTGTTCGATATATTTTATTCGATGCAAAAGAGCTTATCTAGTTCTATGATTAAATCTATGCAGCAACCACTAGATTTGTATAGCCGTCGATGTCGGGAGGAGCATGGCATGGGTCTTTGATTCATTAGATAAGGACACGGTGACATACAAAGACTTCATATCGATTCTCAAGACGTATACATATCGACAATCCTCATTAGCTTATATGTTTGTATACATACTTGTAACGTTCACTTTTGGATACTAACAAGTTGTATTTGCTAAAATAATTCGAACAGGGCATTTAGGTTCTATGTCACTAATCATCATGGAAGGCATGATCCAGCAAGGAAGGAAAAGCTGGCTATAAAAACACTATGTGCGGTAAGTGTAACTTACTTCTTCAGTACTCCATTACATGGCTGTCAAAAGCATTACTTAACATTTTCATATGCAAAACACACAGTGCCCCAAGCAGAAGCCTAGGAGTGTACATTATGGATACTATATATGTTCTATAATGAGTAACACTGGTGCCTACAGGAGACACTCCTTAAGGGTAAGTTTGAACCTCTTCACCCGTAGTATAAAAACTTCGTAAATGGTATGAAATACTAAACCGAAACTTGTTCTCTTGTAGTGGAGAGAAGAGAAAGAATGAAAAGAGACCCATACAAGGATGACCAACTCTTAGAGCTCGTCGACGACCTTTGCAACTTCATATTGGACCAGATTGTACACGTCAGAGGCTGCCTACTATGACCGAGAGTCTGAGTTAGGTACAAATCCTCGATACCAACACCTTCGTGAGACTGAAAGACTAGTTCTAGGACAGTTGATAACAATGTGTATGGAATTTATATATTTAATGATGGATTATATATATTCTTGTGAATTGGACTTGTAATTGTAGTTTATAGAATACTCTTGTGCTTGTAGTCGCGGTCGCGGGGCGTTCGGCAACGCGAACGCGGTTCGGAATGTTGGTCGCGGGGCGTTCGGCAACGCGAACGCGGTTCGGAACGTTGGTTGTGGGATGTTCGGCAACGCGATTTTGAATTGTAAATTTGAATTTTTTTTTTTGCGGGAAAACAGTACTGTAGGGGCGGCTCTAGATTGAACCGCCCCTACAAATACCTGTTTGTAGGGGCGACTGGTAATACAAGTCCGCCCCTACAAATCGATTTTTAGGGGCGGCTGGTAATACGAGCCGCCCCTACAAATCGATTTGTAGGAGCGGTTGGATACAAATCGATTTGTAGGGGCGGTCTGAGAACCGCCCCTACAAATGTATGATTTGTAGAGACCCTTGCGTAAGTATGGCTGGGCAAACCGCTCCTACAAATGGTCTACAACCACCCCTAAAAACCCTTTTTGATGTTGTGAGGCCGACGAAACACGCCCTAAATCGTTTTTATAGTCTCCTGACAACTATTTTTTATTTTGGATTGGCAGGAGTAGCTTGAACTGCACACGTTGCCACGTATATACTCGATAAAAGATGAACTTGGTAACTGAACTATGCTACCATGTGAAGCACCTGCACCCTGCACTTGGAAGATGAATTAAATACCATACAGTCATGGAAAACATATGCCCTGAAAAGATGTTGTCCTTGTCATCGCATCGTGTCTGTTGTGTGCGCACAAGTGCTGTTCTGTAGTCACACGATCACGATGTTACTATGCTTCACGCGAAATCGCTAAAAACGAAGGCAAGCAACGCGTACCTCCCAACCATCAGTTTCGCCTCACAATTCCATTATATATTTAATTATTTTTTCTCGAACTGATGGCGGTTGAGCTGAACGCAAGTAAACAAAGGACGGCCAATGTGCAATTACTTTGCTACTCGTAGTAGTGACCAGCCGGTGGCTCCTCGTTCAAAGATTTGTTTGTAATTAAGAAGCATTTTTTTCATTTTGAAATTAAGACAAGCTTTTAGCCTATAGTACTCCCTCCGTCAACGGAAAAAATACAATTCTCCTTTTCAAGAACTTAAACGGTTTAAATTTTAACTAAATTCATATAAAAAAATATTAACATTCATGATACAAAACAAGTATCATTTAGATTAGTTATATAATATATTTTTTATAATTAATAAATTTATTTGGAGACACAAATGCTAATACTATTTACTCCCTTCATAATAAAAAAATGAAGTCGTTTTAGACCAGACTTGGGTCAAATATTGGGAATATAAATCATGAATAACTTTTAAGTTGTTGAGTTTGGAAATGTGAAACCATATGTATAGATTTGTCTTGAAAAATACTTTCACAAAAATTTACATATATCACTTTTTGATAATTAAATTTATAAAAATAAGTAGTCATAGTTATGCTTTGGGGACCATGTCGCTGTTAAAAAAACTTTATTTTTTAGTATGTAGGGAGTACTATAAATTTGATCAAACTAGTTACATTCTTTTATAGATCGAGGAAGTACTTGCTTTGAGAGAACGCTACTACAAATGTGGTTTATTATCATGGTTGCCAGTAACATTATTACTACGGCTTGCTTCAAAACTACTAGGGCCTTGTTTAGATGTCATCCAAATTCCAAGTTTTTTCACTTTCTCTTCATCACATCAATTTTTAGCCACTTGCATAGAGTATTAAATGTAGGTAAAAAAAATAACTAATTACACAGTTTAGTTGGAAATCACGAGATGAATCTTTTGAGCCTAGTTGGTCCACGATTAGACAATATTTGCCAAATAAGACGAAAATGGTACTATTTATCAGGTTCAAAAAAAAAATTGCAAAGTGAACCAGGCCTAGAAGTGATAAGCTGTCGTTGCTTTGAAATCAACAGCGGTGATTCGTTATCCCTGTCAGCTGGTTTATTACGTACTATCACTCAGTGGCGGAGCGTGCAGCCCAATCAAGGAAGGGGGGGGGGGGGGGGGGGGGGGGATTTTTCAAGCCCGTGCTGAACAATCAAGGAAGGGGGGGGGGGGATTTTTCAAGCCCGTGCTGAACAAGAAGACACCTTACGGTAATCCGAGACCTTTGTAGGCTGACAAGATCTATGTTGCGGCATGCCAAGTGCAGAGCCATCTGCGGAGGTGAGATGTAACTAATTGTTGTGAGCCACGGAGACACTGCCACTTGACGAAGAAAAGCAGAAAATTAGAAATAGAGATTGAATGTGGATTGCGTTGTTTGTTATGTCTACGGATTGACTGTTTGCTTGCTTGCTAGCTGCCTTGACTTTGCACTATTATTAATGGCCTTGTATTTGTATTTCTATACCATCTGAACAGTATATGGACTTTAGAAAATTTACTGAACCAAGGGGGCCATGGCCCACTATGGCCCCCATGTAGCTCGGCCTATGCTATCACTGCTGGTTGTTGTTAACTGTGAGAACGCCATTAATAGGGACGTAGGGAGTAGTGGCTCGTTCTGCTTAACCAGAAGTCGGCTTGTTCGGCTTCTTTTTTCATCGGAACAGTGTTTTTCTCTCACAACAATTCAGCCAGAACAATATTTTTTAGCCAGTTTCAGCAAGCCGAACGGGATTGTTGTGATAGCATCTCCCCGCCTCTCTGTACAGGAGTAGCACACCGTGCTGCCTGCACTCCAACCTCGAGACCGCCGTTGGTACTGAGAGAGAAGGCACCGGCCGTCCATATCGCGCTCAAGTGGCGAGATCAGTAGTGAGCCATGGATAATTATTTAAACCTGAAATAACTCATTTAAAACCTGAAATTATTTAATTTTGCTTTCTTCCTTATTTACACTAGTAGTACTTGAAGGTTCAAAGTTTCAGGTGGTAAGTTTCAAACGTTATTTATTTCTTTATAAAAGAAATTAAGGTTCCAAATATCTAATGCAAAAACTCTATATCAGCTGCAAGACATTGAAATCATTTTTTCTTAAAAATATGTTTGATCTTGTATTTTTTTTTTCATCTGAAAATTATACAAGAAATCAAGCTGATTGATTCGTTAAAAAAACACCCCGAATGCTAGGAGTTTCTTATGTTAAAACCTGGAAGAATCTATCCGACCACTGAATTCCAATATTTCATTTTTTTCAACCATCTACCCTATAAATATATTGGCCTGATTGTATCTATAAATTGTGCTAACAAAATCAGTCGCTATGGGACGTTCCAACAGCCTCATTGCACCACCTTTATTAAAACTTACACCTAGATACACTTTATAGGGTCCAAATCATAAGTTGTTTTAGTTCCATCTGAAGTCTAACTTTTCTGGATCAGAGTTTATAAGAAAATATGCAAATATTAAAAGCCAATTATTAACCGGTTTTGCTAGCAATGTACACTGAAATGACTGCAGATCGTCGATCTAGATGACCATTATCATATATTATCTTATATGAGGTAATAGCAAAGATATATATATATATATATATATATATATATATATATATATATATATATATAGATATATATATATATATATATATATATTAATATATATATATATATATATATATATATATATATATATATATACTTATTTTCTCTCTCTTGAGAAATAGGAAAGATAAGAAAAATATTAGGCAAGGTATCTATTAGCTAGACCTAACATACATCGCATAGATATAATTTCCATTCTTGATCTTATTAGATTTAGCTTTTCTGCGTGATTAATAATGTGATAAGTCGGTGACATGACTTTTTCTCGTAACATTGAAAACCTAATATGTAGATGCATGATAAACTTGCTTGTAAAACTTTTATCGTTTTGTTCACCTAAAATAACATATTTGCATAGTACAGTTTTCAGTACAAAGAGTTACCCAGAGCAATTTTATGGCCTTTAATTTGCATGCCAGATGGTCATATCGCACATAACTTTGTAGCTACGACATATACTCCAATCATTCTAAATTATAAGACCTTTTAGCTTTTCTATATACTCCATGAAAGGATAGAGGACCTTCCCCCCGCGAAGGACCAGGCGGAGCATATATCCTTAATTTATGAGAAAAAAGCGCTTGTGCAGTTATTCTGAAGTCTCTGAAGATCGTTGCGTTTCTTTGTTTCCGTATACACCCATAGGGTCAGAACTGTCAACGTGTGTGCCATCTTCGTACCTTGACCCGTCATGTGGTAGAACCAACCTTCCATATCATTCTCAGTCGTCCAATGGGATGGGAATAAGTTTTGACCGTTGCTCCAGGTTGCTACAAGATCCCAAACTTTTCGCAAGAAGGGAGATTCAATGAATAGATGTGTGACTTTCTCTAGGCTCCTTTCACATAGCGCGCAGAAGTAGTTGTTTTTTCAGCCGCGTAGTTGGAGGCAAGTCATTGTCCAGAGCCTATTTTGGAGGAGTAGCCAAACGAAAACTTTGCATCGTGGAGGTGCCAAGACTCTCCATCCAAGTTTTGGGAAGTTCGAGGGGATCTGACCGCAAATTGAATGTTGCAGGCAGAGCTGGCCAAGTATTGTCCTGATCCTTCAAAGGTCCAGACTATTACATTGATCCGGGCTGACTGTAGTGTGTTCCAAAGGCTCAAGTATTCTCTCAGTAGGTCGTGGTCCAGATTGTAGGCCCTAATCCAGACTTGTCCCGTGATGGCCTCTTTCACCGTTCAGTTCTTTCTTTTGCCCGTGCTTGTATAGGCAAGTGAATAGCCATGATGGGGCTTGGCCATGAAGCCAATTGGAGTTCCAAAATGATGCCTTGCAACCGTTGTAAACTGTTTGAGAGTAAAGAAAACATGTCAGAAATAAAAACTGCAATATTAATATTGGTAGGTGTCAGTTTTGGAATTGAAAGTTGAAACTCGAAAGTTCCATCATCTGAATGCACATTCAGAACCACTGGGTACACTAGAACAGAAACCAGCTGTACTTTCAGTTGGGAAACCCCTTCAGTCCCGGTTTCTCAACCGGGAGCACGAATGTGGGACTAAAGAATCCCTTCTTTAGTCCCGGTTTCTCGTCCGCACCTTTAGTTCCGGATGGTAATACCAACCAGGGCTAAAGAGGTCTCTCGGCCTGGCCACGTGGGTCGGCCCTTTAGTCCCGGTTGGTATTACCAACCGGGGCTAAATGTTTTTTTCATTATTTTTTGTTTCTATTTTCAATTGATGATTCATTTTGGTTTTCGAATACGCATTCTACGCTGCTAATAATATACGTATTCTACACGCTTATAATGTTCGAACATTTTGTACAAACTAAAGTATAAAACTAACGTATATATTACATGCATATATATATATATATATATATATATATATATATTGTACGTTATTTTATGTACATATAATATGTATATATATATATATTACAAATAAAGCTTGCATTGTATATTCTATTATATCCTTGGGATAACAAATTCACTCCATCTGGTTTGGCTTCCATGTTTCGTTCACGTCATTGTAGAACTCGCCGGTAGGGTTTAAGACCTGGTCATTAAGAAATCCTGCTATGGTCTCTTGAATTGCTTTCAGTTGATCACGTCGTATGACTTTTTCCTTCGACCATAGAGTCTTCAATAAAAGTTAAAGGAAAAGTATTAATATATATATATATATATATATATATATATATATATATATATATATATATATATATATATATATATATATATATATATATATATATATGCGCGTGTGTGTTAGTCACGTGATTACTTATATATATGAGCAATAAAAGAAATTGTGAATATATGAATATATTTATATAACGTACTTTGATGACCTCTTCAGGAGTTCTTTTTGCGTACGCCATGATGAACTCGCAAACATAGTATCCGCAGTAGTTGTTCCCCTGTTCTTGCCTCAGAACCCACTTTTACGAGAAAAAAGCTCCGGTGAATTGAAAGCATGCATGGTGTTAATTGAATTATATATATATATATATATATATATATATATATATATATATATATATATATATATGTAGCTAGTACTTACTTTGTGTGCGATTACATCCAGCGGCGCTTTGCAATGTTTCATGTGGTGTTCCTCAATGAAACTTTTCCAAACACTGCGCCCAATAAAATAAAAAATTAATGTGGCCTTTAATAATTGTTGATGTTAAGAGATCGGGGTATATATAGTTGCTAGAGAGACCAAATTACTCTTGGATAATATCTATCATGTCTTGGTACTCTGTTTGCTCTTTTCTTAACGAGTCTAAGATGCTCAACCGACTATTGGCCATATCGATGACCATCAATATCCAGTGATTGCTGCATATGTTTTTATACACAAATATGATCGACATTAACTAGAGTCAACATATATATATGGGAGATAGCTTAGCTAGTAAGCAAATAATTGAACAAATGTTCATATGATCGACATTAATTATTTAACACTCACTTGAAGTTGTAGGGGAAGAGTATGTCCTTGTTTTGTTGGTTCACTAAGAACTTCATGAGATTTTTCTCGAGTTCAGCTTTCCATTGAGGCAGGGGATTAGGGTGTTTGAATACGACATTTGGATCAACGAAACCAACATCATTATCCTTTCTCTTTCTGAGTTCTGTCATCTCATATCTGCATATATAAAAATATAGTGTGAGGATATATAATTTATATATATATACATGTAGCTTTATATATATACACTTTAGTAGTAGAAAATAATCTTACTTACAGACAATGACAGCTAATGATACTTTTGTCGAGAGAGTCCAGGTGGCATAGTTGGTGTAATTCTAAAAACTCGACATATATAACATCATCGCCACGGAAGTAATGTTGGTTTCTAACTCTAACAGAAACAAAGTTCTCTCCCTGTTCACACGCCGCCTGCACTTAGAAGGGTGAGTGGGATAGCTTCCCAGCGTCAGAGTGTGCACGACTGAAGGCGAGGCAGGGCGTGCGCATGTCGAGCACGGGCAAAGTTGACATCATCGATAGGGAAACCGGCAGTAGTGTGCCCCGCGACGGCTCCACGATGGGAGAGATCGTGTTCCGCAGTGGCTGTGTCATGCTCGGCTATCTCAATGACGACGAGGCGACAAAGGCGGCAATACGTGAGGACGGATGGTTCTACACGGGGGACATCGGCGTGATGCATCCAGACGGTTACCTGGAGATCCGAGACTGTTCCAAGGACGTGATCATCAACGCTGGCGAGAACATCAGCAGCGTGGAGGTCGAGTCGGTGCTTTACAGTCATCCGGCGGTGAACGAGGCAGCCGTGGTGGCGTGACCAGACGAGTTACGAGGTGAGACACCGTGCACGTTCGTCAGCCTCTAGGATGATGCGGCGGGCACGGTGACCGCGGCCGACATCACTGCGTGGTGCCGGGAGCGCATGCCGCAGTACATGGTGCCCCGAACGGTTGTCTTCTGAGCAAAGTTGCCCAAGACCTCCACCAACAAGATCCAGAAGTACGTGCTTCGGAATCTCGCCATGGAGATGGGGCTGACCCGCAAGGGTGACGGCCGACGCTAGCGGCAGGCCGTAGCAAATTGCAATAAGGTGTACTCTTTTTTTACGAGTAAGCAATAAGGTGTACTCCCTCCCTCCCTTCTCAAGGATCACCTACATTTTAGATTTATAGAAAATATCAGTAACATTTGTATCTTCAAATAAGTGTATTACAAAAATATTTTCAATGAACAATCTAATGATACTTATTACTCCATCCGTTTCAAATTATAAATTGTTTTGATTTTTTTGGTTCATCCATTTTACTATATATCTAAACATATTATTATATCTGGATGGACAGCAAAATGAATATAGCATAAAAGTAAAAGCGACTTATAATTTGGAACAAAAGGAGTATATACTATAAATGTTAGCAAATAGATGTACCAAAAAAAGTCAAAGCGGTCGGAGATGTGGGGTCGGAGTCGGAGGTAGTGCTTTGCCAGGCCTTCCGGTCGAAGAGACCGTCTGAAGGTGGCTGGAGACCGAAGTAAGCGCTCCGGTCGGAGAGGTGGGCCAGAGTAAAAAAACCGGGCGCTGCTCCTCCTTGGTCAGACCTTCCGGTCGGTGATTGGATCGCCCTTCTGGCCTGTTGTTTAGACTCTGGGGCCGACACATGAGTTGCGCGCTATCTGCTTGGGGCGAGCCTTTGCGGGGAAGCCGGTTCGTGAGGGACCCTGAGTTTATGAATCCGACAGGAGCCCCCGAGCCCCCGAGCGATTCGGGCAGAATCGTCTGGGGGATTTTTGCTTTGACGGTGGGTGCGCGCGAGCGCACCCGCGGGTGTAGCCCCCGAGCCCCCGGGCCGTTCGGGCAGAACCGTCTAGGGGGGTTTTTCGTGTTGCCAGCGAGGGACGTTTTTATTTTGTCAGTGGGTGCGCGCGAGCGCACCCGCGGGTGTAGCCCCCGAGCCCCCGGGTGATTCGGGCAGAATTGTCTGGGCGTGTCTGTCAGCGGATGTGTGTGCGTGTTTTTAGTCGAGATGGAGTTGTCAACCAAGGCGTCGTTGCGCAGCCGAGGCGTTTTAGTTTTTAGGGATCGGGTGAGACGGAGCTCGTGGATCCTGGCGTCGATGTGCGCCGTGGGATCGGTCGAGGCAGATAGTCAAGGGATCAGACGAGATGGAGCTCGTAGGTCCTGGTGTCGGTGCACGCCATGGGATCGGGCGAGACAGTTAGTCGTGGATCCTGGCTTTGGTGCTACCTGTGTAGCCGAGGCGGTTAGTTAGTTTAGTTTAGGGATCGGTTGAGACGGAGCTCGCTGATCTTGGCATCGGTGCGCACCGTGGGATCGGGCGAGTGAGAGTCATGGATCCTGATGGGGCGAGTTCAGGGTCGCAGACCCAGGTGTTTTTGGCGTGAAGTCAAAGTGTAGCCGGATGGGGCGAGTTTGGGGTCGCAGACCCAGGTAGCTTTGGAGTGCAGTGGAAGCGCAGTCGGATGGGGCGAGTTCGGGGTCGCAGACCCAGGTAGTTTTGGAGTGCAGCCGAAGCATAGCCAGATGGGGCGAGTTCGAGGTCACAGACCCAGGTAGTTTTGGAGTGCAGTCGAAGTGTAGCCGGATGGGGCGAGTTTGGGGTCGCAGACCCAGGCATTTTTTGTCTTGAGCACCCGAGCCCCGTTGGGCTTTAGTATGGGTCGGTGTGAGTTGTGTGCGTTACCCCATCCTTGGTTCCTCACAACAGGAGGGGTTGAGTTTTGTCGCTTGTCCCGATCGCTCGGGCTCGAGTGACGCGCTCGGTGAGGTCGCTAACGGGTATGATCGAGTGGAATCCGGGTCCGTCATTCATGACGGGGTCGGCATAGCCCTCTTGTGACATTCCACTGCTCCTTTACCTGCAACCCGACAGATGCCTAGGTCATTCTAGAGACCGACCCAGGTGGCCTAATGGTCTCCCCTCGATGGAGATTCTGTGGGCTTGGCAGAGGCTTAGGATCGAATGAGAAGGTTGAGATGACCATATTTGCCAGACTAGGCGAGGGCCGCATGGGGCTCATCTGCGTTTTCTCCCCTGGCTCTATCGTTGCTCATGTCGAATGAGGCAACTGCCGCTTCGTGACGCAACATGGAGCATTGTGATGCATTTCACTGTATGAGCGATGCTTAGTTCTCGAGCCCCTGGGCGGTTCAGGGCTCGAATCGTCAGGGGGCACGGGCGTATGGAATGAATGCGCATATGGATGTATGAAATGATTTATAAAGAAATAGAGGGGGTCGGTAGTGTTACCTTGATAACTCGAGTGACGGGGTTTGGAGAGCTTCAGTCAGAAATGTCCGACCGAGACCCGTGCTCATCGTTCATGATGGAGTCGGCATGGCCTACATGGGGCGTCCCTTCGCTCCCTACCTGTCTCTCAGTGTGTTTATCTGAGCCGTTCGATCGACTTAGGAAGCCCGATGGTCTCTCCCAGAGGGAGATCCCGTTTTGGTTTTTTCCAAGTCCCGCCTGGGGATACGGAGAGCTGCCTGTGTGTGGTGATGCTTCGGTTTTCATGATCGGTCGTGTGATAGAGGTGGGCCATACCCAGGCCATGTTTCATCTTACCAGGCGGTGTTCCGTCTGACCCGACATTGTTCCGTCGGTCAGCGTGCATCCCATCGGTCAGCGTGTGTCCCATCGTTTCCCATACGCATTGAATGGGGGAAGGGAGAGAGTTTTTCACTCTGATCTTTTGCCCCTCTTCGGTTGTCGTGTTTCTTCCTTAAATAGGAGGAGGGAGAGGGCTCTCCATTTTAGTCCTTTGCCTGTTCTCCAACTATTGTCTCTCTTTCTTCTTCCTCCTCACCGAGAGTGCCTATATGCCGTGGCGGTTCCTAAGTGAGAGAGAGGATGAGGGAGGGGGAGGACTTACAGATCCTTTGGTGAATCTGGAGCGTGATGTTGAGCTGGAGGTTGCTCAGGGTGGTGTTGGATTTATCTGGGAGGCCTTCTTCAGGATGGAGCCGTGTGTGGACTTTCTCTGGTGGATCTTCACCGGGCGAGCCTTGTCGGAGGGGAAGTCGCTCAGGATCGCACCAGTGGAGGGTTCCACGCCTACAGCTGCTCGGGTTGGCTAGTTAATAAAGTTTGATGAGATCTCTTCTAGCCATGGTGGCCATACCCCGATGGCCGCGTCCCTACCCAGGAGCTGCCTCGACTATATGAGAAGGTCAGGAGATCCATGCTCTTCTACTGAGCATCTATGGGTACGATGCCCTTGAGGTACCCGTTGCGCTCCCCGAAGTCGAGGGAGCGGAACCAGGCAGATCCCTTGAGGTACCTATTGTGCTTGCCGAAGTCGAGGGATCAGAACCAGGCGGGGCCCCTATAGCAGTTGTTACGTCTGGCGGCGTGTGCTATGGTAGTATTTTGAGTAGTAGAAAATGTAATAGTTGAGTTCGTGGGTGAGTCCTCATGTGAACAGTTTTTGTATCAATGAATACATCAGTGCTGCTTTTTGGGATAGAATCACTATCCGTTCCTTGTTTTTATCCTAGCATAGCTATTGTTTTTGTCCTTTCTTTTTCGCACCTGCCTGTTAGTTTCATAGGCTGCAGCTTTTTAAGAACCTAGGCATGGCCCATGGGGCTTGGCTGCTCATAACCATAGGTCGTGGCGGGGTGCGTTCAGTTAGGAGTAAGAACAAAGTTACGTAGAACAATCAAAGGAAAAGGAATGCACTTCCATTCGGGGACGAAGTTGTTTACCATGTGATAGTAAAAAAGAGAGTAAAAAAGAGAGGTAGTATCTAGTATTGTACCCTCATGGAGCCCTCGAGTGACCCGGGCTGAAAGTGTTCGGGCTGGGGTGCTTTACAGGGGCAAGTTTGACTAAAAAGTGGTAAGACCCAATTTTAGAGGAAAAACGACGTAGCTGTTCAATGTTCCAGGTGTTGGTGAGAACGTTGTCGTTGTTGTCCTTCAGTCTATAGGTGCCCGGTCGGATTACTTCGGTCACCGTATAGGGCCCTTCTCATGGTGGAGAGAGTTTGTATTTTTCCTTCATTGATTGGGTCCTCCGTAGTACGAGATCGCTGACTTTGAGTATCCTCCCCCTAATGTTCCTTTCCTGGTACCTGTGCAGGGTTTGTTGGTAGCAAGCGGAACGGATGACGGTCATCTCACGGGCCTCTTCGAGCAGGTCGACTGCATTTTGCTGAGCATCTGTGGCTCGATCATGGTCGAAAGCCTTCACTCTTGGGGCGCCATGGTCGAGGTCGGAGGGCAGCACTGCCTCAGCTCCGTAGGCCAGAAAGAAGGGTGTTAACCCTATGGATCGGTTTGGGGTCGTTCTCCAGCTCCAGAGGATCGTTGGGACCTCTGCAACCCATCGCCCGATGTATTTTTGAGTCGGTCGAAGATGCGTGACTTAAGTCCTCAGAGGACCATGCCATTGGCACACTCGACCTGACCGTTAGTTCATGGATGTCCGACCAAGGCCCAGTCGATCTTGATGCCGTATCCATCACTGAAGTCTAGGAACTTTTTTCTGGTGAAGTTAGTCCCGTGGTCGGTGATGATACAGTTAGGAACGCCGAATCGGTAGATGATGTCGAGGAAGAATTTGACTGCCTCTTCTGAGCGGATGTTGGTGATGGGCTTGGCCTCTATCCACTCGGTGAACTTGTCGACTGCTACGAGTAGGTGAGTGAAGCGGCCTAGGCCCTTTTTGAGGGGTCCCACCATGTCGAGGCCCTAGACCACGAATGGCCAGGTGATGGGGATGGTTCAGAGCTCTTGTGTCGGCAAATGGGTTTGTCGAGCATAGAAATGGCATCCTTCACACCTGCGGACGACCTCCTCTGCATCTTGTAGCGCGGTGGGCTAGTAAAAACCTTGGCGAAAGGCTTTTCTGACCAGCGACCTTGGGGCTGTGTGATGTTCGCAAATCCCGGCATGGACCTCGAGGAGGAGCTACTTCCCTAGGTTGTTGGGGATGCACTTCATGAGCACCCCTGATGGACTCCATTTGTAGAGCTTGTCACCGAGCACGATGAAGGTCTTGGCGCGTCGAGCGATCCATCAGGCATCAGTCCTTTCAGGCAGGAGAAGATCCTCGAGGAGGTAGGCGAGTAGCAGCGCTCGCTAGTTGGTTTGATCGAGTGCCAATACAATGACGTTGGTGGGTGACGTCCTCATGGAGGTACTAGGATCGGAGGCCCCGAGCGCTGGCTTAGCATCGGGGTCAGAGCCCTGGGGCGCCGGCTAGGTGTCGGGGTGTGTCTGGACTGGACCTTCTAGGATGCGGGTGAATGACTCATGGACGTCGTTGATGAAGACCCTGCTTGGGGATGGATCCCGCCTGGCGGCCAATTTCACAAGAAAATCAGCGGTGTTGTTGTCCTTTCGGGGGACATGATGCAGCTCGATCCCCTAGAATTTATCCTCGAGCTTGCGCACCTCTTGGCAGTATGCTGCCATGAGGGGGCTTTTGTAGGAGGACTCCTTCAAGACCTGATCAACGACTAGTTCCGAGTCATCGTGAACGTAGAGTCGCGTAGCACCCAGCTCGATGGCGATGCGTAGTCCATTGATGAGGGCCTTGTACTCCTGGGCGTTGTTTGAGGCTAAAAAGTAGAGGCAGATGGCATAGTGGAGTCTACTCCCATCCGAGGAGATCAGAACCACTCCAGCCCCCGAGTCGGGCGCCATTATGGACCCGTCGAAGTACATTGTCCAGTACTCATGGGTGACGTCCGGGGTCGGTAACTGTACCTCTATCCATTTGGCAACAAAATCCACGAGAGCCTGAGATTTAATGGCAGTACGGGGGATGTACCTCATGTCCTGGCCCATGAGTTTGAGTGCCCACTTAGAGATCCGTCCCATGGCATCGTGGTTGCGGATGATGTCCCAGAACAGGTATGAAGTGACGACCACAACTTCGTGGTCGGTGAAGTAGTGCAGGAGCTTTCGGGTCACCATCAGCACGACGTATAGGAGTTTCTGTACCAGGGGGTACCAGACCTTGGGGTCGGTGAGTACTTCCCCGACGAAGTATATGGGTCGCTGGACCTTAAGTTGGTGTCCCGACTCCTCCCTTTTTATGACCAGCACGGCGCTTACCACATGGTTGCTGGCAGCAATGTAGAGGAGAAGGGTTTCTCCCCGTTCGGGAGCGACGAGGATCGGGGCTGATGTTAGGGACATTTTGAGGCTCTCTAGGTCCTGCGAGCTTCCTCAGTCCTGACAAACATGTCCGTCTTTTTGAGGAGCTTGTAAAGTGGCATCCCCCATTCGCCGAGCCAGGTGATGAAACAACTTAGAGAAGCCAGGTAGCCGGTGAGCCTTTGTACGCCCTTGACGTTGCGTATGGGACCCATGTTGGAGATGGCCATGATTTTTTCGGGGTTGGCCTCGATGCCGCGCTCGAACACAATGTATCCTAGCAACTTCCCCTTCAGAACCCCGAAAACACATTTTTCTGGATTCAGCCTGATGTTGAATCTTCTGAGGTTCGCGAATGTTGCGGCCAAGTTTGCGATCAAGTCACAGGCTTGAGTTGTTTTGACCACTACATCATCAACATATACGGCGATTGTTAGTCTTGGTCGCTCGGCTTGATCAGGCTGATCGAGCGGGTCGATTTGGTCGGTGAAGCATTGTTGCATGCACCTTTGTTAAGTGGCGCCAACGTTCTTTAAGCTGAATGGCATGGTTACATAGCAGTACGAACCATACGGGGTGATGAACGAGGTTGCGAGCTGATTAGACTCTTTCATCGTGATCCGGTGATAGCCCGAGTGGGCATCTAGAAAGGAGAGGATCTCACAACCCAAGGTGGAGTCGACTATCTGGTCTATGCGCGGCAAAGGAAAGTGATCCTTCGGACACGCTTTGTTGAGGCCAGTATAATCAACGCACATTCTCCACTTCCTGGTCTTCTTTTTAATAAGAACGGGATTGACAAGCCAGTCGGAGTGAAATACCTCTCTGATGAATCTGGCTGCCAGGAGTTTGGCGATCTCTTCGCTTATGGCCTTACGCATCTCATCATCGAAGCAACGCAGGCGCTGCTTGGTAGGCTTTGATCCCAGGATGAGGCATAGTGCATACTCGGCGACCTCCTATGTATGCCCGGCATGTTAGAAGGCTGCCATGCAAAGACATCACAGTTGTCACATAGGAAGTCGATGAGCTCACGTTCCTATTTGGCCGGGAGCTGGGTACCGATCTGAACCGTCTTGGTTGGGTCGGTGGGGTCGATTCCCACCGCCTTGGTTTCCTCGAGCGATCGGAAGGCCGTCGAGGAGGTTGGTTTGTTGTAGTCTGGGATTGCCAGGATCGATGATTCCCTGAGCCATGGGAGCTCGGACGAGTTGACGACCGTAGTGGCGAGCTCATAGCTGCTCACGGTGATGACGCCGTTTGGTCCCGACATCTTTAGCTTGAGATTGGTGTAGTTGGGGATTGCCATGAATTTTGCATAGCATGGTCGCTCCAAGATGGCGTGGAAGGACCCTAGAAAGTCCACCACTTCAAATGTGAGGACCTCTGAGCAGAAGTTGGCTCGGCTACCGAACATGACAGGCAGGTTGATCTGCCCAAGCGGGTATGCCTTTGCTCTAGGGATCACTTCATGGAAGGGAGAGCCCGCCCGGCGGAGCTCCTATCAGGGGATGCGCATGGCGTCGAGGGTGTCGACGTAGAGGATGTTGAGCCCACTGCCTCCATCGATCAGCACCTTGGTGAGGCGCTTCTTGCGGACGATGGGATCGATGACGAGTGGGTAGCATCCCGGTCTCATGATGTGGGAGGGATGGTCCCTCTAATCGAAGGTGATCAGAGATTTTGACCAGCTGAGGAAGGAAGGGACGGCCGTCTCGACAGCACATGGACCAGATGACGTTGTGCTAGCGCTTGGACCAGATGACGTTGGATCCGCCGAAGATCATGATGCATTCATCAGCATCGGGGAAACCATCTCCGTCCTTGCCTACTGTGCCTCCTTTCTTGGCTGCCGCCTCTTTGCTGTCCCCTTCTTTCGGCCCGTCGGCCTGTCGTAGGAAACGTTTGAGGAGCTCGTAGTCCTTGTAGAGGTGTTTGATGGGGTAGGCATGGTTGGTGCACGAGCTATCCATGAGATTGTTGAAGTGGTCAGGCAGGCCCTATTGGGGCTGCTTGCCCGTGCGGTCAGTTGCGGCAACAAACGCGGTGTTGTCCGGTCAGCGTCGATCCTTTTTGTTCTTCTTTTCCCCTCTATGTGGAGGGGCCCTCGTCTTGGTCCGTGCGCTTGGCCTTGCCTTTGTCCCAGCCCCCGTTGAAGACTGCTCCGACCGCTTCCTCGCTAGAGGCGTGGTTAGTGATGACGTCGAGCAGGTCGCGGGTGGTACGGGGCTTCAGGCATCCAAGCTTGTGGATCAGGGACTCGCAGGTCGTCCCAGAGAGGAATGCGCTGATGGCGTCCGCATCGACGACATCAGGGAGGGAGTTGCATCATTGGGAGAACCTACGTATGTAGTCCTGTTGGGACTCGCTGGGCTCCTACTGGCAACTCTTGAGGTCCCAGGAGTTCCTAGAGTGGACATACGTTCCGTGGAAATTCCCGACGAAGACCCTCTTGAGGTCTGCCTAGTCGTGGATGCTGTCGTGTGGGAGGAATTCAAGCCATGCCCGAACATGTTCCCTGGGGAGATATTGAATGATGAAAAAGTCATCATCCACCCCTCTGGCTTGGCAGGTGAGCCGAAAATCTTCGAGCCAAATACCGGGGTTTGTCTCCCTGGTATACTTGATAATGTTGGTTGGCGGTCGGAAGCGCTATGGGAACGGCGCTCTCCGGATACGCCGGTCAAAGGCCCGTGGCCTCGGGCCCTTAGGGCTGGGACTCCGGTCGTCCGGCCAGCGATCGTGCCTAGGGCGCATTTCACCACTCCCCTCGGTGGTTCGGTTGGGATCCGTGTTGCCTGCTCTCGCCGTCGCTTGGTGGACGTCATCATCGTGCCGGGCCCGATTCCAGTTGCTGATGATGCGGTGAGCGTCCTGGTGCGGACTAGGCTGTTCATGTACCAGCAGTTGGTGTGGAGCAGGCGCCAGGTCAGACTGAGGCACGGCTGCTGCCTCCTGAGCCGCACCTGGCGGCTGTAGCTATGAGCGGATGGAGCGATCTATCTGGCGCATCCCCGTTCCCCCGGTGGGGAGAGAGGGCGCATGTCGGAGTCACGATGCGAAGCTTTTCGCCTATTGAACAACAGCAACTTCTACTAGAACCCGAAGGTTTTGGTAGACTACCTGCTCCTAGGGGTCCACGGGCTCAGGAACGCCGCTCAGAAGCATTGCTACAGCAGCGATGTTTTGGCTAGCTCGAACGAACTATGGGAGATCGTTCCCCTCGTTCATGATGTCATGTTGGACCAGGCGAACGTGACCCCGGCGCCACCTGCCAGGCCATGCGCATGGCAGCGGCTGATTCTACCACTATTGTCGTAATTCCTCGGCGTGCGCTTGCGCAGACACGAGGGCCCCCGCACGCGGGTCTAGAGGGGTGTGAGTCTGCAAAGATTCCACAACCACCGGCTGCTGTCCCGGAGCGTCCGCCATAGTGCACTCTCGGGGCGGACGGTGGCGAGGTGCCACGTCGCCGATGCTGGAGCCGTCGCTCTCACCCTCATCATCCGGGAGTTCGTGGAAAGTGGTAGGAGCGTAGCTCGCCATTCCCACGAATTCGGATGTGAGGGGGGATGGCGCCAGTATCCTTCGGAGCCCTCGAGCGTACACATCCATGGGGGATGCGAGGCTGTAGGGTAATCGATCGTACGGGTGTTCGTGGCGTGGGCAATACAGTCCCTCCAGATGATCGGCTGGAGATAGTAAATAAAGAGTAAATAATAGTACGCATATTACTTACAGCGGGGTTTGAGCAGAGAGTTTGCTCGGAATGAAGCGTAGATGCCGCGTTGTTGAAGTCATTGTGCGTCCCAGAGCCGGTGGAGGGTGCCCCTCCGACTAGCGCCCGAACGGGTGCCTCCTCACGAAGGTGTAGTACGCCGAGCCGGTCGGCGAAAAAGTCCAGGCTTCCAAAGCGGAAGGCCTGGGACGGCTCGAAGATGGGTGGAACCCACATCCCAACAGGTGAGAGTGTGGGAAACTCCAGTGAACCGAAGAGAATCGTATCGCCTGACCCCGCCATGGCGAAGGTGGCGGAAAAGTGGGCCATCCGATGACCAAAAAGTGTTGAACGTATAGCGTCTTCCCCACGGACGACGCCAACTGTCGGTGCAGAAAGTGACCAATAAGTAAATATTTGTAGTTTTGTCGTACGTTGTGATCGGAGGTGGCCTAGAACTCAATGACACAGGGTTTATACTGGTTCAGGCAACGTGCCCTACGTCCAGTTTGAGTCGGTCGGTGACTTTATTCCTGAGCCCAGGTGCTCAAAGTTTGCAGTGGGGTTACAAACGAGAAGGAGAAAGATGGGGTGTACGAGAGGTCCGGTCGGAAGGACCGAGAGCGATAGGAGCTCCGCTATGAGCTAAGTATTCAAGCGTGTGCTTGAGGTCCAAACCTGTCGGTTCTGGGGTTGTGAGCTAGTGAACTAGATTGATCTAATGAATCTAGAAGCACTTGAGTCAACCTGTCTAAACTGGCTTCCCTTAAATGTTGGGAGAGAGCACATCCTCTTTTATAGATGAAGGGGATGACCTTACAAGTGAGAGGAAGAGAGTATGTATGCTTCTAAGTCTTGTTACCCACGCTGGCGGGTACAGGATGATGGTAGGTGCCCACAACACTGTTGGATGTCAGATGCACGTGGGAGGTTACGTCGTCTTGTTTGGGCAGGGTAGATGTCGGTACCTGCATATACTGTTGATGCCCATAGGCATGTGAGGAGTTTCACCATGTTCACTCGGTATGGTAAATCCCGGCGCCCTCAACACTGTCAATGCCCAGAGGCATGTGGGGGGGCCTTACCGTATGAGAGTTAATGACGCCCACAATACTGTAGGTCAAATCTTGGCGCCTACAACACTGTTCGGGTCAGGGCGGTTGTAGAGTACTGTTCCTACAGGTGTACAGGGTACGGCCCCTAGTATTGTGGTTTGACTTGTGCGCCTTGCCTTGCTTTTCTCCGTTCGTTCCCTGGTCCTTTCTGGGCGGGCGTCTCTGATCGGTTGGTCCCAGTCGGCTCTGGTTGCGCCAGTCGGAGAAGAGCAGTGAGCAGGATCCTTGCATACCCCGGTCGGAGATGTGGGGTCAGAGTCGGAGGTAGTGCTTTGCTAGGTCTTCCGGTCGGAGAGACCGTCCGGAGGCGGCTGGAGACCGAAGTAAGCGCTCCGGTCGGAGAGGTGGGCTGGAGTCGATAAACGGGCGCTGCTCCTCCTTGGCCAGACCTTCCGGTCGGTGATTGGATCGCCCTTCTGGCCTGTTGTTTAGGCTCTAGGGCCGGCCCATGAGTTGCGCGCTGTCTGCTTCGGACGAGCCTTTGCGAGGAAGCCGGTCTGCGAGGGACCCTAGGTTTATGAACCCGACAAGATATGTTGCACACGCATCACTACTCACGCCTTGGTTACTAATCTCAACACAAAATCAAGCTTGGTCATCTCTTGGCAATCGCCCATCATTCACACGCATAAGCACATATCCACCATGTGTTCCCACTAAGCAATGCATATCCCCTGTTTGATATCTGTTGGCTCGATGCTCTTCCAAGGATCCCTTTCTGCCTCCAAATCTAACTGAAAGTTAGATAAAAAGCCCAAGTGCCCGAAATTTTTTTCTTCGAAAAAAAAAGATAGGTCGTCATGGAATGGAGCTAATAACATTATCAAACTGGCTGTTAGAATGGCATGCATATATCATATCGCGATCCACCAAACACGCTACAATAATATCCTCCGGGAAAGCGAATACAAAGCCCATAAAGATTACACGTTCCAACCACATAGCCCAACGCTAGTAGGATGCAGTTTACAGAGGACAGTGGCCACTGGCCACTGGCCACGCACATTGCTAACTCTTCTCCCGAAAAGTCGTCCCAATCGTCGAGGTGCTCGGTGCAGCCCGTGCCGACCTAAGCCGCTGGAAGAGTGCCCGCTGCCGGAGGTGCTCACGGAGGCGGAGCCAGTCGTGAATGCAGTCTGGCACGACGGCAGCGAGGCACCGCTGGACCCGGTGCCCGGCGTTGGGTACGCAGAGCGCGCCGTGCCCGATCCAGCGCACGGCCGCGTGCGCGTACGCGTCGGACGTTGGCACAAATGGCGAGAAGCGCTTGGCCTTGGTGACGCTCGACGCCATCTTGGTGTCCACGAACAGCGGGGCCTGCAGCGTCCGGCATCAGTAGTGTTTGTCGAAATAAATTAACTTATAGAGTTATTCTAATTTAAATCATCTACGTTCATTGTATACACCATAAAATATATTATCATTTGTATTTGATTGGGACCATGAATATTAATACTCTTCTGTATAAAGTTGATTAGCCGGTTTTATATAGTACAGAATACAAATCTTACATAGCCGGTTGTATGTGATTAGACAATTGTTGATTATAGACAATAAAGTCTTAACTTTAAAA
Source organism: Miscanthus floridulus (assembly GCF_019320115.1). Lineage (NCBI taxonomy): Eukaryota > Viridiplantae > Streptophyta > Magnoliopsida > Poales > Poaceae > Miscanthus > Miscanthus floridulus. Next base: position 52,386,628 of record NC_089597.1, read on the forward strand.
TATGTGCAGGCCTTATATTTAAGGGTGAAGGGGGGTAACATCTATAGGAAATATGATAGATCATGGAGTACCAATGATCACTTAAAGGGTTGCTCACCAGCATGTGGAAATTAGTATACTTCCTTCATCCCAAAGTAAATGATGTTTTAAATCCCTCATGGGAACCAACGCTCAAGCTTAAAGACCAAAATATATTTCAAGAAGTAGAGATAGAGATGCAATGGGAAAAGAGAAAGATGCATTGAGAAGTGAGAAGATCAAGTATTTTTGACAAAATTTGAATGCTATAAACATTTATTTTGGGAGGAGGAGTAAATACAATCAAATAGCTCTACTATTTGTCTTTTTTCTGTGGGACACAAAAATTGTGATTTTGTCCACAGCACATTATTGAAGTCATCAATAATGCCTCTGGCGCACTGACCGAAATCCTTGCATTTCAGTAAATTGAAGCCATGCGAGGAGGTGAGTCGTAAAAGCTAGCAATTAAAACACATGTACTTCAGGAGTAAATAGATCTAAACAGGTGGAGCAAAACTTTTAGCCCATGTTTTGGGCAAAAGAGCAAAAGGGGAGGGCTAAAGTTTTGCCATTTGCCACCCAAGAGACCCAAAACTGGGCTAAAATGCCTGGGGGCGCGAGCCGGACGCCCACTACCCCGCACCCACCCACCTGCACTCAGTACCCTATCCATTCCACTGCCCCCCGTCGCTCTCGCTCTCTCCCTCTGTGCGAACCCTAGCACCGCCCGCCGCTCTCGTCCTCTCTCCCTCCGCACCAACCCTAGCTCCACCCTCCGCCGCCGCCCAGATCTAGCTCTTCCTCCCCGGCACCCAGATCTAGCTCCTCCTCACCACCGTCCAACTCCAGCTTCTCCTCCCCCCGTCTAGATCCAGATCTGCATGGCGCAGATGGACGACTACAACAGCGATGGCTACGGTGACGGCTACGGCGATGGTGACCGCACTAGGGACTTTCTGTTGCAGCCTGATCCGTATTCCCCCACGGGCGGCTTCGACATGTTCTCTGATGTGGCATATCCGTTTTCAGGCTCGAGTGGCCTCAATGCTCCCTGGACGGGCATGGCGGCACTCGACCTCAACTCCCATGGCGTAGGGTGGCCCAAAATGGCAGGCTATGAGGGCGTCCTTCGCTCTGGCGCGTAAGATGGAGGCATTGGCGGCAGCATGGGTCCCCCTCCCATTCACGTCCACAGCGGCAGTCGAACCCTCGGCTTACGCGTGGCTCGCAGTGGCGGTGGAGGAGGCACCATGGCCGGTCGTGCCATGTTGTCATCCTCCGGTCGTGGCCATGGTCCTCCCTTGCCTCCTGTGAACATCGGCGTTCGTGGCATGCATGGATCTACCTACGCCATGCCTGCCAGTTTGAGGAGCTGCGGTGGACGTCGAGGAACCACGACGAGTGCTATTGCAGTAGACAACTTCAACATCAACCCCGAAGATGCTGCTAAAGACACCGACATCGAAGAGATATTTCCACATGCTTAAGACCTGGTACATTCTCAAACCTTGCAAAATATGCTTGGTGTTGGATTTTGCCATGTTCGTAATGTATCTGCGTATTCTGTTTATCCATGGTTTAGGCTAGAACTAACAAGGCAAATTGGTCAGAACCACATAACAAAATATTGTGTAATTTGTGGGTTGACCAAATTGACAAGGGTAACTGCATCAAAGGAAACATGTCAAAGAGAGGGTACAGGGAGATTATACTTACATATAATGTTGCAACCAATTTGGTGCATGATCAAAAGCAGATCGCTAATAGGATTAGGCAACTAAAGGGACTATGGCAATTCATAAGAAGACTGCAGAATGACACTGTCTCAGGTTGTAGAGAGAATGGCACTATTGATGCAACAGATCAATGGTGGAATGACAACACCAAGGTACTTGCAAAACTGCTTGTTTCCTGTCTGACCACAAGTTAGTTGATCACATATTCACTATGGTAAGCACATGTTCTGTAGGGCCACTCAGAATGGAAGAAATACAAGTGGGGGTGGCCACAATACTTGGATCAATTGGATCAAATGGACCAAATGTTCCATGGTGTAGTTGTTGATGGCTCAACCTCATTTGTTGCTGGAACTATGGATGAGGAAGTGGAGGATGCAACTGACGACCTTGAACAAGTACATACTCCAGTTAACATCAGTAACCACAAGAGAGCAAGCAGCACAAACACCATGGGCTCTAGTTCTCACAAGAAGAGCCCAACACTTAGGGCCATGAACAAGTACATGAGCGATAACGCTAAGATTCAAGCTGAGAGGAATGACATGTTCAAGCAACATTTGAGTGTGAAGCAACAGAGGGAGAATGCCAACAGTGAAAAGATTAGGCTAGTGCAGCAGTTGGCTAGAGAGTGCGGGGTATCTGAGACTGTCCCTGAGTGGTTTGCTGTACACAGGATCTGCAATGAAGAAAACAGTATAGAGTTTTGCATTGGAATGTCTACAACAGAAGGATGGTTGGCCTTCTTGAAGCACTATGCCAGGGTCAACAACCTGATCTAGATTCTATTATCTTAATTTCATTCTGTCAATTGAACTAAGTGTATCATTTGAACTATGTCTGTCATTGCACTAATTGTGTCATTTGAACTATGTCTGTTATGAATGTGCACTATGTCTGTTATGGATGTGATGACTTTGAATTATGATTGTGATGTGAGCCTGTTTGTCATTTCAACTGTAATATTTTAACATGTAACTGAGTTTATGATGCATTTATGTGACAGGATGGTAATTTAGCAAGGGATGGGGACAATCCAGATGAGTCAAGTGATGAGGAACTCTTCAGACTTCTTGTTGATGATGATGACAAAGGTTTCCTGGACGGTATGTTTTTGTTTGCTGATCACTATGACAAATACTGCAATAAGGCTAAGAGAAGGAAACCAATGGTAACTGGGTTGCAATGGGTAGAGAGAACTCTAGGAGATAGAAACAGATCCTACAACATGTTTAGAATGAGCCCAACTATGTTTGATCGACTTCATGATCTTTTGGTTGAGTCATATGGCCTCAAATCAAGCACAAAGAGTACCTCGGTGGAGGCTTTAGTCTTGTTTTCTATGGATGCTGGGAGCACCATAGTCAGTTAGGCAAGCTGAGGATAGATTTGAGAGATCACTAGGCACAGTTCACAACAACTTCGAGAAAGTTTTGCAATGTGTGGTTAAGCTAGCTGCAAACATAATTAAGCCAGTTGACCGAGAATTCAGAACAATTCATCATAGATTGAGAAATCCTAGGTTCCATCCCTTCTTCAACATTTGTATAGGAGCACTAGATGGCACTCACATACCATGTGTGGTGCCAAGTGATAAGGTGGTTCAGCACATATGCCCCAAGAGCATGATAACACAGAATGTGCTGGCAGTTTGTGACTTCGACATGAGGTTCACAATTGTTCTTGCTGGATGCCCTGGTTCTGTACATGACATGAGAGTGTTCACGGATGCTATGACCAAGTACGGCGACGTGTTTCCACATCCACCGATAGGTAAACAACTTCCAATGTTGCAATCACAGCTTCTAGTCCAACTAGTTCAAACTTACAAAAATGTTCTATTGTGTAGGAAAATTTTACTTGGTGGACTCTAGGTACCCGAACCGTCCGGGTTATCTTGCGCCCTACAAGGAAACGAAGTACCATCTTCCAGAGTATTGAGAAGGCCCAGAGCTATAAGGTAAAAAAAGAGATCTTCAACTTCGCACATTCATCTCTTAGAAATGTCATCGAGAGGTTATTTGGAGTTCTAAAGATGAACCGGAGGATTTGGTTGCATATGCTAAGTTATGCACCTCATAAGCAAAGCGAAATAATCGTAGCATGCATGGCACTCCATAACTTCATTCGATCGAGTGGAATAGTGGATAGGGACTTTAATCGTTGTGATCGTGATGGGAAGTATGTTCCATCTGAGGCATCGACCTCTCAAACATGTACTGGTCAGCCACCGCCAAGGGATGAATCTGCGTACATAAATGGTTTTCATGACCAAATAGTCATTGGTTTGTTAAATAGATCATGAATATTTGAATTGTGTACTTGAATTATAACGTGTGTGATTGATTTGTATGATTGAGCACAATTGAATTGTGTACTTCAACTATTGAATAATTGTACAATAAAGTATAATTTTTTATTGTTTGAAAATGAACGTGCAACACTGGTGTGCAGTAGCCCGGCGAGGAGCATCACCGGCGTGCAGCACGCAGCATGCATTACTGTGCATGGATCATAATTAATGAACCAAATCAGTCATTAAATGATGACAAATCAGTCTTTCATGGAAATAGTGCCATTTGCCATGGATCTAAACACCTCAAGCTAAAGTTTGAATAGCCAAAGTTTAGCGGCAAAAGATTAAGAGCAAATCTTTTGCCATGGCTAATGTGCCTGTTCGCTTAGTCGTATTTGGCTTATAAGCCATGGCTTATCAGCCAACGAATAGTATTTTTCCCTCACACCAAACCAGCCAATAGTACTTTTAGCCATGGCTTATTAGTCAAACAAGTCCAAATAAATAGGGCGAATGTATCTAAACAGCCTCTACCTATTTGCAACAGAAGCATTAAATTATTGACGTACTGTAAAGGCAACGTAGGAAGATATAGACTCTGCGGCTTGGATGTGTAACTGCAACTTGAGCTACTGCTTGCAAGCAACTGTATTTAGGCCCCGTTTGGCAGAGCTCCTAAAGCTGATTCTCTGCTGAATCTAGCAGGAGCTCTGCCAAGCAGTTTTTGAGAGAAATGATTCTCTGTTGATTTTGTGAAGTGATTCTCTGAAATGAACTAGGAGGCTGAGAGCTGGAAAAAGTAGCTTCTCCTGATTCCGTGAAATGATTCTCTATCATGATTTCAAGAGTTTATGCTAAAAAATTAAAGAGAATCATTTTCAGTCACAGAATCATTTCTCTCAGAGAATCAGCTTCCTTAGAGAATCAGAATCAGATGAATCTCTACTAAACAAGCCCTTAAGGTTATCCCAAAAGATAAGGAAGAAAATAATTTTCTTTGCACATGTATAACAGATCATATAATGTTATGTTATAAAAATATGTTTTAATCTTAAAATAAAAAAATATAATAGTATCAAATCTGTAGTACTAAAACATGACACTATTCTACAGTTATTTGTATTAAATATTACCACCCTTTGTTCGAAATTATAGATTATTTTTGTCTTTTCTTGATACATAGCTTTTGCTATATAGCTAGATATATATACGATATGACCATCTTATAATATAAGTTATATATTTAGAAAAAGCAAAACAATCTATAATTAAAATGAAAGGAGTATATATAAGGCTGGACGAAAAACTCGAAGCCCGTTAACTCGCTCGGCTCATGGCTGGCTCGACTCGGCTCGGCTCGTTACGATAACGAGCCGAGCCGAGCCAAGATTTTAGCTCGTTAGCTATAACGAGCCAACTCGAGCCAGCTCGCAAGCCGCTCACGAGCTAAACGAGCCAAGCTTCTAGTAAAAAAGTATCAAAACTTATATTAGTTTTTGTATTACTTCGTGTCTTGCACTTTACAATTGACTCGTAACTAGTCTATACCCTATAAATTGACTGGTAACTGGTCTAGATGCATTTCTTTTATATTGTTATTATTCTTAAATTTTAGATAAATGCAAATATTATATTTTATGTATTTTTTATACCTGGCTCGTGAGCTTAACGAGCCAGCTCGAGCTTTTAATGAGCCAAGCCGAGCTGTCTTTCTGGCTCGTTAGGATAACGAGCCGAGCTAGCTCGTTATCTTAACGAGCCAGAACGAGCCGAGCTGAGTCGAGCCGAGCCAGCTCATTATCCAGACTTAAGTATATACTAATGAATATATAAAAATGCTTACTGTTCTGAGTTACCTGACATTGGATATGAATCCCTTTGCTTCTGTACTCAACGTAGAGGCTCCTCGAGAATTGAGAAACATACCTGCTTGAAATTTTTACTCCAAAGATTAGACACTTATCGTAAAGCTTATTATGAATACTTTGCATTTTGGATAATATTGACACAGCTCTGGCCAGCTCAAACACTATTTTGGAGTATATGATTCCAAGCGTGTTTTTTGAGAAAGGTGTAAACGTAAATTATTACCGTTTGGTGGACTCGGGAGGGAAGAGAACATGAATTGCAACCAATAAATAGGACTAATAAAATTCACCAAAGAAAAACAAAAGATGCCAGTTAAATACGTAGTAAATTATTACCGTTTGGTGGCGGCATAGATCGTGTAGAGCGGGAAGGATGGGATGGCCTCCGTTGACCCGGATCCGATGTTCACGATGGCGCCCCTCCGGCGAGCCACCATCCCGGGCAGCACCGCCGCCGTGACCTCGGTCAGCGCCCACAGGTTCACCCGTATCATCTTCACCCACGCGTCCACGTCGAATTCGTGCAGGTACACGGCGCACGGCTTCGCCACGCCGGCGTTGTTGACTAGGAGCCCCACGTCAAGCCCGTCCACGACCTCGCGGAGCCGCCGCATCGCCTCTTCACCTGCCAAATGTTTAGCACACCATCATCAGCACAGAGATGCCCAGTCTAGTTGTTTTGTTACAACAGATTCGATCATCATCCGTATCGCGGTTTTTTCTTTCACCTTGAGCCGTGGAGACGAAGGCGAGGTCGAACAGGACCGTCTTGGTCTGCACGCCAGCGTGAGTCTTGGTGATGGTGTCCGAGACGTCCCGGAGCTTGCCGGGGTCGCGGCCGACGAGGACGACATTGAGGCCCCGGCGCGCGAGCTCAAAGGCCATGGATCTGCCGATGCCTGATGTCGGGCCCGTGACCACGGCCCATGCGCCGTAGCGGCGGCGAAGGTCCGTCGGGGTCGGCGAGCGCAGGAAGTTGGGGAGGCCGAGGTAGACCAGCAGGCGAAGTGTGACGGCGCCGAGGTAGAGGGCGCCGAGAGCCGCCAACAAGTGGAACCATGGAAGTCGCTGCAGCTGCTGGATGTCACTAGCGTGGTGGACAGCCATCTATCTGAGACTCTGACTCTCTCCCTGTTGCACCTGCTCTCGCTCCCTCTTGTTCTGTGCGGTGTATTTTCTACAAGGCGGCAACAGTGTTAGCATGCGCCACTTTCCATGAATGTGGACGCACCATGCTGCTGAATTTCTCATTCAACTAACCGAACGGCCCCTGTAGCTCGTAGCTACCAGCTCTCCAACTAACTGATAGGGCTAAGCTATTAATTAATTCCTCATTCATACGGGCGGAGAGTACTATGTTTACCTTTAGAGTAAAATGCATGGTTAGCCTATCAACTTGTCTATTTATATCAATTAGGTCCTCTAACTTTGAATTTTCATTTCTGAGTCCAAAACATTTTAAGTGGTGCACAAATATTCTATACGGGTTCGTTTTTGTGTTTATAACAGTCGACTTGGCCGATAACTCGGAGAAGAGGTCACGTGTAGCAAAGCGCGTGTGAGCAGTGGATTGGTCGGTCTTTTTAGCAAAAAAACGACTTGTTTCTTCCTTCCTATTCCCTATAGGGGAGACCCTCCCTCTCTCCGCCCCCATATTCTTCTCTCCCGTAGGCAACTTGGTGGTGGTGGTGGAGGCAGATCATTGGCAAGCGACTTCATGTCGTCTCGGCCAGTGGCGGAGCTCGTCAATTTTCACACCTAGGGCCGCTATCCAAGGACTTATGTATACATGTGAATATTTTGCAAGCCATTTGCATTACTAGCTAATTCTTCTACTAGTTTTGATTGTGCCTGTACAGAATGTTAGTTTCATGACCGTGGTTGTATAACTGGTTAAGCATATAAGAAAAAAATATTCCATGTCTTAGTCCTCTTTTGTCGAGGACCTAATACCGGGGTACCCCAGAAGGTGGAACCAATAACCATCGAACGTTAAAAACTTCTGGACGGACAAGGGCGCCGCTACGTTCCTTGCCCGAATGATGGGAGTTTGGTTCCGCCTCGCCCGACGCCTTTGGGCCAGCCCCGCCTCGCCCGAGGGCTAAGGGCTAGTCTCAGCCTCGCCCGACGCCTTTGGGACAGCTCCGCCTCGCCTGAGGGCTAAGGGCTAGTCTCCGCCTCGCCCGACGCCTTTGGGCCAGCTCCGCCTCGCGCCGAGGGCTGAGGGATAGACTCCGCCTCGCCCGACCCTCGAGGGGTGGGCTCGGTCTCACCCAAGGGATAAGGACTGGTCTTCGCCTCACCCGACGATCGAGGACGAACCTCGCCCCGCTCGATGTCTAAAGACTAGTTTTGTCTTGCCTGACAACTTCTCCCCGTTCCCTCATGATGATGAGTACAGGGCAAGACAAGACGTTCGGGTCAACCACGGTTTCAAGGACCATACCCTGCGCCCCGGCAGGAAAGGTACTGCCAGGGAACGACGGGACGGGTGCTTTAGATCCTTCCGGGCGTAGCAGAGCCTGAAAAAGTATTGCAGGTGCGTGCTCGTCGCCTTGTAGAGTTGTAGGCGCCGCCTTCAGCTCTAGGACATGGAACCCGACGAAGATATACGACAACCACTACGCTCCAGAAAAGGATTTGCGATCTCCACAAATGACGGATATCCCATCACCACGTTATGGTCCCAAGGGAGTGGCGCCCGCTTCCTACCCCCTCGGGTTCACCGGATCGGAGCACACGCTTCAGCCTCCGGACGCCCTCTCCGTTCAGAAGGCCTTGCCCACAGCGCTACTCCGGACCCCGACCTCGCGTCCCTCCGACAAAGATTCATAGGAACCAGAAGGCGTGCGGAGCAAGACTGGGCAAGGCTCATAAGTGAAAGCCACTGTACTACAGTCCATACCCTGCGAGGGGCAGTGCTCTGTAACCATCCTGACATTCTACAGAGGCATCGACAGTATTGTAGGCGCTTATCATCCTTTCGCACCCATCAGAATGGGTAACCAGGCTGGGTAGACGTGAGCCACAAGGCTAGGTATAGTACGCATCCTAGCCCTCACGCTTGTAAAGCCGTCTCCTTCATCTATAAAAGGGGATGCGCTTCCTCCAACAAGGGGATGAACTTGGGACAGCACAACGCACAACACACAACACACACAGTCAAGCTGCTATCAAGCTCTTGGCCTCCTTTTGACCCTTCCGTCAGAGACTTGGGACCCCCTACTACGAACCGTTTTCGGTGCTAATAACATGAGCAGCAACAAACTGGACGTAGGGACATTCAGCCCGAACTAGTATAAATCTTGTATCATTTAGTGCACCATCCGAGCCTAACGTGCATTACTATAAATCTACTTGCCGGTGCTTGTACGAAACACTGACAGTTGGCGCACCAGGTAGGGGCCTTTGTGCGTTCCAAATCAGGCCTCGGATGGCCACCCACGCAATCAGCTGGGTCCCGGGCGCACACGTGCGTTTCGGCGACCTAGATTTCATCATTACACTAGGAGGAGAGCTGGCGCTGGCCCACACGGCCGTGCAGTCTCTCCCTTCCATCAACCTCGGCCACCTAAGGCTTGAGGGCCAGCCGGGCGACTCCCGTGGACCCCAGTTATCCAGGGAGGCCCCGCGTAGCATCACCCTATTTTCGGAAGGCCCCGTACAAAGTGCCCCGACAGCGTTTCCATTTGGTCTCCGCAACGCCACGGCGACCGCTGGCCACCTTCTGGCAGTACGCATGGTTCAGCCACCCACAGACAGCGAGTTCGTGCGGACAATTGAACCTGATACGGAGACTCTCCATAGGCTCCTCACGGAGGAGCCGGGATCGTTCTCCAGCTCGGACTCCAGCAGGGGGAGCCATCACCCTTCCTGGGAGTGCTTCATGGTGCGGACCCCCGAGGGGCACGTTGAGGACGTCTCCGGGGAAGAGGCTACCCCGACAAGCAACCCTAACGGCAGGTCTGGGGGGAGGAAACGGCCCCATCTCGCTTAGGGATGGAGCAGCTGAGAGCCCGCAAGCTAGAGATCGATGAGGCCGGACAAGGGCTCGTCTAGGAATACGTGGACATCAATCGCGAGATTGAACGCTGCGAAGACGGTGGGTGCGCACGCGCCACGGCCCGCACCGTACACCAGAGGATCCTCACCGATAATGGGAGCCTTCCTCACTTCGCTCGGGCAAGCCAAAACATCAATGCAGCGACGGCCTTGCTGCACGGGCTTCTGGAGGCTGCGACGTCCGAGGATCGCCACACCCATCGAGAAATTCACACGTTGCTCGAGCGTGTGGCCGCGCAGCAGGCAGAAAGCTCGTTGTCTCAATGACGCGAGCCCGACGCCAGCCAGCGCATGCCCTCGGTGCGCCCCACCAAGGACGCGTCCGTTCACCAGACATCGCCAGGCAGCAGGCAGCCGTCCCAGTGCATCAACGCCTCGGCCATGACCGCGACGTACGCAGCACCATCGACGCCCATAGGCGCACCCACGGCGACGCAGGAGAGGTAGCCCGCCGCGGCTACCATCCCCGACGTGGCGGACGCTACGACAGCGGCGAGGACCGAAGCCCAAGCCCTGGCCTGCCAGGCCCTCAGGCCTTCAGCCAACACATCCTCAATGATGCGTTCCCACTAAGGTACCGACCGCCTACCAACATCCCTAAATATTCTGGGAAAACAAATCCTGGGCTTTGGCTCGAAGACTATCGGCTTGCATGTCAGGCCGGTGGTGCGAGTGATGACGATTTCATTATTCACAATCTCCCACTATTCTTGGCCGACTCGGCACGAGCATGGTTGGAGCACCTACTGTCCAACGCCATTCAAAGTTGGGCGGATCTGATAGAGATCTTGGTGGGGAACTTCTAGGGCACGTACAAATGCCCCGAAAACCCATGGGACCTCAAGAACTGCCTCTAGAAGGCCGATGAAACCCTCCGCGGGTACATCCGGCGCTTCTCTCGGCAGTGCAATGAGCTCCCTAACGTTGCCGACGCCGACGTGATAGGAGCCTTCCTATCTAGGACAACCTGCGAGTCTCTGGTTCACAAGCTTGGGTGTAGGGGCCCGCAGACCACCAAGGAGCTCCCGGTCATCACCACCAGCCACGCCTCAGGAGAGGAGGCGGTTGGAGCCATCTTCGACCGCTTCGACGGCAAGGCGAGGCGGGACGAGGACGCCGGCGAAGGCGCTTCCAACTGTCCCACCAAAAGAAAGAATAAGAAGCAACGGCGCGACAACTCGCTCGTGGCCGCAGCCGACCGCAAGGGTGGCCGGAAGCCCGCGGAGGGCGCTCCGAACCATTTTGAGAAAATGCTCGAGGGGCCATGCCCAAACTATGCTTTCCTGGCCAAGCATCTATACAAGGATTGCGGCCTCATGCACAAATACTTGTCCGGGGGCCTCAACAAGGAGGAGCAGGGGAAGGAACCTGCCCCCACTGACGACGCTGAGGAGAAGGACGACGCCTTCCCAACGCCGAACGGTGCCCTCATGATCTTCGGAGGATCAACGGCCTACGACTCCAAGCGCCGTTAGAAGGTCGCACGCCGCGAGGTCTATATGGCTGGACCGGCCACGCCTGCCTTCCTCCGGTGGTCAGAATCCGCCATAACCTTCGACCGGACCGACCATCCAGATGTCATCCCACACCCAGGAAGGTACCCGCTTGTCGTCGACCCAATCATCGGCCCAAAGCGGCTCACAAAACTACTGATGGACGGAGGCAGCGGCCTCAACATCATGTACGCCAAGACACTCGACGAGATGGGCGTCGACCGAACGAACCTCCACCCCATCCGAGCGCCATTCCACGGCGTCGTACTTGGCAGACAGGCCGTGCCGCTGGGGCAGATCGATCTGCCCGTCACTTTCGGGGATCGGTCCAATTACAGGATTGAGACCCTTACCTACGACGTGGTAGGGTTCCCCGGAACCTTCCACGCCATCCTTGGACGTCCATGCTACGTGAAGTTCATGGCCGTCCCCAACTATACATACCTTAAGCTGAAGATGCCGGGCCCCCACGGGGTCATCACCATTGGCACCTCCTTTCGTCGCGCTTACGAGTGCCAAGTCGAATGCTGCGGCCACGCCACAGCAGTCGTCGCCTCCGAAGAGCTCGTCACCCTCAGGGAGGAGGTCGTTGAAGAAACACCCGACACAAAGAAGTCGTCCGGGTTGTTCCAATCGGCGGAAGGGTCCAAGGAGGTCCTCGTGGACCCCAGCAGCTCTGAGGGCAAAAAAGTCCGCATTGGGACCGCGCTCTCCTCCGAATAGGAAAGCGCGCTCGTCGACTTCCTCCGCGATAACAAAGACATCTTTGCGTGGAAACCCTCGGATATGCCAGGCATCTCGAGGGAGGTCGCCGAGCATACCCTGAAAATCCTCCTAGGCTCCAAGCCGGTGAAGCAACGCCTATGCCACTTCGACGAGGAAAAACACAGAGCCATCGGTGAAGAGATAGCAAAACTATTGGCTACTGGGTTCATCAGGGAAGTACACCACCCAGAGTGGTTAGCAAATCCTGTTCTTATGCGAAAAAAGAGCGAGAAATGGAGAATGTGCGTCGATTACACAGGCCTCAACAAGGCATGTCCAAAGGATCCGTTTCCTTTGCCACGAATAGACCAAATAGTCGATTCCACCTCGGGGTGCGAAACCCTCTGCTTCCTTGACACATACTCCGGCTACCACCAGATCGTGATGAAGGAGTCCGACCAGCTCGCAACGTCTTTTATCACCCCCTTCGGATCGTTCTGCTACATTTCAATGCCATTCGGTCTAAAGAACGTAGGGGCAACTTACCAGCGTTGTATGCTCAACTGCTTCGGGGACCTCATCGGGTGGACCGTTGAGGCCTACGTCAACGACATCGTAGTTAAGTCTAAACGGGCTAACCACCTTGTCACTGACCTCGAACAAACCTTTGCGAAACTCTGGGCAAACGGCATCAAACTCAATCCCAAAAAATGTGTTTTTGGGGTCCCGAGGGGCATGCTGCTCGACTTCATTGTCTCCAAGCGCGGTATCAAAGCCAACCCGAAGAAGATCACAGCCATCACAAGGATGGGCCCGCTCCAAAACATAAAGGGGGTTCAGTGGATCACGGGGTGTCTTGCCGCCCTCAGACGATTTATTTCGTGCCTCAGCGAACGGGGACTCCCCCTTTATGGACTCCTAAAGAAGTCCGACCGATTTGAGTGGATAGCCGAGGCCCAGGAAGCGCTTGACATGGTTAAACAATTTCTAACTAAACCCCTGGTCCTGGTCCCTCCAAGCAACGGAGAATCCCTCCTCTTGTACATAGCGGCCACCACGCAAGTGGTTAGCGCCGCCTTAGTGGTAGAGCTGGAAGAAGAGGGGCACGCCTTCAAGGTGCAGCGCCCTGTATATTTCATCAGCGAGTTGTTATCCGACTCCAAAACCCGCTACTCCCAAATCCAGAAACTCCTTTACACCATCCTCATCACCAAAAGAAAGCTACGCCACTACTTCGAGTCACACCCTGTGACAGTCATGATGTCTTTCCCCCTCGGCGAGGTCATCCGTAGCCAGGACGCTATAGGAAGAACCACAAAGTGGGCGCTCGAGCTGATGGATCAGGGCATTACTGATGCCCCCTGAACAGTGATCAAATCCTAGGTGCTGGCTGACTTCATCGCGGAGTGGACCAAGGTCCAGATGCCACCAGCAGTCGTCAATCAAGAGTACTGGACGATGTACTTCGATGGATCGCTGATGAAGAAGGGCGCTGGCGTGGGACTAGTCTTCGTATCTCCCCTCGGGGTCCACATGAGGTACATGGTTTGGCTCCATTTCCCCTCATCAAACAATATCACAGAATACGAAGCGCTCATCAATGGCCTACGAATCGCCATCGAGCTGGGCATCCGACGCCTCGACGTCAGGGGCGACTCCTAGCTGGTCATTAACCAGGTCATGAAGGAGTCAGGCTGCCACGATGCTAAGATGGAGGCATACTACCAAGAAGTCCGATGGCCTCGAACTCAATCACATCCCAAGGCGCCTCAACGAAGCAGCCAACACGCTCACGAAAGCAGCATCCGGCCGAGAGCCAGTCCCGGCAGGCATCTTCGCCAATGATCAACACAAACCTTTGGTACATTACGAGGGGTCAGAACAGGCCAATGATGGCCCATCTAGTCTGACCCCAAGGGACGATCCGTCAACTGCTCTGCCTGACCCCGAGGTCATGGAGCTTGAAGAGGACCCAGCAGCAGAGTCCGACCCTCCCGACGACTGGAGAACGCTTTACCTCGACTACCTCCTCTACAACATACTACCAGTAGACAAGACGGAAGCCCGATGGCTCGCATGTCGCTCCAAGTCCTTCGTTCTTGTAGAAGGCGAACTCTACAAACGAAGCCATACGAGGATCCTACAGCTCTGTATCCCTGGCAAACTGGGAAAACTTCTGCTAGGCGATATCCACGGTGGGGTCTGCGGTCACCATGTCGCACCAAGGACCTTGGTTGGGAACGCATTCTGATAGGGCTTCTATTGGCCCACCGCAGTAGCCGACGCCGAGCAAATTGTACGCACCTGATGAGGACATCGCCATGCTAGACACACCGACGCCATGGTCTTCCCCAAGTTGCAATTCGTTCCCAACTCAGCTGCCACGTCACCCTCGGATTCAGCAGACACGTCGTCACTATTTCGGTCATAACTTCCTCATACGACGTCGAAACGGGCCGTTCTTGGATGCATTGGAAAGGGGACGACGACGCCGTCGTTTTGGATCTGGTCCCAGCTCCAGAAGGTCCGTGGATCATTCTGTGTGACCACGACAAGGTGCTGCGTCACCTGTTTGGGCCAACTTGGCCATGTATCGTGTCGGGCCTTAAGCCCAAGTTGTGGGCGCCCAACCCCTAGCCGTCCCCAACCCTAGGTTGAGTCTTAGACTATAAACACAGCCGCCGCCGCTGCTACACAATTGGGTTTTGTTTAGAGTTTAGTTTTCCATCGAGAAACTGAATCGTTCATTATAACAGTGGTGACAAATCCTTTTACAGTGATCCAGGGCCCCCGTTCTTGATCTCCTCCACTGTGTCGATTAGTCCTTTGGAACCGAGTTCTTGAACCCTCTATTGATATTCGCGTCATTCATATTTGCAATTTCAGATTGCGTGTTTTACCTTCTTGCTTGTGCTCTTCGATTCGCTTGCAGGAAAAGCCTTCTTGGCGAGGTCAATCAAGTTGTGCTTGGTTGATAACCAACGGAGCGGTGGTGTAATGGTTGCAGGGTTCGAATCGTGTCTGATTTGAAGCCGGATCGCCAACGTCGAGATCTCCACAAATCGAACTTACCGGCTACCTCTCAGAAGATCGGGCCTGTACCCATCAGCACCTGTGAAGGGTGTCAGTACTACGCCCAACAGATTCACCTTCTAGCCCAGGCGCTCCAGATGATCCCCATCACGTGGCCCTTCACGGTCTGGGGGCTCGACCTGGTTGGACCATTCAAAAAGGTGCCCGGGGGCTTCACCCACCTGCTTGTCACCATAGACAAGTTTACAAAATGGATTGAAGCTCGACCAATCTCCATGATCAACTTTGAACAAGCTGTGCTATTCTTCCTCGACATCATCCATCGCTTCGGAGTACCGAACTCCATCATCACAGACAACGGCATGTAGTTCACCGGCAGGAAATTCATTCAATTCTGCGATGAACAACACATCCGGATCGATTGGGCAGCCGTCGCGCACCCCCGAACGAACGGGCAGGTCGAGCGCGCAAACGGCATGCTCCTCCAAGGCCTTAAGCCCAGAATTTTCAACCGGTTGAACAAGTTCGGCTCGTGCTGGCTCGCTGAGCTTCCGGCCGTGCTCTGGAGCCTAAGGACAACTCCTAGCCGTGCCACCGGCTACACACCCTTCTTCATGGTCTACAGTTCCGAGGCTGTTCTCCCAATGGACCTTAACTATGGAGCACCAAGAATCAGAGCGTATGACGAACAGGGGGCCGAGGCATCTCACCAAGATGCCATGGACCAGCTAGATGAAGCCCGCGACATCGCCCTCCTCCATTTAGCTAAGTACCAGCAGGCGTTGCGACGGTACCACAGCCGACGGGTGCGGGGTCGAGCCTTCAACGTCGGGGACCTCGTCCTCCGCCTTGTGCAGAGCAACAAGGACCGCCAGAAACTGTCCCCGCCCTAGGAGGGGCCCTACGTCATCACGGAAGTACTTTGCCCAGGCGCCTTTAGGTTTAAAACCATCAACGGCGAGGTCTTCACCAACGCCTGGAACATTGAGCAGCTACGTCGTTTTTACCCTTAAATAAACACATGTTTCTTCTTATCAGTCTTTGTCTTTACAAAACCCCGATCTTTAGTGACATCCGACCCCTGCAAATTGTGAGGGGCCGAACCTCACTCGGGGGCTGATATAAGTACAAGTACATTTATCTTGCAAACACTTCTTGTATTATCTTTGAAAACTTTATCTAAGTTTTCCGATCTTGTAAACAAGTCCTAAGGACTAAGATTTTGGGAACAAATTCCGAGTACAATTGGTAGGACTACGGGAGACCCACGCCTCAGTGGCTACAACCTCCTTGCTCACCAGCATGATCAGAATTAATTCACCCGCACTCCTAGTTTCTTACAACTTGGGCCACGGGAAGGGTTGGAGGGCACCGAAACCTCTTCTACCAGAAGAGAAAACTGAAAAGCTGTTTGCCGTAACAAAAGATGAAAAATTGATCATTTCTGCATAAATTAACCACTTACAAAATGATTTCATCACGCAAAAGACTAGTGTACTCCTAAAAACCAAAGGATTGTTCACTCGGGGGCTGCCCCAAACTTATTCAATTACATTCTCTGCTAAGCTTTACTACAAGTACTACTGCGGCCGCCGCGCCGAGCTCTCCATCGACAACGTCCGGGCATGTACATGTGCCAGTTCGTCTACTGCGGCTGCCGCGCCAAGCTCTCCATCGGCAACATCCGGGCATGTACACGGGCCAGTTCGTCTACTGCGGCCGCCGCACCACGCTCTCCATCGGCAACATCCCACCACGTCGCAGGACCTTCGAAGGCACCGTCATCTGCAACGTCGAGCACCACGCCGGTGAATGCGGTGCCCCTCCGCCGGGATGTTCAGGGACTACTCCATCATCATCAGCCCCAACCCCGACAACAGCATTGGGGCAGAAAGCGCCTTCATTTAGTACTGCAGCGATTATTTTGATTCTCACGAGTTGGCTCCTATTTAGTACTGCAGTGATTCTAATGTAAGATTTTATTTACAGTTACTGAGTGACACATGGTTGGTTGGTGTGTTGAATAAATATATTCAATGCCCTGGTGTGCTAAGCATGTGTGTGTATATAGCACTAATGCAGTGACGAAGCCAGAAAAAAATTTAGGAAAGGCTGAACAAAAAAATAGAGGTTTTTTTTATCTTTTCTTAATCTTAGACCCTCCTACCTAATATATATATGTATAAAATTTTAAAAAAGAACTTAAGGAGGCTCCACATGCCCAAGATCGGTAGGGGAGGCTAGAGCCCCCCCCTAGCAGCACCGTTGGCTCCGTCGCTGCACTAATGGACTAATGCAACTATAGTCACCTTGCCCCAAGGTACTTGTGCCCATACGCTCATGTTCTCTGTCATTGTTAAGCCGTGTTACTTACGAGTTTTCTGAACCTCATGGAGAATGAGGAAACACAAATATACATTGACCTCTGAGTACATAATAATATAAGACGATTCAGCATTCACTAATCTAAGGACGTGTTTGGCTGCCCTCCGGCTCTGGTACCAAAGCGGCACTAAACTGCCACAGGAGGAGGATTGTTTCTGTGCTACAGACAAAGGAGCCAGAGCCCTTTTTGGCATACGGAGGTGGAGCCAAGGGTTTCAGCTCCGGTGCTCTGGCTCTGGCTCCGGCGAAGAAGTGGCACGAGAGGAGGCCGACCAAACATGCCCTAAATCGTTTTTATAGTCTTCTGACAACTATTTTTTTTGTTTTGGATTGGCAGGAGTAGCTTGAACTGCACACGTTGACACGTATATACTCGATAAAAGATGAACTTGGTAACTGAACTATGCTACCATGTGAAGCACCTGCACCCTGCACTTGGAAGATGAATTAGGCTGGCACAGTATACCATACAGTCATGGAAAACATATGCCCTGAAAAGATGTTGTCCTTGTCATCGCATCGTGTCTGTTGTGTGCGCACAAGTGCTGTTCTGTAGTCACGATCACGATGTTACTATGCTTCACTCGAAATCGCTAAAAACGAAGGCAAGAAACGCGTACCTCCCAACCATCAGTTTCGCCTCACAATTCCGTTAAATATTTAATTATTTTTTCTCGACCTGATGGCGGTTGAACTGAACGCAAGTAAACAAAGGACGGCCAATGTGCAATTACTTTGCTACTCGTAGTAGTGACCAGCCGGTGGCTCCTCGTTCAAAGATTTGTTTGTAATTAAGAAGCATTTTTTTTTTCATTTTGAAATTAAGGCAAGCTTTTAGCCTATAGTACTCCCTCCGTCCAAGAAAAAAAATACAATTCTCTTTTTCAAGAACTTAAACGGTTTAAATTTTAACTAAATTCGTATAAAAAATATTAACATTCATGATACAAAACAAGTATCATTTAGATTAGTTATAGAATATATTTTTATAATTAATAAATTTATTTGGAGACACAAATAATGCTAATACTATTTACTCCCTCTATGTAAAAAATGAAGTCATTTGAGATAAGGCTTGGGTTAAACATTGAGAATATAAATCTTGAATAACTTTTAAGTTGTTGAGTTTGGAAATGTGAAAACCATATGTATAGATTTGTCTTGAAAACTACTTTCACAAAAATTTACATATATTACTTTTTTGATAAATATATTTATAAAAATAAGTAGTCAAAGTTATACTTTGGAGACTGTGTCGCTGTCCAAAACGACTTCATTTTTTAGTATGGGAGTACTATAAACTTGATCAAACTAGTTATATTCTTTTATAGACAGAGAAAGTACTTACTATGAGAGAAGGCTACTACAAATGTGGTTTATTATCATTGTTGCCAGTAACATTATTACTACAGCTTGTATCAAAACTACTAGAAGTGATAAGCTGTCGTTGCTTTGAAATCAACAGCGGTAATTCGTTATCCCTGTCAGCTGCTTTATTACATACTATGGTCCTGTTTGGTTATCCTTCCTAAAAGTTTTAGGAGCTAAAATCTGGATAGAATATGTCTAAAGAACCAAACACTCCCTCCTAAAACCTCCTAAAAGTTTTAGGAGGCTGGTTTTTCTTTAGGAGCTCCACTCCCTCCTAAAACCTCCTAAAGTCCTTCCTGGACCCCCACTACCCCTCATTTATTGCCCCCTCCCTCTCTCTCTTCTAAAGAAGGGTAAAAGTGTCTTTGTTCAACAACATTTACTGCTTTTAGTCAGTTTTAGGAGGTGCAACCAAACACTCTTTTTTAGAAGGTTTTAGAAGGCTACCTAAAACTTTTAGAAACTAAAATTTTAGGAGGTCGGAACCAAACAGGACCTATCAATGCTGGTTGTTGTTAACTGTGAGAACGCCATTAATCACGCCGTGCTGCCTACACTCCAACCTCGAGACCGCACGCAGATCCACGAGACCGCCGTTGGTACTGAGAGAGAAGGCACCGGCCGTCCATATCGCGCTCAAGTGGCGAGATCAGTAGTGAGCTACGGATAACGTTGCCCGACATGCTAAGTAGTGCCCGACAAGCTACGGATATGGCGCTCAGTAGCGAGAATAGTGTTTTTCTCTTACAACAATTCAGTAAAAATAATGTTTTTCAGCCAGTTTCAGCTAGCCGAACGGGGTCGTTGTGAGAGAAAAACATTGTTCCGGCTGAAAAAAAAGGTGAACAAGTCAGCTTTTGTGACCAGCCGAACGGCACCCATATGTATAGATTTGTCTTAAAAAATATTTTTACAAAAATTTACATATATCACTTTTTATAAATATATTTATAAAAATAAGTAGTCAAAGTTATGCTTTGGAGATCGTGTCGCTGTTCAAAATAATTCATTTTTTAGTACGGAAGGAGTACTGTAAACTTGAGACCGCACGCAGATCCACGAGACCGCCGTTGGTACTGAGAGACAAGGCACCGGTACACGTTGCCCGACATCAGTAGTGAGCCATGGATAACGTTGCCCGACATGCTAAGTAGTGCCGCCTCGTGGTTTTCTCTATCGTCCCCGTCACAATTTAGGTAAGTCTTGCATTGACTTCATCCAGAAATAATTCATTTAAAACCTGAAATTATTTAACTTTGCTTTCTTCCTTATTTACACTAGTAGTACTTGAAGGTTCAAAGTTTCAGGTGGTAAGTTTCAAACATTATTTATTTCTTTATAAAAGAAATTAAGGTTCCAAGTATCTAACGCAAAAACTCTATATCAGCTGCAAGACATTGAAATCATTTTTTCTTAAAAATATGTTTGGTCTTGTATTTTTTTTCATCTGAAAATTATACAAGAAATCAAGCTGATTGATTCGTTAAAAAAACACCCTGAATGCTAGGACTTTCTTATGTTAAAACCTGGAAGAATCTATCCGACCACTGAATTTCAATATTTCATTTTTTTCAACCATCTACCCTATAAATATATTGGCCTGATTGTATCTATAAATTGTGCTAACAAAATCAGTCGCTATGGGAGGTTCCAACACCCTCATTGCACCACCTTTATTAAAACTTACACCTAGATACACTTTATGGGGTCCAAATCATAAGTTGTTTTAGTTCCATCTGAAGTCTAACTTTTCTGGATCAAATTTTATAAGAAAATATGCAAATATTTAAAAGCCAATTATTAACCTGTTTTGCTAGCTATGTACACTGAAATGACTGCAGATCGTCGATCTAGATGACCATTATCATATATTTATATGAGGTAATAGAAAAAAAATATATATACTTATTTTCTCTCTCTTGAGAAATAGGAAAGATAAGAAAAATATTAGGCAAGGTATCTATTAGCTAGACCTAACATACATCGCATGGATATAATTTCCATTCTTGATCTTATTAGATTTAGCTTTTCTGCGTGATTAATAATGGCCCTGTTTGGATCCATAGGTTAGAGCTAGTTTGGGCTAGTTGGAGCTCAACTAACCCTAAAGTAGCCAAACAGGAGGGTTAGAGTGGGTTATTTGCAACTAGCCCACCCTAAAAAACTATCCCCCCAAAGAGGTGATTATTTGGGCTAGTTGGGGCTATTTGAGATGGGGTCCACTGTTTTCTCTCTACTTTCACCCGCACCAATGATTTAGAAAGCACATTTATTATCATTTTAACCCTTGTATCCAAACATCTCTTAGGCTAGAGTTAGTTCAGGGCTAGTCCTGAGCTAGAAACTAACTCTAACCTCTAGCTGTGCTAGAGTATCCAAACAGGGCCAATGTGATAAGTCGGTGACATGATTTTTTCTCGTAACATTGAAAACCTAATATGTAGATGCATGATAAACTTGCTTTAAAAACTTTTATCGTTTTGTTCACCTGAAATAACATATTTGCATAGTACAGTTTTTCAGTACAAAGAGTTATGCAATTTGAAACTAATGGTTCAAAGAACCAACCCAGAGCAATTTTATGGCCTTTAATTTGCATGCTGATGGTCATATCGCACATAACTTTGTATTGTAGCTACGACATACTCCCTCCGTACTCGAATTTCCTGTCGTTCTACGCTCGGTGGTCGTTTTCAAATTTGCTGTCGTTCTGGTGTCGCGGGACGTTCATTTGACGTGAATGGCCTTGGTCAAGCGCCCCCTCGCGTCTAATCCGGCAACGCATTCATCACGGCATGCGCGGCTCCTCGTTACTCACTTGCCCGCATGCATTCATCACGGCATGCGCAGCTCCCACGATTACCTTCACCTCATTCGTCTTCCCTCTGCATGCTCGCCTCTCCCTCGCCTCCTTCGGCTCCGTCTGCACGCTCGCTGCTCCTCGCCGACCGCCACAGTCTAGGGTTTAGGGTTTGGTGCCGTTCCTCGCCGCCACGGATGGCTCGGTCGCCTGCACGCACGCTCGCCGCTGGCCACGCGCTCGTCGGTAGATCGTATGCACGCTCGTCGCAGGATGTCGCGGCCTCGTCGGCGGCTCTGGGCTCGGCGGATGTGGCTGTCTCCGACGAGCTCGTGCCGGTTTCCAAGGAGCTCGCCTCGGAAGAGCTGTTCGCGGGCTCGGCGTCGGTGTTCGCGGACTCGGATGAGACGTTCGCGGACGTCGAAGAGGTGCTGGACTCCATCGAGGAGGTGATCACGGGCTCGGAGGAGGTGTTCGCGGACTCCGTCAAGGAGGTCGCGGCCTCCGTCGAGATGGTGCCGGACTCCGTCGAGCCTCCGTGTCCTCGCTGCAGCACGTTCCATGCCGGCGGCGTCTTCGGAGAGGAATGCTACCGAGCTCGCCGCGAAGCTCGCCGGTGTGCCCGTTGTGGGCTCTTACATGAAGACTATGATAGGACAGCAAAATGGTTCGACTACCTGGACAAGTTCGACTGTGAGATCTACATCCCAGATGCCTGCAAACTTCAAATGGATGGTAAAACCCATCTTGCTTAGCAATCTCACAAAATTGAGGATCATCCACTTTTAAATGAGAAGGAGCATTGTCTTGTTGTATGAAAATTGGCTTGTGAACATCTTCTCTTGGCCACTTGGCTCTAATTGCAGGCAACACTCTATTTATCATGAAATCTCTTATCACCTCCCTTGTGATTGATTGAATTGGTTTGATTACTTGCTCTCCACGTAGACGATTGTGACTTCGTCTAATAGCTTGTTCAAAAGTGACTAGTGGAAAGCAACCTATTTTGCCATGAAACACACATTCTCCATCTCTAAATCTTGGCCGAGCAACTACACACAAGAACATGATCCTAGGGATGTAGTTCTTGTTTTTGCAAGTGCGATGTGGTTCATCTTCCTCGGGTAGCAAGTAGTACCTCTCCGATTTTTGATGGAGATAGAACCACTTCTCATCAATAAACACAAAGTCAAACAAATCCTTGAACTTTGGATCATCAAGCAAACCTTGGTCAATCATGTCAATGCACCACTTCAACCTAGTCTTCTTGTTAGCATCAGTGAGATAAGGTTTAATGCTACTAGAGTGGCGCCTAAGCAAACCCTTTTTCAAATACCTTTGAATCCTAGGTTTGCTAATACCAAGTCTACTAGACAAATCTTGTATGGTCATTCTTTGTTGGAGAGGAATGGCCCTCAACCTTTCCAAATCAAGAGGGATTGCTTTACGGCCACATCTACCTTTCTTTAGATTAGGAACCTTGACCGGAATGTTTTGACGAAGTTGGTTTTTACCTTGCTTCCATATGCGCTGAACTGTTCGAATATGTACTCCAAATTGATCACCAACAATTCTTGTATCGTGCTTGCCTAGTTTCCCATTCTTGCTTCTCATCAATAGTGCTTGGTACACTTGTTGTCTTGTATGATCAGAATAGTCATGCTTCGGTTGGTTTACTTGTTCTAGCAATAGGAAAAAAACAAGCATTTTAATAGTCACGGCATGATCTAAATATAGGGGGGGAAAACAAGCATTCTAATAGTAATATATTATCACTGCACGATCTAAATATAGGGGGAAAACAAGCATTCTAATAGTAATAAGTTATCACTGCATGATCTAAATATAGGGGGGAAAAACAAGCATTCCAAGAGTAATAAGTTATCACGGCATGATCTAAATATAGGGGAAAAAAACAAGCATTCTAATAGTAATAAGTAGTCACGGCATAATCTAAATATAGGGGGGGGGGAAAGAAGCATTGTAATAGTAATAAGTAGTCACGGCATAATCTAAATATAGGGAAAATAATAAAATATAGCCATGCTTACCAGCGGGGTTATGTAAATAATCAAAATCTACAGCTCCAAATTCATCTAGTGGCAAGTTCAAGTCAATTCCTGTCCAAAAGTAAAAGAAAATGCTAAGAATGGACATAACGTTGCCATGCTCCAACGGAGGCTCCACCGGAAACAATTCATGTCCAAAAAGAAAAGAACATACCGTTGCCATGCTCCAACGGAGGCTCGTTGAGATCAAAAAAAGCGTCACCGTCATCATCTTCATGCTCTGCGAGATGAAACTCAGTGTTGCCGTCGTCATCTTCATGCTCTGCGAGATGAAACTCAGTGTTGCCGTCGTCATCTTCAAGCTCTGTGACATGAAACCGTTGCTGTCGTTGAGATCCCACGGCAGGTTGCCATCGTGCACAAAGCAACAACAAAGCAAAATGGAACTAATAATAGATGGTTACCGTTGTCGTCGTTGAGATCCCACGGCAGGTTGCCGTTCTCTTCATCTTCTACACGAATGTTGAGATCGAAGCCAGAGAAGTAATCAGCCATCCTCTTCTGCAGACAGACGTGGAAGGAGAACAGCTAGTCCATGGCGGCATAGTAGCAGCAAGCAAGGTAGGGAAGCAAGGCAGGGAAAGCAATGGAGTACTAGTAGCTGCCTGGTTAAATAGGAAGGGGTATATGAACAGACGCACGATGCCAGCAACGAAAAAAAAAGCGCCAAATTGAAAGCTTTAGCGCGCATGGCCAAAACGAGGGCGCGCACGGCCAAACCCGCTGAACGCACGGCCAAAATCGACCGCTAGCAAGCGCCATGCAATGGAACAGTGCCATGCAAAATGGCTTGGCAATAAAAAAAAAGAGTGACTGCAGGAATCGAACCGTAGACCACTTGCCTCGGGCCGCGGAGATCACACCACTCGGGCTACACCAGGCTGTTGTCAAGGAAACAACCGCAGTGCTATTTAATAGGGGCAAAGCAGGAAAACTAACCCCTACTTAATGACTTCTTGGTTACCGTAATCCTGTCCCAAACGTCAGCTAATTCGAGTACGGAGGGAGTATACTCCAATCATTCTAAATTATAAGACATTTTAGCTTTTTTGTATACTCCATGAAAGGATAGAGGACCTTCCCCCCGCGAAGGACCAGGTGGAGCATATATCCTTAATTTATGAGAAAAAAGCGCTTGTGCTGTTACTCTAAAGTCTCTGAAGATCATTGCGTTTCTTTGTTTCCGTATACACCATAGGGTCAGAACTGTCAACGTGTGTGCCATCTTCGTACCTTGACCCGTCATGTGGTAGAACCAACCTTCCATATCATTCTCAGTCGTCCAATGGGATGGGAATAAGTTTTGACCGTTGCTCCAGGTTGCTACAAGATCCCAAACTTTTCGCAAGAAGGGACATTCAATGAATAGATGTGTGACTTTCTCTAGGCTCCTTTCACATAGCGCGCAGAAGTAGTTTTTTCAGCCGCGTAGTTGGAGGCAAGTCATTGTCCAGAGCCTATTTTGTAGGAGTAGCCAAACGAAAACTTTGCATCGTGGAGGTGCCAAGACTCTCCATCCAAGTTTTGGGAAGTTCGAGGGGATCTGACCGCAAATTGAATGTTGTAGGCAGAGCTGGCCATGA
This sequence comes from Miscanthus floridulus, assembly GCF_019320115.1. Taxonomy (NCBI): domain Eukaryota; kingdom Viridiplantae; phylum Streptophyta; class Magnoliopsida; order Poales; family Poaceae; genus Miscanthus; species Miscanthus floridulus. The sequence continues at coordinate 52,412,050 of NC_089597.1, forward strand.
ATAGATGTATTGTTTATGCAAGTTTTTGCTTCGATGGAACATGGAATTAACAAGGCCTTGAATCGGACTGCATATATAGGTGTCCTTGCTGTTGCCGAACGTCCCGGCCATGTACGAGATGCACTTTGGCGTGCCCATGAGTGGCGCCATGCTCAACAACATCAACACCCGCCTAGACACGCGCACAGTCGCCGTCCTGCTTCGCCATTCCGGCTCCAAGCTCATCTTTGTTGACCCGGCGTCTCTAATGCTCATCAGAGACGCGCTCCGGCTACTCCCGTCGGGGCACCCGATCCCGTGCGTGATCCCCGTCGAGGATCCTCACGAGGAGTTCCCAGGTGCCCCTGCGGACACGTTAACGTACGAGTGGGACAGGATTGTTCTGAATTACACCTCCGGCACGACGTCGCAGCCCAAGGGCGTCGTGCACTGCCACCGTAGGACCTTCTTGTTCACACTTGACTCGCTCATTGAATGGGCGGTTCTGCCGAGGCCGACGTACCTATGGACGCTCCCGATGTTCCACGCCAACGACTGGAGTTTCCCGTGGGGGATGGCTGTGGTAGATGCCACCAACGTCTGCCTCCGCCGCGTCAACGCTGCCACCGTGTACGCCGCCATGGCGAGCCATGGGGTCACCCACCTCTGTAGCGCGCCCGTCGTGCTTGAAAGCATCTAGGCCCCTAGTTGGGTTTCGGTGATTAATGACAATACATGATTACTATGACTAACGTGTGTTTTGCAGAGGCAATTAAGTTAGGTCATGGTAATGGCAATTGATTGGGCAATCATGGTTGTCATGCCTCTACAATGAAAATCGTTTTGGTTTTCAAAGGATGGATGACAAGGTTAAGGATGGACTAGTTCTACGTGTCGTTTGGTGTTGAAGAGACACTTAGAGTAGTTTAGAACTTTTTTCCCTTTTGGCCGTACTATTAAAGGAGGTATGAACTAGTAGCTTGACCTAGGTGAGTCTAGTAGGTTAGGTGTGGTGCACACTTGTCAAATCTAGCACTAGGTAGCTCAGAAGTAGCCCTGAGATCAATTGGAGCAAACTTCATTCACATATGATTTCGAGTTGAAAGTGAATGGAGGGTCAAATGCTGACCGGACGCTGAACCGGTTGTGACCGGACGCTGACAGTAGAGTCCGGTCAGTTCATTTGATCAAGTAGAAGTCGTTTGGTTGCGACCGGACGCTGAGTGAAAAGTGACCGGACGCTGGGTGCCAGAGTCCGGTCAACTCCAGTAAGGTTCTAGAGAGGGAGAATCATGATCGGACACGTCCGGTCAGTGCTAATTGGACGCTAGTCAGGTTTCGGTTGCTGACCAGACGCTGAACAACAAAGTGACCGGACTCTGGGTGCCAGCGTCCGGTCAACATCAGTAAGGGTCCAGAGAGCAGTTTTTGTGACCGGACACGTCCGGTCAGTGCTGACCGGACGCAGGTCAGAGTCCGGTCACAACTTAACGGCTCTATGGCGGGGATAACTGACCAGAGCGTCCGATCACCCCGCAGAACGCTGACGCAATCTCCTAACGGTTCGTTTTGAATGAGGGGGTATAAATACTTCCTCTATTCATCCAAGGGAGGTCTCTTACCCATTTGATCAGCTGAGAAACACCCTTGAGAGTGCTTTGGAGAGCAAGAGCCTAGTGAGGTGATTGAGATTTGAGAATCCAAGATTAAGGCGTCATTAGTGCAAGGAGAGTAGCAAGTGTGCATCCACCCTTCTCATTAGGCTTGTTGTGGTCAAGTGAGAGTTCGTGCTTGTTACTCTTGGTGATCACCATCACCTAGACGGCTTGGTGGTGATTGGGAGTTTGATGATCATCCGGCGGAGCTTGTGGATGACCCAACTCAAGTTGTGAGCGGTTGTGGGTGATTCACCGCGATGGAGTGTCGAAGAATCAACCCGTAGAGAGCACTTGATCCTTGCGCGGATCAAGGGGGAGCTACACCCTTGCGCGGGTGCCCCAACGAGGACTAGTGGGGAGTGGCGACTCTCCGATACCTCGGCAAAATATCGCCGCGTTCCTTCTCCTCTTTTTACTTTGAGCATTTACTTTTGAGCAATTCAATTCTTGTCTTTACATTCTAAGAATTGCCATGCTAGAGTAGGATTGGAACTTATGGTGCTAAACTTTTGTGCGGTAGATCATTAGAATCACATTCCAGGCGTAAGTGGTGAAGTGGGCTAAGTGTAGGGCTTAATTATTGCAAAGAATTTTAGAATTAGCCTAATTCAGCTTCTCTTGAGCATCAAAATCCTTTCGGTGCTTAACATGCTGGCCAACGCGCCCGAGGGCGTGCGACGGCCGCTCCCAGGAAAGGTGCGCATCCGCACGGCCGGCGTGCCACCGCCGACAGCAGTGATACAACGCACAAAGGCCATTGGCTTCGATATCAGCCATGCGTACGCGCTAACCAAGACCGTGGCCCTGCCGGTGTCCTACACTTGGAAGGGTGAGTGGGACAGCTTCCCAGCGTCGGAGCGTGCACAACTGAAGGCGAGGTAGGGCGTGCGCACATCAAGCACGGGCAAAGTCGACATCATCGATAGGGAAACCAGTAGCAGTGTGCCCCGTGACGGCTCCACGATGGGAGAGATCATGTTCCGCGGCGGCTGCGTCATGCTCGGCTATCTCAATGACGACGAGGCGACAAAGGCAGCAATACGTGAGGACGGGTGGTTCTACACAGGGGACATCGGCGTGATGCATCCGGACGGTTACCTGGAGATCCGAGACCGTTCCAAGGACGTGATCATCAACGCTGGCGAGAACATCAGCAGCGTGGAGGTCGAGTCAAAGCTTTATAGTCATCCGGCAGTGAACGAGGCAGCCGTGGTGGCACGACCAGACGGGTTACGAGGTGAGACACTGTGCGCGTTCGTCAGCCTCAAGGACGATGCGGTGGGCACGGTGACCGCGGCCGACATCACTGCGTGGTGCCGGGAGCACATGCCGTAGTACATGGTGCCCCGAATGGTTGTCTTCCGAGCTGAGCTGCCCAAGACCTCCACCGGCAAGATCCAGAAGTACGTGCCTAGCAAATAGCAATATGGTGTACTCTTTTTTTTGTGAGTAAGCAATAAGGTGTACTCCCTCCCTCCCTTCTCAAGGATCACCTACATTTTAGATTTATAGAAAATATCAGTAACATTTGTATCTCCAAATAAGTGTATTACAAAAATATTTTCAATGGACAATCTAATGATACTTATTACTCCCTCCGTTTCAAATTATAAATCATTTTAATTTTTTTGGTTCATCCATTTTGCTATATATGTAAACATATTATTATATCTGGATGGACAACAAAATGAATATACCATAAAAGTAAAAGCGACTTATAATTTGGAACAAAAGGAGTATATACTATAAATGTTAGCAAATAGATGTACCAAAAAAAGTCAGAGCGACTTATATTTGATAAGTGGTGTGTAGGTTTGACTCTCGATGTGTGAGAAAGGCACTTACAAGGGGACAGAGGGAGTAGTGGTTGCCGATTGCTGTCATCCTTGGCATGGGCATGTGTCCTGCTTGGTCTATTTTCTTGGTTGGCGACAGCATACTCCCTCCCTCACAGAGTGGCTCATTTGGTAGAGCTACAATTTTAACTAAAATAGTTCTGCTTATTTAGTGGAGCAGTTTTTTATTGGGTCCACTTCATACATGAACCCAACTGTCATTGGGTTCACCCTTTTATTCCCGTATATCTCTCATCTCTCCACATCTCTCTCATGGATCTCTCACGCCAGCATCTCTCTCATAGATCTCTCTCGCTATCCCCAATCCCTGCGCAACCACACCGGCACCGGCCCTCCTCCATCGGCACTAGACTCCTCCACCGGCGTTGGACCCTCACCATATGGCGCTGTGGCGGAGTGCAAATTATGTTGTCGCTAGGTCCAGCGCACGAGGAAGCCAGAGTTGTGGGTGGTTCCTCGGCTCCTCCGGAGTGTGAGTAAGGCAGGGTCCACGAGAGCGAGATGGAGCTGGTTGAAGCTCAAACTTTTCAGCTCCTCCTTGGTGTTTTAGCTCCAGTCGACGGGCGAGACCTTTTTTGGTGGAGCTATTGGCTGTGTTGCCGTTTGGTTGGTTGCATGGTGAAGTGGCTCCAGGAGCGGTCAGATGTCGTATTTTGAAGAGTTAATAGATCTTAACTTTAACTAAATAAATACTCCATCTTGACATCCTTCAACACTATCTATGCTCCATCGCATGTACACTTACTTGCCGATGTCGCCAAGTGCTAGCCATCCACGCGGTCCATTCTCTGGCCCTCAGTCCCTTAGTCCATGCCTCTGCTCGACCTTCACTGCTCCGAGTCCATCGTCAACTCGCTTGACCATCTCCATTGTCGTCAACCATCTCAACGTTCAACACCTGCACATCACAAGACAAGAGACATGTTGCACACACATCACTACTCAAGCCTTGGTTACTAATCTCAACACTAAATCAAAGCTTGGTCATCTCTTGGCAATCGTTCATCATTCACACGCATAAGCACATATGCACCATGTGTTCGCACTGAGCAATGCATATCCCCAGTTTGATATCTGTTGGCTCCATGCTCTTCCAAGGATCCCTTTCTGCCTTCAAATCTAACTGAAAGTTAGATAAAAGCCCAAGTGCCCGAAATTTTTTTCCTTGAAAAAAAAAGATAGGTCGTCATGGAATGGAGCTAATAACCTTATCAAACTGGCTGTTAGAATGACATGCATATATCATATCGCGATCCACCAAACACGCTACAATAATATCATATGGGAAAGCGAATACAAAGCCAATAAAGATTACACGTTCCAACCACATAGCCCAACGCTAGTAGGATGCAGTTTACAGAGGACAGTGGCCACTGGCCACTGGCCATGCACATTGCTAACTCTTCTCCCGAAAAGTCGTCCCAATCGTCGGGGTGCTCGGTGCAGCCCGTGCCGACCTGAGCCGCTGGAAGAGTGCCCGCTGCCGGAGGTGCTCACGGAGGCGGAGCCAGTCGTGAATGCAGTCTGGCACGACGGCAGCGAGGCACCGCTGGACCCGGTGCCCGGCGTTGGGTACGCAGAGCGCGCTGTGCCCGTTCCAGCGCACGGCCGCGTGCGCGTACGCGTCGGACGTTGGCACAAATGGCGAGAAGTGCTTGGCCTTGGCGACGCTCGACGCCATCTTGGTGTCCACGAACACCGGGGCCTGCAGCATCCGTCATCAGTAGTGTTTGTCGAAATAAATTAACTTATAGAGTTATTCTAATTTAAATCATCTACGTTCATTGTATACACCATAAAATATATTATCATTTGTATTTGATTGGGACCATAAATATTAATACTCTTCTGTATAAAGTTGATTAGCCGGTTTTATATAGTACATAATACAAATCTTACATAGCCGGTTGTATGTGATTACACAATTGTTTATTATAGACAATAAAGTCTTAACTTTAAAATATGTGCAGGCCTTATATTTAAGGGTGAAGGGGGGTAACATCTATAGGAAATATGATAGATCATGGAGTACCAATGATCACTTAAAGGGTTGCTCACCAGCATGTGGAAATTAGTATACTTCCTTCGTCCCAAAGTAAATGATGTTTTAAATCCCTCATGGGAACCAACGCTCAAGCTTAAAGACCAAAATATATTTCAAGAAGTAGAGATAGAGATGCAATGGGAAAAGAGAAAGATGCATTGAGAAGTGAGAAGATCAAGTATTTTTGACAAAATTTGAATGCTATAAACATTTATTTTGGGAGGAGTAAATACAATCAAATAGCTCTACTATTTGTGTTTTTCTGTGGGACACAAAAATTGTGATTTTGTCCACAGCACATTATTGAAGTCATCAATAATGCCTCTGGCGCACTGACCGAAATCCTTTCATTTCAGTAAATTGAAGCCATGCGAGGAGGTGAGTTGTACAAGCTAGCAATTAAAACACATGTACTTCAGGAGTAAATAGATCTAAACAGGTGGAGCAAAACTTTTAGCCCATCTTTTGGGCAAATAGAGCGAAAGGGGGAGGGCTAAAGTTTTGCCATTTACCACCGAAGAGGCCCAAAACTGGGCTAAAACGCCTGGGGGCGCGAGCCGGACGCCCACTACCCCACACCCACCCACCCCGCACTCGGTACCCTATCCATTCCACTGCCCCCGTCGCTCTCGCTCTCTCCCTCCGCGCGAACCCTAGCACCGCCCGCCGCTCTCGTCCTCTCTCCCTCCGCACCAACCCTAGCTCCGCCCTCCGCCGCCGCCCAGATCTAGCTCCTCCTCCCCGGCATCCAAATCTAGCTCCTCCTCCCTGGCACCCAGCTCTAGCTCCTACTCCCCCCGTCCAGATCTAGATCCGCGCGGCGCAGATGGACGGCTACAACAACAACGGCTACGGCAACGGTGACCGCACTAGGGACTTTCTGTCGCAACCTGATCCGTATTCCCCCGCCGGTGGCTTCGACATGTTCTCCGACGCGGCATATCCGTTTCTGGGATCGAGCGGCCACTACAAGATTTTCGGTCTACTGCAACGCCAAAAAAGTGTAGCAAAAGACCCAAAAATGGTAGCCATAGTAATTTTGCTACCAATTTTTTTTGGTTAAATGTCGTTGCACTTGTAAGGGTAGCAATAGCATAATGCAATGGGTTACATTTTAGTTGCGACACACAGCCCCTCTATTGCAACACTTTTGACGCTTTTGCAACACCTGGTGAGTGTTGTAACAAAAGCAATTGCAACCACTATGGGTGTGGTAATAGTATCAATTGCAACGAACTAGGCGTTGCTAGCGATACGTATTGCGACACGCTGGTCGTGTAGCAACACAATGCAAGCGCAACGCAACACAGGTGTTGCAATCGTGGTTGTTGCTACGCAGAGAAAGCATTGCAATAGAGGTTCTCTATTGCCACGTCGCCTAAATGGTTGCTATAGGTGGCTTAGGTTATTGCAACATCTCTTCAGGTTGGTTGCTACAGAGAGGTCGTATATTGCCACGTTTCTGAATGGTTGCTATAGATGGCATAGGCTATTGCCATGTTACTTAGGTTGGTTGCTACAGACAGGTCATCTATTGCCACGTTACTAACTATCTGGTTGCTATAGGTAGATTCCTCTATTGCCACCGTCATCTTTTTGTAGTTGCAAGAGATAGTTTCTCTATTGCCACGATTATCGTACCTATTGCCACGACTAAATGTGGTTGTTATATGTGCCATCATATATTGCAACGCCAGATTAATATATTAATAATTCATGTTGCGACACTTTGTTTGGTAGCTTAAATTAATAATCGCAAAACGACAAATACATAATGAAGGAAGCATCGACATCCATTAAAACGAAATATAATTTGTTCATACAAAATCTTTAACAAAACACACCGAGTGTCAAACTAAATGAGAACACAAGTAGATAGCTTAACACATAATAATGTGTTAAGCACAGACAACTGTTTGAACTCATTCGAATCAAAAGACTAATGTCTACTGTAGCAGCGAAGGTTCCCTTGATATGTATGTTGGCCATCGTCCCACCATTCGCATGCTCCTTCTCAAACTCAAGATTCCTCCTGAAAAAATCATTGACATGCATTAGTTAAACTGAGACTAGTGGTGGCAAAGCTAATTGAACACTGAAGCAAAACACGAGCTGCAGTACTAGAGTTCTATGAGCTGCAGTACTATCAACCACGAACTTTGAAGCGTAAAGCAAATATAAACATACATGCAGCTGCCTCCCAAGACATTTTATGAGCACAAACACATCCATATATATTTCTAATCAGCAAGAGGAAACTAAGCCTGGACCATATTTAGGAGCAGAACAAAAGAATAGCTATGTACTTCTCCAAAAGGACTATATGTTCCTTTTTAATGCAAAGAGAGATAAAAGGTTTCACATAGTACCTGTGTATTTTTTTTGGACAATGCAGATCTTTTCCTAGCCGCAGTTTCCTTCAGTTGCTTTGCTGTAGTATAAACAGCACCCGAATTCGCTGCCAAATTACTTCTAGTCATGCGCCCTCTAGTGAGACGTTCTTCAGCTGCGGAAGAAGGGGGTTGTTGTTCTGGCTGGCTGGTTTCTTGGGTAACCTGAAAATAAATGGTTGGTGGTAAAAATTACACCCCTTGACAAGAATATGACATGCATGTTACAATTAAACATTCTTCAATTATCATCAAACTACCTGCTGACTATGCATCATGTGTTCTCCCATTGTAGTTGTTACATTTTGTGTCCCCTCAATTGTTGCAGCAGCAGCAACATTTTCAGTTGGCTCCACAATTGTGCTAGCCTGCATTTCGAATTGGGTTCAAGATCATGATTTTCAGTTCAATAAACTATGAGAACATAGATGTTGTTAATATTACCTTTTGTACTGAAGCTTGCTATTGGGCTGCTTGCAACATTAACATAGCTTGCCTAAGTGCTTCTCTATCAGCCTCCCTTTCCTTGTTCATCTGTTCAAGCTGACGCCTATGTTCTTGCCTCTCGGCTTCCCTTTCAACTTCTTGAGCTTCTAGTCTATCTTGCAGCCGTCCAAACGATTCAATGAGGGCTTCCTCCTGTTGCAGTTTGCGCTGGTAGTCCTCCGATAGTAGCTCCTTTCTAGTTGGGTACCTTGCAAGGTAACCATTAGCATGCATCTTGTTTGATTTGATTTTTCTCGTTTCCTTGTAGGTTGATTGGAAAATCTGGTTCTGCTCCAAGTCTGAGACGACATTTGCGTCAGGCCTTGACTCCAGCTCCATAATCTTCCTGGTTGCATTGTCCTAACAAAGCAAAGACATTTAGTTAATTAAAACTTTAATTCTAAGCGAGGACAGTTGCATCACTTAATAAGGGTTGTAAAAACTGTTTAATACTCACATAGACTTCCCTAGATTCCTCGCTTGTCCATTGTCCATTTTGTTGGTGGGTCATCATAAAAAGCTCCATATCATTTGGCTCTTCACCAGTTAGTTGGTCCCTCTAATTAGGCAAGAATGTAAAAAAATTAGCCATATTTCATAATCTAGTGAAATGTAGAAGCTTTTATAAACTGTAAAGATCAGGAAGATATCCACCACGAATTTAAAAATAGAAGATAACAGAAATATTTATTGCTATTGAAAAAGTACAGGAATCCAAGTTCTTCTTTTTGTTGGCACACATTAGTTTTAGTACTTTTCAGCTTTCTGTATACAAGGATGCAAAATATATTTTTTTTGTAGTGGGCAGTGGGCTAAATATCTCTATCAAATACAAAGACTATATAGGTTATAACAATATCATGTCATTGTCATTCGGGGGCACAAGCACAAACCATAAAAAAAATGCCTGAAGGAAAACCTTGTGACATAATTTTTTACCTTCTCATAGCTCAATTGAGAAAAACCCTTTGATCCTATAACATGGTGTATCTATCGATTGTGCCGATTCTGAGAATTCTTATTGCTAATCCTCTGCACAGAACCAGCAATGATTTGATTTTTATAAAATCAGCAGTGCGCAAAACATAAACCTTGACGTCAGAAGTGGAATTGGCAAGTTTTTTTAAAAATTGGGAACAAACCTGGAATTCTTCGGTGCCAAAATACGACACCAGATAGTGCCACTCAACAATGTCTAATTCTTCTGGCCTATGTCTCATTCTCTCTTCATAGGTGGTGTACGCCTTGTAGGTAGCACTAAATGTAGATCGCCATCCTTTGTAACGGTCATTAGCCACCGTCCATATCTTGATTCTGTTCGCCTCGTTATCCTCAAGGTCCCACTTAGCCTGCTCAAGGTAAAGCCTAAATAAATTACTTCTTAAACAATAATTTGGTATTGAAATTTTGACATCCACATGGATAACAGAAGCTTACCAGCACATCGTTTGCTATTGCAATTTTGACATCCACATGGATATCTCTCCATGTTCTTACTCCGATGAGAGGTGCTCTTTTCCTCGTGAACAGTGTTATTTCATCAACAAATATTCGTTTGTTTGAACCTACAGGTCCTCCAAGCCTAGAGAACTGGATGCTAAGCTTCTGAGACGCCTCCCTGGTTCTCTTGTTTGTTGCTGTCCATCCTTTCAAGTTACCTCTTGGCTTCCTCTTAGTACACCATCACAAACATGATCATGACTCCCTGTTAAAAGTGAACTAATGCTTACCTACTGTTACTGGTTACCTGAGATAACAACCAAGCTGCTGATGTGTTGCTACCCACCTGCTTTTGTTCAACAACTGAAGCTGAAAGCTGCCGCTGGAAATTGGTAATGGAAGGACCTCCCATGCTGCTCTGAACTGTTGAAACCTGCAAGCAAAGAAAAGGTAGGACACATAACTCAAATTATGTGTGTAGTTTTATTTTTGACTTGAGAACTAGTGCTCACTCAGCTAAACAAAAAGAAATACAAAGAACAGGTGAGAACAGTTACCTACACATAACAGAAAGTCCATATAAGTGATCAGTAAAAAAACAGATGCTATACGTCTCGAGAATGTGTTCACATGAAAAAGAATATTCTTAACTCAAGCCATGCAGAAAGTCTATACAAGTGATCAGTAAAAGATGTGGGAACGGTCACCTACCCATAACAGATCTTAGTTATCTATTTACTGTTACAATCTACATTTCAAAAGTACAGTTACTGTTTGCAGCAAAGCAACATACCTTGCAGAATGAGTGGAGTTCATCTTCTAGCTGTGCTCTCCTATAGAACAGCCTACTGGTAAGCTCTACCTCTATCACAGATTTGCAGGTTTAGAACATTCAGGCATTACTAGACTTGTATAAGGCCCCAAATTCAATGGACATAAAACATTAATCATTGTTATGTAAAAAAATAAAGTCAACACAGTTGCAGATAAAACTAACGTGAGCCTTTGCCTATGCGGAAGCCACTGAATGCAAACTTAGGGATTAGTGGCAGGGGAATTCCGTAATCAATACATCAGTGGTCACATTCAGATGGGCTGGAGATGGTGCGGATTGATCAAATTGCATGGACTGGGTGGTTACCTGAACCATTCGTCGAGTTCATCTTTGTCTAGCGGTTGACTGGCTTGGATCGGCTTGAGATCTCGTCAAGGGAAGAGTGACCACCCTTGCGCGCGGAAGCAGAGAGGCACTAGTGCGGCTCCAGGATCGACTGATAGGATCCGACGATCCTCCTCCTCGACGCAGAAGCTCCGGACCTTCGTGGACGCGGCGGCCGCCTTGCTCGTCTGGTTAGGGTTGGTGAGTGGGGGCGGCTGAAGTTGCGGCGAAATCACCTTTGGCTGCTTCCCCTTGCCATCCGGCACTGGTCCAACTCCGACAAGGGGAGGAGCCTCCTCTGCATGCCTGCCTCGCCACATCTGGCCTCCGTGGTGCCGTCGTGGTTGTGGGGAGGGGGAGGCGCGGTGGCAGCAGAGGAGGAAGAGGGGAGGTGGCGACGGCGGAGGAGGGGAGAGAGAGTGGGAGCGGAGGGGCGGTGGCCGGATCTGAGCGCTCGGGCCGTTTAGGGCGTGGCCGTGGCTAGCGCGCACGCCAGTGGCGTGGGCGGCGGGCACAGAGGCGGAGGTAGGTGTGGGTGTGGGGGCGAAAGGAGTGCAAGACGAGCGACGCACGGGCGTAGGATTGCCGAACGCTGCACGTGGGGACGGTGAGATTGGAGCGAGCGTCCCTACACAGTTGATTTTTTTTTCAAATTTCTAAATCAAAATGAATTATTCACATGTAAATAATAAATAATACAGTACAAAATTTTATAATTATTTTTTATAGATATATTTACATATACAATAACTAAAACAACTACAACAGTTTAAAATTGTAAAATTGAACCTTTAAAAATGGGGAAAAAATTTAAATTTTAAAAAATTAAAATCAAAACTACTAAAATAATTTTGAGACACCAAATGATCTCAAATGAAAATTTGATAAACATCAAAGTTGTTCAACTCATTAAGATCCGTATTCCCCCGCCGGTGGCTTCGACATGTTCTCCGACGCGGCATATCCGTTTCTGGGATCGAGCGGCCGGCCTCAATGATCCCCGGACGGGCATGGCGGCACTCGACTTCAACTCCCATGGCGAAGGGTGGACCGAAATGGCAGGCTATGAGGGCCTCTTTCGCTCTGGCACATAAGATGGAGGCATCGGCGGCAGCATGGGTCCCCCTCCCATTCGTGTCCATAGTGGCAGTCAAACCCTCGGCTTACGCGCGGCTCGCAGTGGTGGTGGAGGAGGCACCATGGCCGGTCATGCCGTGTCGTCATCCTCCGGTGGTGGCCATGGCCCTCCCTTGCCTCCTGTGAACGTCGGCGTCCATGGCATGCATGGATCTACCTCCGCCATGCCTTCTGGTTTGAGGAGCTGCGGTGGACGTCAAGGAGCCGCGACGAGTGCTATTGCAGTAGACAACTTCAACATCAACCCCGAAGATGCTGCTGAAGACACCGACATCGAAGAGATATTTCCGAATGCTTATGACCCGGTACATTCTGAAACCTTGCAAAATATGCTTGGTGTTGGATTTTGCCATGTTCGTAATGTATATGCGTATTATGTTTATCCATGGTTTAGGCTAGAACTGACAAGGCAAATTGGTCAGAACCACATAACAAAATATTGTGTAATTTGTGGGTTGACCAAATTGACAAGGGTAACTGCATCAAAGGAAACATGTCAAAGAGAGGGTACAGGGAGATTATACTTAGGTATAATGCTGCAACCAATTTGGTGCATGATCAGAAGCAGATCGCTAACAGGATTAGGCAACTGAAGGGACTATGGCAATTCATAAGAAGACTGCAGAATGACATTGTCTTAGGCTGTAGAGAGGATGGCACGGTTGATGCAACAGATCAATGGTGGAATGACAACACTAAGGTACTTGCAAAACTGCTTGTTTCCTGTCTGACCACAAGTTAGTTGATCACATACTCACTATGGTAAGCACATGTTCTGCAGTGCCACTCAGAATGGAAGAAATGCAGGTGGGAGTGGCCACAATACTTGGATCAAATGGACCAAATGTTCCATGGTGTAGTTGTTGATGGCTCAACCACATTTGTAGCTGGAACTATGGATGAGGAAGAGGAGGATGCAACTGACGACCTTGAACAAGTACATACTCTAGTTAACATCAGTAGCCATAAGAGAGCAAGCAGCACAAGCACCACTGGCTCTAGTTCTCACAAGAAGAGCCCAACACTTAGGGCCATGAACAAGTACATGAGCGACAATGCTAAGATTCAAGCTGAGAGGAATGACATGTTCAAGCAACATTTGAGTGTGAAGCAACAGAAGGAGAATGCCAACAATGAAAAGATTAGGCTAGTGCAGCAGTTGGCTAGAGAGTGCGGGGTATCTGAGACTGTCCCTGAGTGGTTTGTTGTACACAGGATCTTCAATGAAGAAAATAGTATTGAGTTCTTCCTTGGAATGTCTACAGCAGAAGGAAGGTTGGCCTTCTTGAAGCACTATGCTAGGGTCAACAACCTGATCTAGATTCTATTATCTTAATTTCAGTCTATCATTTGAACTAAGTGTGTCATTTGAACTAAGTGTATCATTTGAACTATGTCCGTCATTGCACTAAGTGTGTCATTTGAACTATGTTTGTCATTTGAACTATGTCTATTATGAATGTGCACTATGTCTGTTATGAATGTGATGACTTTGAATTATGATTGTGATGTGAGCCTGCTTGTCATTTCAATTGTAATATTTTAACATCTAACTGAGCTTGTGATGCATTTATGTGCTAGGATGGTAATTCAACAAGGGATGGGGACAATCCAGATGAGTCAAGTGATGAGGAACTCTTTAGACTTCTTGTTGATGATGACAACAAAGGTTTCCTGGATGGTATGCTTTTGTTTACTGATCACTATGAAAAATACTGCAATAAGGCTAAGAGAAGGAAACCAATGGTAATTGGGTTGCAATGGGTAGAGAGAACTCTAGGAGATAGAAAGAGATCCTACAACATGTTTAGAATGAGCCCAACTATGTTTGATCGACTTCATGATCTTTTGGTTGAGTCATATGGCCTCAAATCAAGCACAAAGAGTACCTCGGTGGAGGCTTTAGTCTTGTTTCTATGGATGCTGGGAGCACCACAGTCAGTTAGGCAAGCTAAGGATAGATTTGAGAGATCACTAGGCACAGTTCACAACAACTTCGAGAAAGTCTTGCAATGTGTGGTTAAGCTAGCTACAGACATAATTAAGCCAGTTGTCGGTGCAGAAAGTGACCAACATGTAAATATTTATAGTTTTGCCGTACGTTGTGATCGGAGGTGGCCTAGCACTCAATGACACAGGGTTTATACTAGTTCAGGCAACGTGCCCTATGTCCAGTTTGAGTTGGTCGGTGACTTTATTCCTGAGCCCAGGTGCTCGAAGTTTGCTGTGGGGTTAAAAACAAGAAGGAGAAAGATGAGGGGTACAAGAGATCCAGCCGGGCTCCGGTTGGAAGGGCCGAGAGCGACAGGAGCTCCGCTATGAGCTAAGTGTTCAAGCGTGTGCTTGTGGTTCGAACCTGGCGGTTCTATGGTTGTGAACTAGTGAACTTGGTTGATCTAATGATTTTGGATTTTCTTGGATGAACTGGCTTAACTTAGTCTCCTGGGAGAGAGCGCATCCCCTTTTATAGATGAAGGGGATGGCCTTACAAGTGAGAGGGAGAGAGTATGTATGCTTCTAAGCCTTGTTGCCCATGCCGGCGGGTACATGATGATGGTAGGCGCCCACAATACTGTTGGTTGTCGGATGTACGTGGGAGGCTATGTCGTTTTGTGCGGGTATGGCAGATGTCGGTACCTACTATACTGTTGATGCCCAGAGGCATGTGAGGAGTTTCACCATGTTCACTTGGTACGGTAAATGCCGATGCCCACAACACTGTCGATGCCCAGAGGCATGTGGGGGGCCTTACCGTATGGGAGTTAATGGTGCCCACAATACTGTAGGGAAAATGTCGGTGCCTACAACACTGTTTGTGTCAGGGTGGTTGCAGAGTACTGTTCCTCTAAGTGTACAGGGTACGGTCCCTGGTACCATGGTTTGACTTGTGCACCTTGCCTTGCTTTCTCCATCCGTTACATGGTCTTTTCCGAGCAGGCGTCCCCGGTCGGTTGGTCCCAGTCGGCTCTGGTTGCGCCAGTCGGAGAAGAGCAGTGAGCAGGGTCTTTGCATACCCCAGTCGGAGACATGGGGTCGGAGTCGGAGGTATTACTTTGCCATGCCTTTTGGTCGGAGGGACCGTCCGGAGGCGGGCTCGAGACCGAAGCGGGCGCTCCGGTCGAAGAGGTGGGCCGGAGTCGGAAGGCGGGTGTCGTTCCTCCTTGGCCAGACCTTCCGGTCGGAGATTGGATTGCCCTTTTGGCCTATCGTTTAGACACTTGGGTCGGCCCATGAGTTGCGCATTTGTCTGCTTGAGCCGAGCCTTTGTTGGGAAGCCGGTCCGCGAGGGACCCCGAGTTTATGAACACGACAGGAGCCCCCGAGCCCCCGAGCGATTCGGGCAGAATCATCTGGGGGAATTTTTCCTCGACGGCGGGTGTGCGCGAGCGCACCCTCGGGTGTAGGCCCTGAGCCCCCGGGCGGTTCGGGAAAAACTGTCTGTGGGATTTTTCGTGTTGCCAGTGGGGGAGGTTTTTGTTTTGTCCGCGGGTGCGGGTGTAGCCCCCGAGCCCTCGGGTGATTCGGGCAGAATCGTCTGGGGGTGTTTTGTCAGCGGGCGTGTGTGCGTGTTTTTTAGTCAAGACGGGATTGTCAACCAAGGCATCATTGCGCAGTCATGGCGTTTAGTTTTTTAGGGATCGGGTGAGACAGAGCTCGCGGATCCTGGCGTCGATGCACGCCGTGGGATCGGGTGAGGTAGATAGTCAAGGGATCAAACGAGACAGAGCTCGTGGGTCCAGGCATAGGTGCGTGCCGTGGGATCGGGCGAGTCAGAGTTGTGGATCTTGGCCTTGGTGCTGCCTGTGCAGCTGAGGCAGTTTAGTATAGGGATCGGACGAGATGGAGCTCGCTGATCCTGGCGTTGGTGCGCGCCGTGGGATCGGGTGATTTAGAGTCGTGGATCTTATCCTTGGTGTAGTCTGTGCAGCTGAGGTAGTTAGTTAGTTAGTTTAGGGATCAGTTGAGACAGAGCTCGCTGATCCTGGCGTCGGTGCGTGCCGTGGGACCGGGCGAGTTGGAGTCGTGGATCCTGATGGGGCGAGTTTGGGGTCGCAGACCCAGGCGTTTTGGAGTGCAGTCGAAGCATAGCCGGATAGGGCGAGTTCAGGGTCGCAGACCTAGGTAGTTTTGGAGTGCAATCGAAGCATAGCCGGATGGGGCGAGTTCGGGGTCACAGACCCAGACATTTTGTGTCTTGAGCCCCTGAGCCCCGTTGGGCTTTAGTAGGGGATCAGTTTGAGTTGTGTGCGTTACCCCGTCCTCGGTTCCTCACAACCGAAGGGGCTGAGTTTTGTCGCTTGTCCCGATCGCTTGGGCTCGAGTGACGCGCTCGGTGAGTTTGCTAACGGGTATGATCGAGTGGAATCTGGGTCCGTCGTTCATGACGGGGTCGACATAGCCCTCTTGTGACATTCCACTGCTCCTTTACATGCAACCCGACAGATGCCTGGGTTGTTCCAGAGACCGACCCGGGTGGCCTAATGGCCTCCCCTCAATGGAGATTTTGTGGGCTTGGTAGAGGCTTAGGATCGAACGAGAAGGTTGAGATGACCCTGTCTGCCAGACTAGGCGAGGGCCACACGGGGCTCATCTATGTTTTTCTCCCTTGGCTCTGTTTGACATGGGGCGGCCTCGAGCCCTTCGTGGGCCAGCCTTCTAACCTCGGTCGGTTGTTGCTCATGTCGAATGAGGCAACTGCCACTTCATGACACAACACAGAGCGTTGTGATGCATCTCGCTGCATGTGCGATGCTTAGTTCCTGAGCCCCCGAACGGTTTAGGGCCCAAATCGTCCGGGGGGCACGGGCGTATGGAATGGATGCGCGTATGGATGTATGAAATGATTATAAAGAAAATAGCGAGGGTCGGTAGTGTTACCTTGATGACTCGAGTGACAGGGTTTGAAGAGCTCTAGTCGGAAATGTCCGAATGAGACCCATGCTCGTCGTTCGTGATGGAGTTGGCATGGCCTACATGGGGCATCCCTTCACTCCCTACCTATCTCTCAGTGTGCTTCCTAAGCCGTTTGATCGACTTAAGAAGCCCGACGGTCTCTCCTGGCGGAGATCTCATTTTGGGTTTTTCCTAAGTCCTGCCTAGGGATGCGGGGGGTGCTTGTGTGTGGTAGCGCTTTGGTTCTTGTGCCCGGCGTGCGGTAGTGGCTGGCGTGCGGTAGTGGTGGGCCATACCTAGGCCACATCCTGTCTGATCAGGAGCCGTTCCATCGGGCAGGGCACGTCTCATCGGTCAGGGCGCGTCTCATCTGCATTAAATGGGAAAGAGAGAGGTTTTTTCGCTCCGCCATTTCGTCTTTCCTGATCGGCACGCCCTCCCCTAACTGTTGTACCCTTTTCCTTAAGTAGGAGAATGGAGAAGGTGTTTGCTCTATTCTTTTGCCTATTCCTCATCTGCAGCCTCCTTTCCTTTTCCTTCTTGCCGAGAGCGTCTTGAGAGCCACGACAATTTCTAGGAAAGAAAAGGGAGAGAGCAAGGGAGAAGAGAAAAACTCACAAATCCTTTTGTGATCCCAGAGCAAAATGTCGGACTGGAGGTCGTCCACTATGTGGGAGTCGATGTTGAAGGCCTTCGCCGCGAAGGGGTTTCTGCCGCCGAAGGAGGTGGCGCACTGGAGGGCTCCTGGGAGGGAGGAGTTCCCGCAACCTCGGCCTGATGAGGTGGTTTCCTTTCTCACCTTCAATGAGCATGGGTTAGGATACCCCGCGCACTGGTTCCTACATGGGCACCTCAATGAGTGGGGTATAGAGCTGCAGCACCTTAATCCAATGGGGGTGCTGCACATCGCTGGCTTCGTCACCATCTGCGAGGCTTTCCTTGGGATGGAGCCGCACACGGACGTCTTTCGATGGCTGTTCTCTAGGAGAGCTTTGATGGCAGGGAATCCGGCTGAGGTCGCGCCGGTGGGGGGTTTCGCCCTACAGAGGAAACCGAGCGCGGGAGGCTCGTATCCCACGTACATCCCCTGTGACTCCAACCGTGGGTGGCACGGGGAGTGGTTTTATATCAGGAATCCGGTAGAGGCGTCGTTCCCGACGTTCACTGGTGGGAGGCCAGAGAAGCAGGATAGTTGGTCATGGGGTTGTGCCCATTGGGAGAAGAAGAAGGTGGAGATCATCAAGGAGCAGCTCTGAAAGCTCATGCGGTGCGGCCTTGACGGGGTGCGGTTGTTCCACACCCTCTACCGCCGCCGGGTTGAGCCGTTGGCGGAGAGGACGCAGCATATGTGGAAGTACAATGGCCCATCAGACCTAGACCGTGCGTCGCTGGAGGAGCTACCAGATGATGAGGTCTGGAGTCGCCTTGGCCGAGTGCTGCAGCTAAAGCCCAAAGAGAGGGTCGAATAGAAGCCCGCACCTTTCAACTCCGCGATCGTGTCCAGACTGGTATGCTCCCTTCTATTTTGTCCATGCTTCTTCCTCTGCTTTCATTTTTTGATTTTGAGCCACCCGTTCCATAGGGGCTTGGAGTTTATAAGTCCCAGCCGCACCTTCCCAAGGGACTGGAGGGAATGGCTCGGCAGGTCGCCTAGAAGGAGGCAGTGGATGCCAGGAAGAAGAAGAGAACTAGGGAGGTTCGGCGGAAGCGAGAGAAGGAGCAAAAGATTGCCTGGCGTGTGAAGGCCAGGGAACGTAGGAGGGACGTCGAGTCAGAGCTCACGTCAGAGGATCCCACAGATGTGGATGACATGGTTTTCTCTGAGGAGGAGGAAAGTAGGGAGGTCATTGTGACCTCGGCGGAGCGTCGTGACCCTGCGGCAATGTTCGGTGGTGATGAGCTGGAGGCGAAGAGGCGCACGGTGGTTCCCATGCCGAGGAATCATGTGGTGAGCGCGGACGCCGTCGGCGAACGGGAGGCAAAGCAGATGCGGTCACCGTGCCCCTTGGTGGCATCGCCGGTCCTGTCCCCGCCTGCCACAGACGCGGCCGAGCAAGCCAGATGGTCCGAGGAGTGGGCTGGCACCCATGCGTCGCTGAGACCGGTGCCGACGTGTGACTCACAGCCGGAGGATGCCCCGCCTGCTACCCCGGTCGGGGAGTCCCGAGCCGAGGGTCACGGTGACCCGCAGGCTGGGCAGGAGCCAGTTGGGATGACTCCGCCCTCGACTGAAGTGATGGGGCATGGGTCGTAGCCTTGTAGTGTTCCTTGCCCTGCAGGCTCGTTGATGTTGGGTCTTGCCTTCAGAGTCATGTCGCTTACCATCTGGTATGTTTTCTTTGTTTCTTTTCGATCTTTTGCTGTTGAGTCTTTTTGGAGTGTGACTTACCTGCACTTTTTTGTCAGTGGCCGGGCGATGACGGGGTTGAGCATCGCCCCAACTCCCATGTAGGAGACTTGGAGGCCCACCTTGTAGTGTGTCGTGGCGAGCGACGGGGGGGGGGGGATAGGGTGGTAGTGGCAAACCCTTCCCTTCTAGGGGTGGTGCCCCCCCGGGTCGGTTGCTGGTATGGTGGCAGCGGTGGTGTCGGCATTGGCAGCAATACCGGTGCTGACGGTGGAGGTCGCGTTGGAGGTAACTCTCGCAGCCCATCCTCAACCAGCTACGGTGGAAGAGGAGAGGGAGACCGAGCTCCCTGCCTCGCCGGATGGAGGGCTGCACGGCTCACCCTCATGGTCGAAGCTGAAGGCGCCGGGGGGACATGTGGCCGGGACAGAGTTGAAATGTCCAGCGGTGGCCCGCGCAACCGAGGTGGTGGATATCCCGTCTGACGATGAGGCTGATGACATGGTGGAGCTGCTGGTGTCGTCGTAGGAGCTGGCGGAAGTTTAGTCGGAGGCTAGGCCCATTGGTGGGCTGCCGAATGGTGACCTAGAGTGGCCCTGCCCCAAGGACCCAACAAAGGTGCGGACGTCCTTTGGGATTCCCAGGAGTGTTAGCTCTAGGACATCCTTGGGGGGAAAGGGCTCACCACGATGTCCGAGCTCGCCAACCTATCCATGAAGCTCGAGGACACCCAGGACCGGGTTAAGTCTGCCCAGCAGTTAGTCGAGGTCGAGCTGCAGCTCACCATGGAGGTGAGTTTCTTGTATTTGTCCTTGACCTCTGAATCTCTTGTTGGTTGCCTCAGCATGCTTGTTTTTCATAGGGTCTGAAGGAGATGTCATCCCATAAGTCCCGCTTCCTCCGGATGGAGCATGCCCGGGTGGCTGAGATTGAGCGTTAGCTAGAGTCCACCCGCCACGAGTCCTAGGACCAGGCAACCGAGGCGACTGTGGCATGGGCGGAGGGGCAGCGTGCAGCAGAGAGGGTGACCGCTGCCGAGCGGGGGCTTGAGGCGGTAAAGGCCCGCTAGGTGGGGTTGCGGACATCCCTGGCGGACATTGAGGCAGCGCTCCAAAAATCCTTGGAGACCCTTGAGTCAGAGCGTAGCGCCTTGGTGTCAGAGCGGAATGCCCTGGAGTTAGCGCGGAAGGCCCTAGAGTTAGAACGGAAGGCCCAGTCGGAGGCAGACCGGGAAATGCTCGCGCTTTAGGGCTGGGTGATGGGGACAGAGGAGGCGAGCGCCCAGCTGCGCGAGCTGGTGGCCCGATAGGCGGAGGAATTCTCCACCCTTGAGAACTTCGACGTCGGTATGTACCTTTTCTGCTTTTTGTCGTGTTGGTTTCTTCCTTCAGCCTATTTCTGAGCTTATCGCCCTTCTTTCAGAGCTGGGCAAAAAGGTGAATCGCTGGAGCAGGATCTGGAGACAGTCAAGGTGACTTTTAGCCGTAATGCAGAGGAGCTGGCCAAGTCCCATGAAGAGCGATGTGCTCTCGAGGGGGAACTTGACTAGATCCGCAATGTTGCCCAGCTTGTCGTCTCTGAGGTCTTTGGGTCAGCACCAAGCACCAGCGCGCCCACCGTCCAGCTGGCGGAGGTCCCCAATGCGGTCTGAGACCTTATCACAAGTGGGCTGTTCTACAGAGCATCGGGGGTGTTGACCTCGGTGGCGATGTACCACCCGAACCTGGACTCCGCCACTATCTGTAGCGGGTACGCTAATGGCTTGAGCACGGAGGACATCCAAACTCTCGGGGAGAGCTTGCTGCCGCACGCAAGGTTGGTGGCAGAGCAAGTCTCTACGTAGTGGGTGATGGACGTCCGCCGTGAAGACATGGCTAGAAGCATGCATCGGGATGACGTTGCCCAGCCTATGGATGGCACGGAGGCTGGGTCGGAGGTAGACATCACCCCAGCCTTGACTGAGCGGAATGTCTTCCCGCCGGGGGGGGGGGGTGAGCAGCCCTATCCTTCGCCAGTCGCACCGACAGCAGATGCTGCCGAGCCGCCCCAATAGCTTGTAAAGTATAAGTAGTTTAGTAGATGTAAAAAGTTTAAGTTTGTGGGGGAGCCCCCATGTAAATGTTCTTGTGTACTTAATGACTACAGTCAGTTTTGTTTTTTGTGATGGGGTCACTCTGTTCGGGGAAGCTTGTCCCTTTTGTTCCTTAGTTTTCCCTTAGCATAATTTTGTTTTTTATTCTTTCTTTCTCATACTTGCCCATTTGTCCCATAGGCTACAACCTTGGAAGCCCAGGGCATGGCCCACGAGGCTTAGCTGCTCGTAGCCGTAGGTAAAGACGGGGTGCGATTGGTCGGAATGTTTTGATACAAAGCTACGTAAGGTAAATTAGAGGAATGAACTACCCTTTTGTTCAGGTAGGAAAGAGTTTCACCATATGATAGCAAACAAAAAAGAGAGGTAGTAGTGCACCCTCGTGGAGCCCCCCGAGCGACTGAAAGCTCTAGTTTGGTTTTGGTTAATTGATGAAACCCTAAGTGCTAACCTAGTGTATCAAAGTGATCATGAGATAGGTAGCACTACTCCAAGTGATGAAGCAATGACAAAGATTATGACAATGGTGATGGCATGGTTATGATCAATGGCTTGAATTGGGAAAAGAAGAAAGAGAAAAACAAAAGGCTCAAGGCAAAGGTATAAAATGTAGGAGCCATTTTGTTTTAGTGATCAAGACACTTAGTGAGTGTGAACACATTAAGGATAGATAGCCATACTATTAAGAGGAGTGAAACTTGTATCGAAATACGGTTATCAAAGTGCCACTAGATGCTCTAATTCATTGCACATGCATTTAGGATCTAGTGGAGTGCTAACACCCTTGAAAATATTTGTGAAAATATGCTAACACATGTGCACAAGGTGATACACTTGGTGGTTGGCACATTTGAGCAAGGGTGAAGGAGATAGAAATGAAAGAGGGTCAGTCTTGCTGTTTTATAACTAACTAGACGCTGGTCTTAGGGGGACCGGCGCATCCGGTCAGGCGTGGCAGTGATAACCTGGAGTCGGCCATGTGACCGGACGCTGGAAGGTAGCGTCCGATCAGAGCTGACGTAGCTGCACAAAAATCAGGGTAACTAACCGGACACTAGCTGTGTCCGGTCAAAGAAAACCGGTTTTGGAACCTTACTGTAAACGACCGGATGCTGGGGGTTCAATGTAACACCCCAGGTGTTTAGCTTCCACATTTGCACTGCATTTCATGAACATGAGCATCATGCATCCATTCGTGAACTTATATTACATGAAACATGATTTCGAAACATTGCAACATGTTGTATATTTCATGTGTGTTGCCTCTTTTATGAAATGTAAAGTGTGCAACACTTGAGTGCAACATGTGCCACTCACTTAGTGAAACAAGATTAGTTAATACTATGCAACAAGATCATGAAACATGTGAAACATGACTATAAAACATTTGCAACATTTCTTATGTTTTTCATTGTTTCAGTGTATACCTTGATTGATTCTTGCGTGACCAATGCATGGTGTGGCTAGAAATGCTTGTAAGTAACTTAGTTACACTTAGAATGTCATTAGGAACAATGTTCATGTTGATCATTTTGCCTAATTAGGTTTCCAAGTCATGGTTGACCAATTTGGACCCCTAGAGCTCCTGTGTTTGACTGTTTAAAAAGTGTAGCTTAGGATGTTTGCATGTCTGAGCAACCTAAAGCAAAGTTGTAGAGAATTATATGTGGAACAAAAGTTATTTTGTGACCAACTCATGAAAATGTGCACAACATGCTCAAAAGGGTCCCACAAGCCAGTTTTGGGGTTGGATTCAACACTTAGAATTTTTCTAAGTATGAAACTGAGTTTTCAGTTTCATGAACTCGACTTTGGCATGATTTTACTCTCCATCCTTTGCAAATTAGACTTTGGTCTCTAAATAAGTTTTGTAGCTGGCACATAGGTCTTCAACTTTTGTTTAGGGAGTTTGCGCTAATGATCAAAGGATTCGGAAATCCATCGTCTCCAAATGGCGCTGTCAGTCGGCTTCATTAGGCCTGATGGCCGTTCTGACCGACCGGTCATGGCTGACCGTGGCCAGGAGGTTGCCGCCGCGTGGCCACCACGCGCCTTGCTTGCCCTGACCATGCCGCGCGCTGGCTGGCTTGAAATGGAGAGCGCCCTGCTGCCCTCCGCACACGTTCTGCCTCCTCCTTTACTCCTCCGCTCGTCCGAAGCGCCAAAGCAGCGGAGCCACCGCTCCTCCATTGCCGCCGTGAGCTCCGTCGAGCTCCCGCACACTCGCCACCGCAAAATCACCACCTCCAGTTAGCCCAAAGCTCCACCATCATCTCACCTAGCTCGTCCAGCACGCCATTGGACCGGTGAACCGAGGTAGTGGTCGCATTTAACCTTCCACCGCCGTCCGGACCTCGCCGGAGTTGGAGCTCCGCATGGCCATCGCTGCACCACTCCTCTCTTCCTTCCCTAGCTCCCGTATCGCCTTCCCCATCATGCGCTGATGCTCGGGTGATGATGTCACCACCCACGTCGGTCCAGCCAAGCCGGAACACGGCCGCGCACCGCCGTGCGCCATGGCCGAGCCGCCGAGCTCCGTGGCCGGGGTACCTAGAGGCCGGTAGGGTTTGCGGTTAGGGTACCAATCGACGCAGTAGGTCTAGGCGGTCGCGTTGGTGCCATTCTCGTCGCCGGTGAGGTCACCGCTGGCGAGCTACGCCGTCTTCCGCACCATCGCAGCCGTGTCCCCTGCTTTGCGGTCGCTGACCGGTGGGTCCGGCTGACAGCCGGGTCCCACTCGTCAATGACTGTGTGTTTCTAAGGATAGCTCAAAAATGCAGTTTTGAATGCTGATTTGGTATTTTTGTATCTCCTGTTTTGTACATCCAAATTAGGTGGTTCTAATTTTGTTAGACTCACAGTTAGGTCTAGTATTTAAGAAAAATATGTCTTGAGCATATTATGTAGAAATTTTGGATGAATTAAATAGGAACTTGAAAAGTGTTTTTGTATGCATGCAAACTTGTTTAAATCATATCTTGAGTTTCTGTGATCCAAAAATTATGAAATTTTGTGGGTAAGCTAGTCTTGTATAGTAGAAGCTCTGGTTAAAATTTGAGAGTCATTGCATGTGTAGTTTTTGAGTTATAGATTTTCCTTTTATCATTGGCAGATACTTGTGTGAATTTTTGTAAATTATATATGAATCCTATGGCCATGAAACTTGGTAGGTAGTATCTTGGTATCTTATAGATGCTAGGAAAAATATGAAATCTGTTGCTTGACACTTTTCACTAAGGTTTCCTAATTATGCCATTTTAAGCCATTCTGCCTTACCATTTTGGTGTAGGCTGTTGTACTTACTAAAATGGTGTGAAATTTTTATGGTAGTCTACTTAGGGCATGTAGGGTCTACTGTAATTTTTGTAGATTTAATGGTGTAGCTTTCATATATGTTTACTATTTCCTATAATTAATTAAATAAATTAAGAAAGGTATTAGAGTAAATGTTTTGGGAATGAACACCCTACTTTCTGGTGTTCTTGTGAGATGTGGGACATGTGAGTAGATTTAGTGTTGTCCAATTATATGTTTACCTCATGAGTTACTAAGTATTTCGTTTGCATTATGTCCCTCTAGACAGATCTGGGGACTTTAGAAAGCTCCCCATGATATTTTGGTTTTCTGTGATTGTAATGAATACAAGAGTTGTAGATAATCTATGTATCTAGCTCCTGTCAAAATTTGAGGGCATTTGGCCTAGTAGTTTAGAAACTACAGCTGTTTAAAGTTAGGTTCCAGTTTTTGCTTATTCTCTGCCTTGTGAGGATAGAGTTCTGTTGATTTATGAGTTCGACCTAGTACAGGTTTGAATCATGCTCTGAGGTCTGAAAATGTATTGTAGACAATTTTATAAGCTTTCCAGATTGTCTTGTTGCATATCATTTGGATTTATAAATCTCCAGTTATGGCTAGTTTACTGTACCGATACATAGTCTCCATTTGGTTGTAATACAATGCTTGAGTGTATGCTTGTGCAATGTTCTCATTGATTGTTTAGGGGTTAGCCTAACTTGAGAATATGCTTAGGTGCAGGTGCTAGGTCATTAACTGAAGATGAGCAATTATACATTAGGTTGTATAAACTTGGTAAGTAAAGTGATTTGAATAGGGCTTAAGTTGGAATATGCAAACTACAGCGAACATGTGCATTCCCCGAGCATCCCTGACATTCGTTCATGTGCATTCATGATATTTATCTTGCGCATTCATGCAATAGGTGTGCCAGAGGGAGTGACGTTGCTGGAGTTCGAGGGAGCCAACCAGGAGGAGGAACCTGAGGTGCAGGAAGCCGACGAAGCAGTCGCCGCGGAGGAATTGCCCGAGTGCCCTGACCACCAGCCTTCCTCGTTCCTGAAAGGCAAGCCCCGGAGCATATTAAGCCTCCTATGTTTTCACAAATACATTGAGTATCTTTTATTGTTGATGATGCATTAAGTATAGGAATTGGTTGGAACCAATTGCTGCATTATATATCCTTCCTTGTCCAGATATCGCACTGGGATCCTAATTAAGTTCAGGAACGGGTTAAAGGCTTAGCCATGCTTAGTGCGGTAGAAGTCAGGTGATTTCCTATCACCTGCGAGCTTTAGGATGAGGTGGATCACGGTTGGCTATATTTGCTATCATGGAAAAGAACCATGTGAATAATGAATTAAGACCGGGCGGGGTCTTGTGTAGATTTGAACATAGTGACTCCGTCTGAGTCGTTTAAGGACCGATACGCTGTACGTCCTCATGTCATGTTGAATGCAGCCTAACACTTAGCTGGCCGGATAAGTCGTTCCGACCGCGAAGCCTAGTAGCTCGGTTCAGGCCGGGAACACGAGTAGTGGCGGCACTCTGGAGGTAGAAAGGATGTGCGGAGAGCCATTGGCATAAGTCCAAGGCGGGTTAGAGTCCCGAACAACCTTGGCAGAATGGTTCTCTGAGAATGCCGATCTGTTCGGACCCGCGACTCCTGAATTGTACCAAAGGTGACTTGTTGCGACCCTCACGGGGGAAGCAGGGTTTGTGTTTAGGAATACCCCTCCAGCTGGATAGGAATCGATTCGAATCGCCGTCTCTCCCGGATAGTGAGAACTTGACTGAGCAGCGGCAACGTAGATTCAATTAATTTAACGATATGGTTAAATGGATGAGGATAAGGTTGCCACAATGAATACCTGATATGGTTATTAATGTTTGCACCCTAATAAAATGATTGCTTAGTACAGGTGCTAATATAGATGACAGGTTAATGGCTAAAAAGTCACTGCTAGTTCAGGTTAAGAGTTGATCATTATTACTTATGCTTTTCTGCAAAAAGAAAGTGTCAGCCAGCTCCACTACATTAAGCTATGCATAATCCTTGGTGTCATTGGTTTGGTTTTCGACGGGTAAGTCTAGCTGAGTACATTCCCGTACTCAGGGTTTATTCCCTCTTGTTGCAGATGACCTCCTATATTAGGGATTCTGCAAGTATTGTCTCCACCCGGCGGGTGATGAAGACTAGATCATGGGCATGATCTTTGTTCTCTTATCTGAATGCTTTTGCGGTCTGTGATCAGCAAACCAGTATGTGTATTTGAACTCGGTGTGTGAGTTAAACTATTTGCTTCCGCATGTTTTACAAGACTTGTTTTGTAATAACGATGACTCTGTGATGGTGTAATCTAATTGCGAACGTCTGCGAAATGTTGTAACGTACGATATGTTATGTTGAATTACTGTGATCTTGGTTGTATGCAAGTTGGTTTGAAATCCTTTGAGATTTCGGTTGACTACCGGGTTTATATGGGCTCAAGTTCGAGAATTTGATCGTTTCGGCGATTGTTTTTGTACTTGTGCTCTTATAAATTGGTCGGTTCTGTGACAGCTGGCAACAGAGCTAGATTCAATATTAAACATGTCTTACGGCTATTTAAAACAAAAAGCTTTTGTTGTAAAAATGGTTTTCAAACTTATAATTGTATATAAGTGTTCAAAAATCAAAATTTTTATGGTATACTGGTGATCACCTCCCTTATAGCCCACTTAAGGACTTCTAGGTGGCTTATATATAATTACTAACTTGGGGGAATTGATTGTCTCTATTTCGTCGTCCATGCGGCGTGATATTGCATGGATGCCATTCGTTTGAATGGTAATGTATGGATCAATTGCCTCTACGCTAAGGTAAGAGTGAGTTGTGAGAGCATGACCGTCCAACCGTTGGTCTAGGGGAGAGCTAGTTGTGGTTACTGGAGTATTTACATGTTGCATACATGTATATATGAAAGTACTTAATTGTGGGTACATTTGTCGGGTAGTTTGGGTGCCGAAGTATATATATCAGGGGATGTATATATGGAAAGTATCTTAGTACTACTTGTGTAATTAGCATTATATCTTGTTGGGTTGGGCTGCAATGAAGTTTTTCTGCAGGTACACTAACAACGCACCGTGTAGATCGACTAGTTACCGCTAATTGAGAGAACGTATGTATGCCACCGTATAGTCCGCTAAAGCTTAAAATTTCTTAGGTTTGTGAAGACGTACGGAACGAGCATGCATCATATTCACTCATGACATTCATATTGCATTACTCCCTCCCTTATAATTGCTTATCCCAAGTTTAAAGTGAAATCTCTCAGCAAGAAGTTTGAAGAAGAGGAATACCCAGAAGAAGTCCAAGGTGTCTCCAATGTGGACAGTAATCACTTCGACGAGTAGTTCGTTAGCAAGTCTCACTAGTTAAGCTTTTGCAGTCATACTTGTAATGTACTTTAATTCGCTCCCTTCGGGATGCGTAACGTTATGGTGAAGTTTAAAACTTGCCATGTTGGAATGCACTGCGTATGGCGCTAGTAATCTACTTGATGATGTGGTGATTGGAGAATGAATTATTGCCTCTGTTTATTGTATGAAGTTTTCATTCTCGTCAGTAAATATAGTTTGGCACGATTATATTGTTCTTCTCCAATGTGCTGACATCATCAATAATTACTGGTTGTGCATTGTGCAGATGCCTCGTACTTGTTCCACCGGTGCGAGTGATGATGATGATCTTCCGCCACCACCACCCACACCAACGGAACTAATAGCAATGCTTGCGGAAGGACAGCGCACTATGGCCGAGGCCCTCCGTATGATTGCGAATCGTGATGGCCGTGGCCCACGCCAAGGACCGGATCCAAATCAGTACAGTGATTTCAAGGATTTCCTTGACACGAAACCCCCAATCTTCAAGGAGGCTGAGGAGCCTCTACAAGCTGATGAGTGGTTGAATACTCTCGAGCAGAAGTTCCGTCTGCTCCGCTTGACTGAGGTGCTCAAAACTAAGTACGCATCGCACCAACTTCATGGGCCTGCTGGCATCTGGTGGAGTCATCATCGGTCCACTATGCCTGCTAATGCCCAAATCACTTGGGATCAGTTCAAGTCTGCTTTTAGGGGAAATTACATTCCTCCTAGTCTTATGGCGATCAAACATACAGAGTTCATGAAGCTGACTCAGGGAAACAAGAGCCTGAACGAATACCTACAAGCTTTCAACAACCTTGCAAGGTACGCCACCGAGTTTGTGGACACCGAGGCTAAGAAGATTGCTAGCTTCAAGCGGGGACTTAGCCCCAAACTGATGAAGACCATGGGAAATTGCAAGTGCGCTCATTTTAATGAGTTTGTGAGTGATGCTTTATCGCAAGAGAACAACAATGCTGTATATGCGGCTTCGAAAAGTCGTAAGAGGGCCTATGAGGCGGGTGCCTCACAATCTAAGGCTCCCGTCGCACAAAGGACTCCATTCCGTCCTCCAGCGTCAGCCGCCAAGTTTCGCCCACCGCAGAAGAAGAATCCCACCAAGACTGAGTTTCGCAAGGCATTTACAGTTGCTCTTCCCAAGGGCACGACCAGTCAGGGCAGTTCTAGGGCTCCACCAAGCAACATGCCGTGCTGGAACTGCAACAAGACAGGCCACTGGGCAAGGGAATGCCCTTACCCTAAGAAGAATAATTACCAGGGTGGCTGTCAAGGACAAGTGAACCACACTAATATTACTGAGATTCCTTCAGGAGAGGTAGTGACTACCGGTAAGTTTCTGATTGACCAACACCCCGCAGTTGTACTATTTGATTCAGGTGCTTCGCATTCCTTCATTAGTCCATCATTTGCATCCAAGTTTATGCAGAAAACATATACTGTTGAGGGTGAGGGTTATTGTATAAGGGCTGCCAGTGGTATTATCCCAACCAAGCTAGTAGTTGGGGATGTACAATTTGTGATAGAGGGGCGAAGTTATCAGGTTGATCTGGTAATTTTATCAGGGCTAGGTATCGATGTGATATTGGGAATGAACTGGATGAGCCGTCATGGAGTGCTTATCGATACATCGACTAGGGTAGTTATGCTCAGAGATCCTAGCAATCAGGAGGGTTTTCTAGTACAGTTACCCAGGGACATCAATCTTTCTTGCACGACCAATGCGGTGCAAGCAAAGTCTCTGGCAGATATCCCTGTCGTGTGTGACTTTCCGGATGTTTTCCCCGATGATTTGCCTGGATTGCCCCCGGATCGAGAAGTAGAATTCAAGATAGAGTTGCTTCCTGGTACAGCTCCCATCTCTAGAAGGCCATATAGAATGCCTCCCAATAAACTAGCTGAACTTAAGACCCAGTTGAATGAACTGCTAAAGAAAGGCCTTATCCATCCTAGTTCATCTTCGTGGGGGTGCCCAGCCATCTTTGTGAAGAAGAAGGATCAATCTCTACGCATGTGTGTAGATTATAGACCCTTGAATGCAGTTACAATCAAGAATAAGTACCCTCTGCCACGCATAGATATCTTATTTGATCAGTTGTCTAAGGCAAAAGTCTTTTCCAAGATTGATTTGAGATCTGGGTATCATCAAATAAAAATTCGGCCTGAGGATGTCCCAAAAACCGCATTCTCTACAAGATATGGTCTATATGAGTACCTGGTTATGTCTTTTGGATTGACCAATGCCCCCTCACATTTTATGTATCTGATGAATTCAGTGTTTATGCCCGAGTTGGACAAATTTGTGGTGGTATTTATAGATGATATCCTGGTCTATTCTGAGAATGAAGAAGATCATGTTGAACATTTGCGGGTGGTTCTTACTAGATTGCGAGAACACCAGCTGTATGCAAAGTTCAGCAAATGTGAATTTTGGCTTCGTGAGGTACCTTTTCTTGGACACGTGTTGTCCGATGGTGGAATTATGGTTGATCCCACCAAGGTGCAAGAAGTATTGAACTAGAAGGCTCCCATCTCGGTGCACGAGGTTCGAAGTTTTCTGGGGTTGGCTGGCTATTATCGTCGCTTCATCCCAGATTTCTCTAAAATAGCCAAGCCTATGACTCGATTGCTGCAAAAAGACATGAAGTTTGTCTGGACTCCTGAGTGTGATGCGGCTTTCCATACCCTGCGAACTCTTCTAACATCGGCTCCGGTTTTGGCGCAACCGGATATCGAGAAACCTTTTGATGTGTTCTGTGATGCATCAGGTATTGGGTTAGGAGGTGTTCTTATGCAAGAGGGTAGAGTCATCGCTTATACCTCCCGCCAACTTCGGAAGCATGAAGTGAATTATCCAACGCATGACTTGGAACTCGCTGCAGTTGTTCATGCTTTGAAGGCCTGGAGACATTATCTACTTGGCAATGTGTGCAACATCTACACTGATCATAAAAGTCTCAAGTACATCTTCACTCAACCAGAGTTAAATATGCGTCAGAGAAGATGGCTCGAGTTGATCAAGGATTATAACCTTCAAGTGCACTATCACCCTGGCAAGGCAAACGTCGTCGCGGATGCCTTAAGCAGAAAGTCTCATTGCCACTCGTTGATTGAGAGTGATGTCCATTTGTCAAAGCTCCTTCATCCTGCAGTCCTTCACAACATCACTGTCAGTTGTACTCTATAGAGTCGAATTATCGAGCTACAGAAGACAGATGCAGGTGTGTTTCACATCAAGCGCAAGATGAAAGAGCAAGAAACCAAACATTTTCGAGTAGATGAGGAAGGCGTGTTATGGTTCAAGGATAGGCTGGTAGTTCCGAAGGACAGAGAGCTTAGAAATCAAATCATATCTGAAGCTCATTCCTCTAAACTATCTATTCATCCTGGTAGTAGTAAAATGTATCATGATTTAAAGCCTCGATTTTGGTGGACCAAAATGAAGAAAGAGATAGCCGCTTATGTGGCTAGGTGTGACACTTGTTGTCGGGTCAAGGCGGTACACATGAAAGCTGGATTACTTCAGCCACTCTCTATTCCTGGTTGGAAATGGGAAGAGATAAGTATGGATTTTATAGTTGGACTCCCTACCACTCAGAGGAATTTTAACTCAATTTGGGTAATTGTGGACCGACTGACCAAGTCGGCACACTTCATTCCGGTCCGCATAGACTTTCGTCCAACCGACTATGCGGAGTTGTACTTCAACCAGATAGTCCAACTGCATGGGATCCCTCGTACTATTGTCTCAGATAGAGGACCACAGTTCACTGCTCGCTTTTGGGAGCACTTACACGGATTGTTAGGGACTAAGCTCGTAAGAAGTTCTGCCTATCATCCGCAAACCAATGGGCAAACTGAACGGGTGAATCAAATCTTAGAAGATATATTGAGAGCTTGTGTCATCTCGGCTAAGGGCTCATGGGAAAAATGGTTACCCCTAGCTGAATTTTTGTACAATAATAGTTATCAAGAGAGCATAAAGATGGCACCGTTTGAAGCTTTGTATGGCCGGAAGTGTAGAACCCCGTTGAACTAGGTAGAAGCCGGTGAAAGGAGATATTATGGAATTGATTTCGTTCAAGAAGCTGAAGAACAAGTCCGTACTATCTAAACCCACATGGCCGCAGCTCAAGCTAGGTAGAAAAGTTATGCTGATCGACGTAGAAAACCTCTTGAGTTCGAAGTTGGAGACTTCGTTTATCTGAAAGTCTCACCTATGAAGAGTGTCCAACGCTTTGGTGTGAAGCGAAAGCTTGCGCCAAGATATGTTGGTCCATTTGAAATCATTGGACAAAGTGGTAAAGTGGCGTACAAGATTCAATTACCTCCTGAGATGAGTGCAATCTTCAATGTCTTTCTTGTATCCCAATTGAAGAAATGTCTTCGCGTCCCTGAAGAGAGAGTTCCATTGGGGGATATCGAGTTAAAATCTGATTTGACCTTTGAAGAAAAGCCGGTTTGAGTGATTGTCACTCGTGAGCGAGTGACTCGAAGTCGGGTAGTCAAGTTCTATAAAGTCATGTGGAGCAATCAGGGTAGTGAACGCGATGCAACGTGGGAAAGGGAAGACTATTTGAGGGATGGTTATAAGGAATTCTATCAACAATGGTACGCTTTTCAAATCTCAGGACGAGATTTTTATAAGGGGGGAGGGCTGTAACACCCCAGGTGTTTAGCTTCCACATTTGCACTGCATTTCATGAACATGAGCATCATGCATCCATTCGTGAACTTATATTACATGAAACATGATTTCGAAACATTGCAACATGTTGTATATTTCATGTGTGTTGCCTCTTTTATGAAATGTAAAGTGTGCAACACTTGAGTGCAACATGTGCCACTCACTTAGTGAAACAAGATTAGTTAATACTATGCAACAAGATCATGAAACATGTGAAACATGACTATAAAACATTTGCAACATTTCTTATGTTTTTCATTGTTTCAGTGTATACCTTGATTGATTCTTGCGTGACCAATGCATGGTGTGGCTAGAAATGCTTGTAAGTAACTTAGTTACACTTAGAATGTCATTAGGAACAATGTTCATGTTGATCATTTTGCCTAATTAGGTTTCCAAGTCATGGTTGACCAATTTGGACCCCTAGAGCTCCTGTGTTTGACTGTTTAAAAAGTGTAGCTTAGGATGTTTGCATGTCTGAGCAACCTAAAGCAAAGTTGTAGAGAATTATATGTGGAACAAAAGTTATTTTGTGACCAACTCATGAAAATGTGCACAACATGCTCAAAAGGGTCCCACAAGCCAGTTTTGGGGTTGGATTCAACACTTAGAATTTTTCTAAGTATGAAACTGAGTTTTCAGTTTCATGAACTCGACTTTGGCATGATTTTACTCTCCATCCTTTGCAAATTAGACTTTGGTCTCTAAATAAGTTTTGTAGCTGGCACATAGGTCTTCAACTTTTGTTTAGGGAGTTTGCGCTAATGATCAAAGGATTCGGAAATCCATCGTCTCCAAATGGCGCTGTCAGTCGGCTTCATTAGGCCTGATGGCCGTTTTGACCGACCGGTCATGGCTGACCGTGGCCAGGAGGTTGCCGCCGCGTGGCCACCACGCGCCTTGCTTGCCCTGACCATGCCGCGCGCTGGCTGGCTTGAAATGGAGAGCGCCCTGCTGCCCTCCGCACACGTTCTGCCTCCTCCTTTACTCCTCCGCTCGTCCGAAGCGCCAAAGCAGCGGAGCCACCGCTCCTCCATTGCCGCCGTGAGCTCCGTCGAGCTCCCGCACACTCGCCACCGCAAAATCACCACCTCCAGTTAGCCCAAAGCTCCACCATCATCTCACCTAGCTCGTCCAGCACGCCATTGGACCGGTGAACCGAGGTAGTGGTCGCATTTAACCTTCCACCGCCGTCCGGACCTCGCCGGAGTTGGAGCTCCGCATGGCCATCGCTGCACCACTCCTCTCTTCCTTCCCTAGCTCCCGTATCGCCTTCCCCATCATGCACTGATGCTCGGGTGATGATGTCACCACCCACGTCGGTCCAGCCAAGCCGGAACACGGCCGCGCACCGCCGTGCGCCATGGCCGAGCCGCCGAGCTCCGTGGCCGGGGTACCTAGAGGCCGGTAGGGTTTGCGGTTAGGGTACCAATCGACGCAGTAGGTCTAGGCGGTCACGTTGGTGCCATTCTCGTCGCCGGTGAGGTCACCGCTGGCGAGCTACGCCGTCTTCCGCACCATCGCAGCCGTGTCCCCTGCTTTGCGGTCGCTGACCGGTGGGTCCGGCTGACAGCCGGGTCCCACTCGTCAATGACTGTGTGTTTCTAAGGATAGCTCAAAAATGCAGTTTTGAATGCTGATTTGGTATTTTTGTATCTCCTGTTTTGTACATCCAAATTAGGTGGTTCCAATTTTGTTAGACTCACAGTTAGGTCTAGTATTTAAGAAAAATATGTCTTGAGCATATTATGTAGAAATTTTGGATGAATTAAATAGGAACTTGAAAAGTGTTTTTGTATGCATGCAAACTTGTTTAAATCATATCTTGAGTTTCTGTGATCCAAAAATTATGAAATTTTGTGGGTAAGCTAGTCTTGTATAGTAAAAGCTCTGGTTAAAATTTGAGAGTCATTGCATGTGTAGTTTTTGAGTTATAGATTTTCCTTTTATCATTGGTAGATACTTGTGTGAATTTTTGTAAATTATATATGAATCCTATGGCCATGAAACTTGGTAGGTAGTATCTTGGTACCTTATAGATGCTAGGAAAAATGTGAAATCTGTTGGTTGACACTTTTCACTAAGGTTTCCTAATTATGCCATTTTAAGCCATTCTGCCTTACCATTTTTGTGTAGGCTGTTGTACTTACTAAAATGGTGTGAAATTTTTATGCTAGTCTACTTAGGGCATGTAGGGTCTACTGTAATTTTTGTAGATTTAATGGTGTAGCTTTCATATATGTTTACTATTTCCTATAATTAATTAAATAAATTAAGAAAGGTATTAGAGTAAATGTTTTGGGAATGAACACCCTACTTTCTGGTGTTCTTGTGAGATGTGTGACATGTGAGTAGATTTAGTGTTGTCCAATTATATGTTTACCTCATGAGTTACTAAGTATTTTGTTTGCATTATGTCCCTCTAGACAGATCTGGGGACTTTAGAAAGCTCCCCATGATATTTTGGTTTTCTGTGATTGTAATGAATACAAGAGTTGTAGATAATCTATGTATCTAGCTCCTGTCAAAATTTGAGGGCATTTGGCCCAGTAGTTTAGAAACTACAGCTGTTTAAAGTTAGGTTCTAGTTTTTGCTTATTCTCTGCCTTGTGAGGACAGAGTTCTGTTGATTTATGAGTTCGACCTGGTAAAGGTTTGAATCATGCTCTGAGGTCTGAAAATGTATTGTAGACAATTTTATAAGCTTTCCAGATTGTCTTGTTGCATATCATTTGGATTTATAAATCTCCAGTTATGGCTAGTTTACTGTACCGATACATAGTCTCCATTTGGTTGTAATACAAATGCTTGAGTGTATGCTTGTGCAATGTTCTCATTGATTGTTTAGGGGTTAGCCTAACTTGAGAATATGCTTAGGTGCAGGTGCTAGGTCATTAACTGAAGATGAGCAATTATACATTAGGTTGTATAAACTTGGTAAGTAAAGTGATTTGAATAGGGCTTAAGTTGGAATATGCAAACTACAGCGAACATGTGCATTCCCCGAGCATCCCTGACATTCGTTCATGTGCATTCATGATATTTATCTTGCGCATTCATGCAATAGGTGTGCCAGAGGGAGTGACGTTGCTGGAGTTCGAGGGAGCCAACCAGGAGGAGGAACCTGAGGTGCAGGAAGCCGACGAAGCAGTCGCCGCGGAGGAATTGCCCGAGTGCCCTGACCACCAGCCTTCCTCGTTCCTGAAAGGCAAGCCCCGGAGCATATTAAGCCTCCTATGTTTTCACAAATACATTGAGTATCTTTTATTGTTGATGATGCATTAAGTATAGGAATTGGTTGGAACCAATTGCTGCATTATATATCCTTCCTTGTCCAGATATCGCACTGGGATCCTAATTAAGTTCATGAACGAGTTAAAGGCTTAGCCATGCTTAGTGCGGTAGAAGTCAGGTGATTTCCTGTCACCTGCGAGCTTTAGGATGAGGTGGATCACGGTTGGCTATATTTGCTATCATGGAAAAGAACCATGTGAATAATGAATTAAGACCGGGCGGGGTCTTGTGTAGATTTGAACATAGTGACTCTGTCTGAGTCGTTTAAGGACCGATACGCTGTACGTCCTCATGTTATGTTGAATGCAGCCTAACACTTAGCTGGCCGGATAAGTCGTTCCGACCGTGAAGCCTAGTAGCTTGGTTTAGGCCGGGAACACGAGCAGTGGCGGCACTCTGGAGGTAGAAAGGATGTGCGGAGAGCCATTGGCATAAGTCCAAGGCGGGTTAGAGTCCCGAACAACCTTGGCAGAATGGTTCTCTGAGAATGCCGATCTGTTTGGACCCGTGACTCCTGAATTGTACCAAAGGTGACTTGTTGCGACCCTGACGGGGGAAGCAGGGTTTGTGTTTAGGAATACCCCTCCAGCTGGATAGGAATCGATTCGAATCGCCGTCTCTCCCGGATAGTGAGCACTTGACTGAGCAGCGGCAATGTAGATTCAATTAATTTAACAATATGGTTAAATGGATGAGGATAAGGTTGCCACAATGAATACCTGATATGGTTATTAATGTTTGCACCCTAATAAAATGATTGCTTAGTACAGGTGCTAATATAGATGACAGGTTAATGGCTAAAAAGTCACTGCTAGTTCAGGTTAAGAGTTGATCATTATTACTTATGCTTTTCTGCAAAAAGAAAGTGTTAGCCAGCTCCACTACATTAAGCTATGCATAATCCTTGGTGTCATTTGTTTGGTTTTCGATGGGTAAGTCTAGCTGAGTACTTTCCCGTACTCAGGGTTTATTCCCTCTTGTTGCAGATGACCTCCTATATCAGGGATTCTGCAAGTATTGTCTCCACCCGGCGGGTGATGAAGACTAGATCATGGGCATGATCTCTGTTCTCTTATCTGAATGCTTTTGCGGTCTGTGATCAGCAAACCAGTATGTGTATTTGAACTCGGTGTGTGAGTTAAACTATTTGCTTCCGCATGTTTTACAAGACTTGTTTTGTAATAACGATGACTCTGTGATGGTGTAATCTAATTGCAAACGTCTGCGAAATGTTGTAACGTACGATATTTTATGTTGAATTACTGTGATCTTGGTTGTATGCAAGTTGGTTTGAAATCCTTCGAGATTTCGGTTGACTACCGGGTTTATATGGGCTCAAGTTCGAGAATTTGATCGTTTCGGTGATTGTTTTTGTACTTGTGCTCTTATAAATTGGTCGGTTCTGCGACATTCAATGTCTGGTCACTTGTGCCGGAGCGTCCGGTCAACTGTCGACCGTTGCGATCTGGCGATCACAGTTAAATGAAGATTGACACGTGGCTAGCATCGGGCGACCGGACGCTGGGTTCAGCGTCTGGTCAATATGACCAGAGCATCCGGTGACCCCGATCAGTGCCCAGTGAAGGGGTACAATGGCTCTATTTCATGGGGGCTTCTATTTAAGCCCCATGGTCGGCTCAAGCTCACTCTCTTGCACATTTTTCATTGACATAGCAACCTTGTGAGCTTAGCCAAAGCCCTCCCACTCATCTCCATCATTGATCCATCATCTTTGTGAGATTGGGAGAGAATCCAAGTGCATTGCTTGAGTGATTGCATCTAGAGGCACTTGGTATTCGTGTTGCGCTGTGGATTTTGGTTGTTACTCTTGGTGGTTGCCACCACCTAGACGGCTTGGTGCAGCGGTGGAGGATCGGCATGAGTTGGTGATTGTTCGTGGCCGTCTCCGGTGATTGTGAGGGGAGTTGTACCTTCCCCGATGGAGTGCTAAAAGGTAACTCTAGTAAATTGCTCGTGTCATTGAGTTACCTCACTTGTGGGTAGGTTCTTGCGGTGTCCAATCATGTGGACGAGGTTTGTGAAACACCTCTTAGCCGCCGAACCACCAAGTGTTGGTTGACACAACGGGGACTAGCGTGTTGGCAAGCACGTGAACCTCGGGAGAAAATTGGTTATCTCTTGTCATTTGTATTCTCTCGGTGATTGGCTTAATCTTCATCTTGTGATTGGTTCATTCCTCTACTCGGCGGTATAATCATCCTACTCACTCATTTACATTCTTGCAAACTAGTTGTAGCAAGCTCTTTAGTGTAATTAGAATTGAGAGCTTGCATTGTTATTCAAGTTCATCTAGCGAGTAGGATTGCAAGTGGTGTGTCAAGTGATCATTGCTACTAGAATTGTTGGATAGGTGGCTTGCAACCCTTGTAGAGCTAGAGCAAGTTTGCAATTCACCATTTGTCATACTAATCAAATTGCTCTAGTTGATTTGTAGTTTTTAAATAGGCTATTCACCTCCCCCCTCTAGCCATATTAGGACCTTTCAAGTGGTATCAGAGCTGTGGTCACCGTTTGATTGAAGGCTTAACAACCTCGGTGTCAAATTATGGCTCAAGTTGTGTTCAACCATGTGAGGGGCAAACCACCGTTCTTTGATGGCACATGCTATGATTATTGGAAGAGAAAGATGATGATGTATCTTGGTTCAATCAATGATCAAGTATGGGAGATGACCGAGAATGACTATGCTATCATTGATCCTGATGACCCCACCAACCAAGACAAGACCAATAAGCAATGCAATACAATGGCTCTCAACACCATATACAATGCCATTGATTCGAAGGTGTTTGAGCAAATCAAGGATTGTGAAAGGGAAAATGAGGTGTGGAAGAGATTGGAGGAAACATATGAGGGCACACCGGCGGTGAAGAGTGCCAAGTTGTATATCCTCAAGGATAAATTGACAAGCTTCAAGATGAAGGAAGATGAGAGCATTCGGGAGATGTTCCATCGTTTGCAAGTGATTGTCAATGATTTGAAAGCATTGGGAGAGAAGATCAAGGATGATGATGTCTCTCATCGGTTCTTGATGTGCCTACCTCCAAGATTTGAGATGTTGAGATTGCTCATCATAAGAGGAGGATTAAAGGAGATTACCCCCAACCAAGTACTAGGTGATGTTATGACCCAAGAGACATACCATGTGGAAAGGGAGGAGGGTGACAAGGATGACAAGAAGGAAGAAGAAGACAAGATGAAGAAGAGTATAGCATTCAAGGCTAGCTCATCATCATCCAAGAACAAGGGCAAGTCCAAGAAAGAATCAAGTGATGATGATGATCTTAGTGATATTGATGATGAAGCTATGGCCCTCTTTGTCCGCAAGATGGGAAAATTCATGAAGAAGGGCTATGGTGCAAGAAAGAGAAGAGATCACACCAAAAGCAAATAATATGTGAGAATATGCTACAATTGCAAGAGCCCCGATCATGTTGTAGCAAATTGTCTCTACAATAGTGATAATGATGAGGATGAGAAGAAGAAGCACAAGAAAGATAAAAATGAAAAGAAGGAGAAGAAGGAGAAGAAGGAGAAGAGAATGACCTTCCAAAAGAAGAAGAAGGGTGGAGGCTATGTAGTCACTTGGGATGGTGATGGCTCATCGGATAGTGATGACTCTAGTGATGATGGCAAGAAATCTATCAAGAAAGCACTAGCAAGCATCGCCATCAACAAGCCCTCCATCTTCGACACTCCATTGACATGTCTCATGACAAAGCCTACCAAGGTAAAATATGATGAGAGTGATGATGATGAATGTGAAAGTGACTCGTGTAGGAATGATAATGATGATGAGGATGAGGAGTACACCAAGGAGGAGCTCTTGGACATGTGTGAGCAAGTGCACGCTTGCAATGAGATGAAGAGAAAGGAGTGCAAAGAATTGTGCAAGAAAGTAAAATTTCTTGAGCAATCCCTTGATGAGCTCAATGCTACTCATGAGAGGCTAATGGAAGCCCATGAGAAGCTTGGAAAAGCTCACTCTAAGCTCAAGAAGGCTCACTCATCTCTCATTGAGCAAGTCAAAGTGAAGGAAACCGAGAAGGAGCAAGTGATCGTATTATGTGATGTGGGACTAACATGTGATCTTATTAATGAATCTTTTCATGAGTCCATTTTAGTTGCTCCCACTAACCCCTCTTGTAGCACTACCACTTCCATGTCACCTTTGAGTGATGGAATCACTTGTGATGCCTCACTAAAAGTGGAAAATGAGACCCTCAAGAAGGAGGTGAATGAGCTCACTCGTGCCTTAGGCAATGCCTATGGTGGAGAGGCCCACTTGCTAAAGTGCTTGGGTAGCCAAAGGTTTTCTCTCAACAAAGAGGGATTAGGCTATACCCCCAAGAAAGGCAAGGCGGCCTTTGTCACTCCCAAAGCTAGCTTTGTGAAGGGCAATGGTCGGTTTTGCAATAGATGCAAGCAAGTTGGGTATATAGAGCAAAATTGCAAGACTAACAAGAATAAGCTACCTAATGTATCCTCAATCAAATTTGATTCTTGTTACATGCTTGTTAAGGGTGCCAATGGTGTGAAGGCTAAATTCATTGGTACACCAATTGTGGGCCCAAAGAAGAAGGCTATTTGGGTACCAAATACTTTGGTAACTAACCTTCAAGGACCCAAGCAAGTTTGGGTACCTAAAAGGAATTGATCTTCTTTTGTAGGTCAATTATAAAGCCAGAGGAAGGCATTGGGTGGTTGATAGTGGGTGCACACAACACATGACCGGTGATCCAAGAATGTTCAATTCAATCAATGAAAACAAGAGCAATGGGATTGATAGTATCACATTTGGTGACAATGGCAAATGCAAGGTCAAAGGGCTTGGTAAGATTGCAATATCCAATGACTTGAGCATTTCCAATGTGCTACTAGTAGAGAGCTTGAACTTCAACCTTTTGTCGGTAGCTCAATTGTGTGATCTTGGTTTCAAGTGCATATTTGGTGTGGATGATGTAGAGATTATAAGTGTAGATGGCTCTAACTTGATATTCAAAGGATTTAGATATGAGAATCTATACTTGGTTGATTTCAATA
The DNA here is from genome assembly GCF_019320115.1 of Miscanthus floridulus. Classification (NCBI taxonomy): domain Eukaryota; kingdom Viridiplantae; phylum Streptophyta; class Magnoliopsida; order Poales; family Poaceae; genus Miscanthus; species Miscanthus floridulus. The sequence continues at coordinate 52,453,296 of NC_089597.1, forward strand.
CTAGAGAAGCTCAATTGTCAACATGTTTGATCACAAAATCTAGCATGGGTTGGTTATGGCATAGAAGGCTTGGTCATGTTGGAATGAAATAATTAAACAAGTTAATCAAGCATGACTTAGTTAGAGGCTTGAAAGATGTCACTTTTGAGAAAGATAAGCTATGTAGTGCATGTCAAGCCAGAAAGCAAGTTGGTAACACACATCCTAAGAAGAGCATGATGAGCACATCTAAGGCATTTGAGTTGATGCACATGGACTTGTTTGGACCAACCACATACACTAGCATTGGTGGAAATAAATATGGATTTGTGATTGTGGATGATTTCACTAGATACACATGGGTATTCTTTCTTGTTGACAAGAGTGATGTGTTTGCAACTTTCAAATCCTTTGTCAAGGGCATTCACAATGAGTTTGAAACAACCATCAAGAAAGTAAGAAGTGACAATGGAAGTGAGTTCAAGAACACAAGAATTGATGAAGTGTGTGATGAGTTTGGAATTAGACATCAATTCTCGGCCAAGTATACTCCTCAATCAAATGGCTTAGTTGAAAGGAAGAATAGAACTTTGATTGACATGGCAAGATCAATGTTGAGTGAGTACAATGTGAGTCATTCATTTTGGGCCGAAGCAATCAACACGTCTTGCTATTATAGCAACTGACTCTATTGTCACCCCATGATGGAGAAGACACCTTATGAGCTTTTGAATGGAAGAAAGCCCAACATAGCATACTTTTGGGTTTTTGGATGTAAATGCTACATATTGAAGAAAGGCACTAGATTGACCAAGTTTGAAAAGAAATGTGATGAAGGTTTCTTGCTTGGTTACTCCACTACTAGCAAGGCTTATAGAGTTTGGAATTTGGCTAGTGGTACTCTTTAGGAGGTTCATGATGTGGAGTTTGATGAAACAAATGGTTCCCAAGAGGAAGGTGAGAATCTAGATGATGTAAAAGGCACTCAATTGGTCAAGGCAATGAGAAAAATGGACATTGGTGAGTTAAGGCCTAGAGAGGTGATTGATATTGAAGATAACAAGAATAAAGTGCTTTCTAACTCAAATGCGCAAGCTAGTGGTTCTCATGATCAAATCCGAGCAAGTACTAGTGATGGCAATGTGCAAGATCAACAACAAGTGGCTAGTTCATGATCTCAACCAAGTGATCAATCAAATGCTAGCAATCAAGTGCAAGTGCTTCAAGCAACCAATGTTGCAAGATATCATCCATTGGACACTATCATTGGTGATATTTCAAGAGGTGTGCAAACAAGATCAAGATTGGCTTCATTTTGTGAGCATTTCTCATTTGTGTCATCCATTGAACCTAAAAAGATAGATGAAGCTTTGCGGGATATTGATTGGGTCAATGCCATGCATGAAGAGCTAAACAACTTCACAAGAAACCAAGTATGGGAGTTAGTTGAGAGGCCTATGGATCATAATGTGATTGGAACCAAGTGGGTCTTTCGGAACAAGCAAGATCAAGATGGGATAGTAATAAGGAACAAAGCAAGATTAGTGGCTCAAGGTTACACTTAAGTTGAAGGTCTTGACTTTAGAGAAACATATGCCCCGGTTGCAAGATTGGAAGCAATTAGGATCTTGTTAGCCTATGCTTGTGCCCACAACATCAAGTTGTACCAAATGGATGTGAAAAGTGCATTTCTCAATGGGTACATTAATGAGCTTGTGTATGTTGAGCAACCTCCTGGTTTTGAAGATGGAAAGAAACCCAACCATGTTTACAAGGTGAGAAAGGCTTTATATGGATTGAAACAAGCACCAAGAGCATGGTATGAGAGATTGAGGGATTTCCTACTCTCTAAGGGATTCAAAATGGGAAAGGTTGACACCACTCTCTTCACCAAGAAGCTTGGAAATGACTTGTTTGTAATGCAAATCTATGTTGATGATATCATATTTGGGTCAACAAATCAAGATTTTTGTGAAGAGTTTGGCAAGATGATGGCAAGTGAGTTTGAGATGTCCATGATTGGAGAGCTTAGTTACTTCCTTGGTCTTCAAATCAAGCAAATGAAGAATGGCACATTTGTGAGTCAAGGCAAGTACATCAAGGACATGCTCAAGAAGTTTGGAATGGATGTTACTAAAGCTATTAGTACACCAATGGGGACAAGTGAAAGCTTAGATAGTGATGCTAGTGGCAACATGGTGGATCAAAAGATGTATCGGTCTATGATTGGAAGCCTACTCTATGTGACCGCATCAAGACCGGATGTGATGTTTAGTGTATGCATGTGTGCTAGATTTCAAGCCTCACCAAGAGAAAGTTATTTGAAGGCAACAAAGAGAATATTGAGGTACTTGAAGCATACACAAAATGTTGGATTGTGGTATCCCAAAGGAGCAAGATTTGAGTTGATTGGATATTCGGACTCCGATTATGCGGGATGCAAAGTTGAGAGAAAGAGCACATCGGGCACATGTAAACTATTGGGAAGATCACTTGTGTCTTGGTCATCAAAGAAACAAAATAGTATAGCACTTTCAACCGCCGAAGCGGAGTACATTTCAGCCGGTAGTTGTTGTGCTCAATTACTTTGGATGAAGGCTACTTTAAGTGACTTTGGAATTAGATTCAAGGAAGTGCCATTGCTATGTGACAATGAGAGTACCGTAAAGCTCACCAACAACCCGGTTCAACACTCAAGAACAAAGCATATAGATGTCCGTCATCACTTCATAAGAGATCACCAACAAAAAGGGGACATTTACATTGAGAGTGTGGGCACCAAAGATCAACTTGCCGATATCTTCACCAAGCCACTTGATGAAAAGAGGTTTTGCAAGCTAAGGAATGAATTGAACATACTTGACTTCTCCAATATGTGTTGATGCACCCCCAAATTTATATGACATGCCTCTCCTTCGAGCAATCCAAGGTAAAAGTTGATTGGCATGGCATACATCCTTGCTAAGGACATGATTAGTGCATCTAGATATATTTCACATTTGAATAGGCTCATTCATTAAAATCAAATGAATTTGATGCTTGTATGGTACCACTATTGCTTATATGTTTGAAATGATCTAGTGGTAGCATATGACATATTTGTGGGCTTGTAAACCTAGTGCTTGATCTATAAAATGAGCTATAAGTGTTTAACTCAACATGGTACAAGATAACCCTTATTTGGAGGTGTGAAGAAGCTTGTCATTGGTTCAAACCGAGTTAAATATCTTTTGCAAGTAATCTAGATTGAACCAAATTAGGAAAATGATCCTCATTTCACATGGTTTCACCCCAACCTATCTATAATTTGAGCTCACCTTTTGTGCTAATTGTTGATATTAATAATCTCAACCTATCTCTACTTTAAACCTTTGTGGTCATTGATGACAAAGGGGGAGAAATAGTGTACAGAGATAGTGAAAAGAAAAGATGAAAAGATAAGGGTGAGATAAAATATGACAAAGGAAGGGGATCAATTAAAGTTTTGAGCATACAAATAGGGGGAGCAAGCTCATGAACTTGTATGGTGCATTTGAATGTGCATTACATATATTTGCTTGCATGGTACAAATTCTTAATTTCAATACCTATGTTTGTGTGGTGCATGCTAGTTGTAGATTTGAATGATGAAATAAAAATCTAGCATGCATAGGTAATCTAATGATTTCATTCCTATGTATTTACAAGTGGTATCTAGCTATCAAGTGGTATCTAGCTAAAGTAACTAGACTTATGTTCATTTCATGAAAACTAGACCCTTGCTTGTAATGTTGATCTCATGGGGTTTTGTAGTTTTTATGTATGTCTAGTTACTAATGGTGCTAAGGATGGTATAATGGTGCACTCCGATTGGTATCATGCTTCAAAGGTCCATCTCTTATACCTTAGCATCATTTGGTAGAAATTGTCTCCTATATTTCCTATCTAAGCATATGTGCGAAGCTACAATCCAAACTCTTAGCACATATGTAGGGGGAGCAATTGCTACCATATGGAGTTCATGTAACTTGTCCATATCCTTTACACATGGTAAATATGCTTGGGCAAGCAACATGGATTCAAATGAACTTTAATTCATATCTTTGTATAAGGGTTGCCATCAATTACTAGAAAGGGGGAGATTGAAAGCGCTAGTTTGGTTTTAGTTAATTGATGAAACCCTAAGTGCTAACCTAGTGTATCAAAGTGATCATGAGATAGGTAGCACTACTCCAAGTGATGAAGCAATGACGAAGATCATGACAATGGTGATGGCATGGTCATGATCAAAGGCTTGAACTGGGAAAAGAAGAAAGAGAAAAACAAAAGGCTCAAGGCAAAGGTATAAAATGTAGGAGCCATTTTGTTTTAGTAATCAAGACACTTAGTGAGTGTGAACACATTTAGGATAGATAGCCATACTATTAAGAGGAGTGAAACTCGTATCGAAATGCGGTTATCAAAGTGCCACTAGATGCTCTAATTCATTGCACATGCATTTAGGATCTAGTGGAGTGCTAACACCCTTGAAAATATTTGTGAAAATATGCTAACACATGTGCACAAGGTGATACACTTGGTGGTTGGCACATTTGAGCAAGGGTGAAGGAGATAGAAATGAAAGAGAGCCAGTCTCGCTGTTTTACAACTAACTGGACGCTGGTCTCAGGGGGACCGGCACGTCCGGTTAGGCGTGGCAGTGATAACCTAGCGTCAGTCATGTGACCAGACACTGGGCCTCTGACTGACCGGACAGTAGAAGGCAGCGTCCGGTCAGAGCTGACGTAGTTCCACAGAAATCAGGGTAACTGACCGAACGCTGGCTGTGTCCGGTCAAGTGCCACCGGACGTGTCTGGTCGAAGAAAACCAGTTTTGGAACCTTACTGTAAATGACCGGACGCTGGGGGTTCAGCGTCCGATCACTTGTGCCGGAGCGTCCGGTCAACCATCGACCGTTGCGATCTGGCGATCACAGTTAAATGAAGATTGACACGGGGTTCAGCGTCCGGTCAATATGATCGGAGCGTCCGGTCACCTCGATCAGTGCCCAGTGAAGGGGTACAACGGCTCTATTTCATGGGGGCTTCTATTTAAGCCCCATGGCCGGCTCAAGCTCACTCTCTTGCACATTTTTCATTGACATAGCAACCTTGTGAGCTTAGCCAAAGCCCTCCCACTAATCTCCATCATTGATCCATCATCTTTGTGAGTTTGGGAGAGAATCCAAGTGCATTGCTTGAGTGATTGCATCTAAAGGCACTTGGTATTCGTGTTGCGCTGTGGATTTTGCTTGTTACACTTGGTGGTTGCCACCACCTAGATGGCTTGGTGCAGCGGTGGAGGATCGGCACAAGTTGGTGATTGTTCGTGTCCGTCTCCGGTGATTGTGAGGGGAGTTGTACCTTCCCCAGCGGAGTGCCGAAAGTTAACTCTAGTAAATTGCTCGTGTCATTGAGTTACCTCACTTGTGGGTAGGTTCTTGCGGTGTCCAATCGTGTGGACGAGGTTTGTGAAACACCTCTTAGCCACCGAACCACCATGTGTTGGTCGACACAACGGGGACTAGCGTGTTGGCAAGCACATGAACCTCAGGAGAAAATCGGTTGTCTCTTGTCATTTGTATTCTCCCGGTGATTGGCTTAATCTTCATCTTGTGATTGGTTCATTCCTCTACTCAGCGGTATAATCATCCTACTCACTCATTTACATTCTTGCAAACTAGTTGTAGCAAGCTCTTTAGTGTAATTAGAATTGAGAGCTTGCATTGTTATTCAAGTTCATCTAGCAAGTAGGATTGCAAGTGGTGTGTCAAGTGATCATTGCTACTATAATTGTTGGATAGGTGGCTTGCAACCCTTGTAGAGCTAGAGCAAGTTTGCAATTCGCCATTTGTCATACTAATCAAATTGCTCTAGTTGATTTGTAGTTTTTAAATAGGCTATTCACCCCCCTCTAGCCATATTAGGACCTTTCAAGTGGTATCAAAGCTGTGGTCACCATTTGATTAAAGGCTTAACAACCTCGTTGTCAAATTATGGCTCAAGTTGTGTTCAACCATGTGGGGGCAAACCACCATTCTTTGATGGCACATACTATGATTATTGAAAGAGAAAGATGAGGATGTATCTTGGTTCAATCAAAGATCAAGTATGGGAGGTGACCGAGAATGACTATGCTATCATTGATCCCAATACCCCACCAACCAAGACAAGACCAACAAGCAATGCAATACAATGGCTCTCAACACCATATACAATGCCATTGATTCCAAGGTGTTTGAGCAAATCAAGGATTGTGAAAGAGCAAATGAGGTGTGGAAGAGATTGGAGCAAACATATGAGGGCACACCGGTAGTGAAGAGTGCCAAGCTGTATATCCTCAAGGATAAATTGACAAGCTTCAAGATGAAGGAAGATGAGAGCATTCTGGAGATGTTCCATCGTTTGCAAGTGATTGTCAATGATTTGAAAGCATTGGGAGAGAAGATCAAGGATGATGATGTCTCTCATCGGTTCTTGATGTGCCTACCTCCAAGATTTGAGATGTTGAGATTGCTTATCATAAGAGGAGGATTAAAGGAGATTACCCCCAACCAAGTACTAGGTGATGTTATGACCCAAGAGACATACCGTGTGGAAAGGGAGGGGGATGACAAGGATGACAAGAAGGAAGAAGAAGACAAGAAGAAGAAGAGTATAGCATTCAAGGCTAGCTCATCATCATCCAAGAACAAGGGCAAGTCCAAGAAAGAATGAAGTGATGATGATGATCTTAGTGATATTGATGATGAAGCTATGGCCCTCTTTGTCCGCAAGATAGGAAAATTCATGAAGAAGAAGGGCTATGGTGCAACAAAGAGAAGAGATCACACCAAAAGCAAAGAATATGTGAGAATATGCTACAATTGCAAGAGCCCCGATCATGTTGTAGCAAATTGACCCTACAATAGTGATAATGATGAGGATGAGAAGAAGAAGCACAAGAAAGATAAAAATGAAAAGAAGGAGAAGAGAATGACCTTCCAAAAGAATAAGAAGGGTGGAGGCTATGTAGTCACTTAGGATAGTGATGGCTCATCGGATAGTGATGACTCTAGTGATGATGGCAAGAAATCTATCAAGAAAGCACTAGCAAGCATCGCCATCAACAACAAGCCCTCCATCTTCGACACTCCATCGACATGTCTCATGAAAAGCCTACCAAGGTAAAATATGATGAGAGTGATGATGATGAATGTGAAAGTGACTCGTGTAGGAATGATAATGATGATGATGAGGAGGATGAGGAGTACACCAAGGAGGAGCTCTTGGACATGTGTGAGCAAGTGCACGCTTGCAATGAGATGAAGAGAAAGGAGTGCAAAGAATTGCGCAAGAAAGTAAAATTTCTTGAGCAATCCCTTGATGAGCTCAATGCTACTCATGAGAGGCTAATGGAAGCCCATGAGAAGCTTGGCAAAGCTCACTCGAAGCTTGAAAAGGCTCACTCATCTCTCATTGAGCAAGTCAAAGTGAAGGAAACCGAGAAGGAGCAAGTGATCGTATCTTGTGATGTGGGACTAACTGTGATCTTATTAATGAATCTTTTCATGAGTCCATTTTAGTTGCTCCCACTAACCCCTCTTGTAGCACTACCACTTCCATTTCACCTTTGAGTGATGGAATCACTTGTGATGCCTCACAAAAAGTGGAAAATGAGACCCTCAAGAAAGAGGTGAATGAGCTCACTCGTGCCTTAGGCAATGCCTATGGTGGAGAGGCCCACTTGCTAAAGTGCTTGGGTAGCCAAAGGTTTTCTCTCAACAAAGAGGGATTAGGCTATACCCCCAAGAAAGGCAAGGTGGCCTTTGTCACTCCCAAAGCTAGCTTTGTGAAGGGCAATGGTCGGTTTTGCAATAGATGCAAGCAAGTTGGGCATATAGAGCAAAATTGCAAGACTAACAAGAACAAACTACCTAATGTATCCTCAATCAAATTTGATTCTTGTTACATGCTTGTTAAGGGTGCCAATGGTGTGAAGGCTAAATTCATTGGTACACCAATTGTGGGCCCAAAGAAGAAGGCTATTTGGGTACCAAAGACTTTGGTAACTAACCTTCAAGGACCCAAGCAAGTTTGGGTACCTAAAAGGAATTGATCTTCTTTTGTAGGTCAATTATAAAGCCGGAGGAAGGCATTGGGTGCTTGATAGTGGGTGCACACAACACATGACCGGTGATCCAAGAATGTTCAATTCAATCAATGAAAACAAGAGCAATGGGATTGATAGTATCACATTTGGTGACAATGGCAAAGGCAAGGTCAAAGGGCTTGGTAAGATTGCAATATCCAATGACTTGAGCATTTCCAATGTGCTACTAGTAGAGAGCTTGAACTTCAACCTTTTGTCGGTAGCTCAATTGTGTGATCTTGGTTTCAAGTGCATATTTGGTGTGGATGATGTAGAGATTATAAGTGTAGATGGCTCTAACTTGATATTCAAAGGATTTAGATATGAGATTCTATACTTGGTTGATTTCAATACACATGGTAAATATGCTTGGGCAAGCAACATGGATTCAAATGAACTTTAATTCATATATTTGTATAAGGGTTGTCATCAATTACCAAAAAGGGGGAGATTGAAAGCTCTAGTTTGGTTTTGGATAATTGATGAAACCCTAAGTGCTAACCTAGTGTATCAAACTGATCATGAGATAGGTAGCACTACTCCAAGTGATGAAGCAATGATGAAGATCATGACAATGGTGATGGCATGGTTATGATCAAAGGCTTGAACTGGGAAAAGAAGAAAGAGAAAAACAAAAGGCTCAAGGCAAAGGTATAAAATGTAGGAGCCATTTTGTTTTAGTGATCAAGACACTTAGTGAGTGTGAACACATTTAGGATAGATAGCCGTACTATTAAGAGGTGTGAAACTCGTATCGAAATGCGGTTATCAAAGTGCAACTAGATGCTCTAATTCATTGCACATGCATTTAGGACCTAGTGTAGTGCTAACACCCTTGAAAATATTTGTGGAAATATACTAACACATGTGCACATGGTGATACACTTGGTGGTTGGCACATTTGAGCAAGGGTGAAGGAGATAGAAATGAAAGAGGGTCAGTCTCGCTGTTTTACTACTGACCGGACGCTGGTCTCAGGGGGACCGGCGCGTCCAGTCAGGTGTGGCAGTGATAACCTAGCGTCGGTCATGTGATCGGACATTGGGCCTCTGACTGACCAGACACTGGAAGGCAGCATCAGGTCAGAGCTGACGTAGCTGCAAGGAAATCAGGGTAACTGACCGGACGCTGGCTGTGTCCGGTCAAGAGCCACCGGACATGTCCGGTCGAAGAAAAACCGGTTTTGGAACCTTACTATAAATGACTGGACGCTGGGGGTTCAACGTTTGGTCACTTGTGCCTGAGCGTCCGGTCAACTGTCGACCGTTGCGATCTGGCGATCACAATTAAATGAAGATTGACACGGGGTTCAGCGTCCGGTCAATTTGACCGGAGCATCCGGTCACCCCGATCAGTGCCCAGTGAAGGGGTACAACGGCTCTATTTCATGGGGGCTTCTATTTAAGCCCTATGGCCGGCTCAAGCTCACTCTCTTGCACATTTTTCATTGATATAGCAACCTTGTGAGCTTAGCCAAAGCCCTCCCACTCATCTCCATCATTGATCCATCATCTTTGTGAGATTGGGAGAGAATCCAAGTGCATTGCTTGAGTGATTGCATCTAGAGGCACTTGGTATTCGTGTTGCGCTGCGGATTTCGCTGGTAACTCTTGGTGGTTGCCACCACCTAGACGGCTTGGTGCAACGGTGGAGGATCGGCATGAGTTGGTGATTGTTCGTGGCCGTCTCCGGTGATTGTGAGGGGAGTTGTACCTTCCCCGTCGGAGTGCCGAAAGGTAACTCTAGTAAATTGCTCATGTCATTGAGTTACCTCACTTGTGGGTATGTTCTTGCAGTGTCCAATCGTGTGGACGAGGTTTATGAAACACCTCTTAGCCGCCAAACCACCAAGTGTTGGTCGACACAACGGGGACTAGCGTGTTGGCAAGCACGTGAACCTCGGGAGAAAATCGGTTGTCTCTTGTCATTTGTATTCTCCCGGTGATTGGCTTAATCTTCATCTTGTGATTGGTTCATTCCTCTACTCGGCGGTATAATCATCATACTCACTCATTTACATTCTTGCAAACTAGTTGTAGCAAGCTCTTTAGTGTAATTAGAATTGAGAGCTTGCATTGTTATTCTAGTTCTTCTAGCGAGTAGGATTGCAAGTGGTGTGTCAAGTGATCATTGCTACTAGAATTGTTGGATAGGTGGCTTGCAACCCTTGTAGAGCTAGAGCAAGTTTGCAATTCGCCATTTGTCATACTAATCAAATTGCTCTAGTTGATTTGTAGTTTTTAAATAGGCTATTCACCCCCCCTCTAGCCATATTAGGACCTTTCAGCGACCCGGGCCAAAAAGTGTTCGGGTCGGGGTGCTCTTATAGGAGCAAACACTAAGTAAACAATGGTAAGACTAAAATTTAGGGGAAGAAAAATGACATAGCTGCTCCAAGCGTTCGGTGAGAATGTCGTTGTTGTTGTCCTTCAATCGGTAGGCATTCGGTCGGATCACTTCAACCTTCAGTCGTCCGGATCCTTGCCCGCTACGCCCCCTTTCTCGGTCGCTGCTTCTTCGCCTTTTTCTTCCTTTGGCCCATCGGCCTACCGCAGAAGGCGCTTGAGGAGCTCGCAGTCCTTGTAGATGTGTTTGACGGGGTAGTCGTGGTTGGTGCACGGGCTCTCCATGAGATCATGGAAGTGGCCTGGAGGGTCTTGCTGGGGCTGCTTGCCCGTGTGATCAGCCGTGGCGACCAGCGTAGAGTTGGCTGGTCGGCGGCGATCTTTTCTGTTCTTTTTTTCCCCTCTACGTGGAGGGGCCCTTGTCCTGATCCTAGCACTTGGCCTTGCCTCTGCCCCGGCCTCCGTTGGAGCGTGGCGGGAGTGGTGCTTGCTGGAGGTGTTGGACAAGGTCCGTGGTCCCGGGCCATCAGGGCTGGGACTCCGGTCGCTGCTGCTTGTGTCTCGGCTCGGCCCGAGCTACGCGTATGCAGGCGATCGGTGCAGAGCGTTTGTCAAGTCAAGACGAGGCGCGGGTGCAACCTCTTGTGCTGTACTCGGCAGTTGTAGCGGTGAGCGGGTGGAGCGACTCATCTGCTGCGTCCCCATTCCCCTGGTGGGAAGAGAGGCTGTGAGTCGATGTCGTGATACGGAGCTCTCCGCCTGTTGAATGGCGGCGGTCTCCAATAGTGCCCGGAGGTTTTGGTGCATCGCTTGTTCCTGAGGGATGTCTGGCTCGGGGAGGCCGTGCAGAAGTATTGCTGTGGCGGCGATGTTCTGATTGGCTCGAGCAAATTATGGGGGATCATTCCCCCTGTCCATGGTGTTGCACTGGACCCAACAGGCGTGACCCCAGGCGCCGCTCGCTAGTCTATGCGCAAGGGGCGCAGTGTGGTGCACCGAGCACGCTGGCGCAGTCGGTGGCTGGTGCAGCCACTGTTGTCATGGTTCCTCGCCGTGCTCCCATGCGAGCTCGGGGGTCTCCGCATGAGGATCCGGAGGGGCGTGAGTCTGCAAGGACTGCGTTACCGCTGGTGGCTGTCCTGGAGCGTCCACCATAGCGCACTCTCGGGATGGAAGGTGGCTAGGCACCACATCGCCGATGCTGGAGCCATCACTCTCAACATCGTCATCCATGAGGTCGAGGAAACAGGTGGGAGCATAGCTCTCCATCCCCATGATTTCGGACATGAGAGGGGGGCGACGCCGACATCCTTCGGAGCCCCTAGGCGTACGCATCCACGGGAGACGCGAGGCCATATGGGAACCGGTCATATGGTGGTCGTGGCGGGGACAACGGGGGTCCCTCCGGGTAATCGGCAAAAGATAGAGAATAGTAAGTAAATAACAGCATGTACATTACTCACAGCGGGGTTTGAGCAGAGAGTATGCTTGGAATGAAGCACGGTACCACATCGTCGGAGTCATGCATCCCGGAGTCAATGGAGGGCGCCCCTCCAACGGGTGCCAGAATGAGTGCCTCCTCGCAGAGGTGTAGTACGTCAAGCCGGTCGACGACGAAGTCCAGGCTTCCGAGGAGGAAGGCCTGGGATGGCTCAAAGATGGGTGGAACCCACATCCCAATAGGTGGGAGCGCGGGAAAATCCAGTGACCGAAGTGAATCATATCTCTAGAGCCCGCCATGGCGAAGGTGGCGAAAAACTGGGCCATCCAATGACCAAAAAGTGTTGAACGTACAATGTCTTCCCCACGGACGACGCCAACTGTCGGTGCAGAAAGTGACCAACAAGTAAATATTTGTAGTTTTGCCGTATGTTGTGATTGGAGGTGGCCTAGCACTCAATGACATAGGGTTTATACTGGTTCAGGCAATATGCCCTATGTCCGATTTGAGTCGGTCGGTGACTTTATTTCTGAGCCCAGGTGCTCGAAGTTTGTTGTGGGGTTACAAACAAGGAGAAAGATGGGGGTACAAGAGGTCCGACCGGGCTCTGGTCGGAAGGGCTGAGAGTGACAGGAGCTCCGCTATGAGCTAAGTGTTCAAGCATGTGCTTGTGGTTCGAACCTGGCGGTTCTGTGGTTGTGAACTAGTGAACTTGGTCGATCTAATGAATCTGGATTTTCTTAGATGACCTGGCTTAACTTAGTCTCATGGAAGAGAGCGCATCCCCTTTTATAGATGAAGGGGATGGTCTTACAAGTGAGAGGGAGAGAGTATGTATGCTTCTAAGCCTTATTGCCCACGCCGGCGGGTACAGGATGATGGTAGGCACCCATAATACTGTTGATTGTTGGATGTACGTGGGAGGCTGTGTCATTTTGTGCGGGTATGGCAGATGTCGGTACCTGCTATACTATTGATGCCCAGAGGCATGTGAGGAGTTTCACCATGTTCACTCGGTACGGTAAATGTCGGCGCCCACAACACTGTCGATGCCCAGAGGCATGTGGGGGCCTTACCGTATGGGAGTTAATGGCGCCCACAATACTGTAGGGAAAATGTCGGCGCCTACAACACTGTTTGTGTCAGGGCGGTTGCAGAGTACTATTCCTGCAGGTGTATAGGGTACGGTCCCTGTTATCATGGTTTGACTTGTGCGCCTTGCCTTGCTTGCTCTGTCCATTGCCTGGTCTTTTCCGAGCGGGCGTCCCCAATCGGCTGGTCCCAGTCAGCTCTGGTTGCGCCAGTCGGAGAAGAGCAGTGAGCAGGGTCTTTGCATACCCCGGTCGGAGACATGGGGTCGAAGTCGGAGGTAGTGCTTTGCCAGGCCTTTTGGTCGGAGAGACCATCCAGAGGCGGGCTAGAGACTGAAGTGGGCGCTCCAGTCGGAGAGGTGGGCCGGAGTCGGAAGCCGGGTGCCGTTCATCCTCGGCCAGACCTATTGTTCAGACACTTGGGCTGGCCCACGAGTTGCGTGTTTGTCTACTTGAGTCGAGCCTTTGTTGGGAAGCTGGTCCACGAGGGACCCTGAGTTTATGAACACGACACCAGTTGACCCAGAATTCAGAACAATTCATCATAGATTGAGGAATCCTAGGTTCCATCCCTTCTTCAACAATTGTATAGGAGCACTAGATGGCACTCACATACCATGTGTGGTGCCAAGTGATAAGGTGGTTCAACACATATGCCGCAAGGGCATGATAACACAGAACGTGCTGGTTGTTTGTGACTTCGACATGAGGTTCACATTTGTTCTTGCTGGATGCCCTGGTTCTGTACATGACATGAGAGTGTTCACGGATGCTATGACCAAGTACGGCGACATGTTTCCACATCCACCAACAGGTAAACAACTTCCAATGTTGCAATCACAACTTCTAGTCCAACTAGTTCAAACTTACAAAAATGTTCTATTGTGTAGGAAAATTTTACTTGGTGGACTCTAGGTACCCGAACCGTCCGGGTTATCTTGCGCCCAACAAGGAAACGAAGTACCATCTTCCAGAGTATCGAGAAGGCCCGGAGCTATAAGGTAAAAAAGAGATCTTCAACTTCGCACATTCATCTCTTAGAAATATCATCGATGGGTCATTTGGAGTTCTGAAGATGAAGTGGAGGATTTTTGTTGCATATGCCAAGTTATGCACCTCATAAGCAAAGCCAAATAATCGTAGCATGCATGGCACTCCATAACTTCATTCGATCAAGTGGAATAGTGGATAGGGACTTTAATCATTGTGATCGTGTTGGGAACTATGTTCCACCTGAGGCATCGACCTCTCAAACATATACTGGTCAGCCGCCGCCAAGGGATGAATCTGCATACATAAATGGTTTTCGTGACCAAATAGTCATTGGTTTGTTAAATAGATCATGGATATTTGAATTGTGTACTTGAATTGTAACGTGTGTGATAGATTTGTATGGTTGAGCACAATTGAATTGTGTACTTCAACTATTGAATAATTATGCAATAAAGTGTAATTTTTTATTGTTTGAAAATGAACGTGCAACACCGGCGTGCAGCAGCCCGGCGAGCAGTATCACCGGCGTGCAACAGCAAGAAGCCCAGCACGCAGCAAGCATTGCTGTGCATGGATCACAATTAATGAACCAAATCAGTCATTAAATGAGGACAAATCAGTCTTTCAAGGAAACAATGCTATTTACCATGGATCTAAACACCTCAAACTAAAGTTTGAATAGCTAAAGTTTAGCGGCAAAAGTTTAAGAGCAAATCTTTTGCCATGGCTAATGTGCATGTTCGCTTAGTCGTATATGGCTTATAAGCCATGGCTTATCAGTCAACGAACATTATTTTTCTCTCACACCAAACCAGCCAACAGTACTTTGAGCCATGGTTTATCAGCCAAACAAGCCCAAACGAACAGGACGAATGTATCTAAACAGCCTCTACCTATTTGCAACCCAAGCGTTAAATTATTGACGTACTGTAAAGGCAAAGACTCACTGTCTTGGATGTGTAACTGTAACTTGAGCTACTGCTTACAAGCAACTGTATTTAGGCCCCGTTTGGCAGAGCTCCCAGAGCTGATTCTCTGTTGAATCCAGCAGGAGCTCTGCCAAACAGTTTTTGAGAGAAATGATTCTCTGCTGATTCCGTGAAGAGATCCTCTGAAATGAACTAAGAGGTTGAGAGCTGAAAAAAGTAGCTTCTCCTGATTCCGTGAAATGATTCTCCATCATGATTTTAAGAGTTTATGCTAAAAAATTAAAAGAATCACTTTCAGTCACAGAATCACTTCTCTCAGAGAATCAGCTTTCTTAGAGAATCAGAATTAGATGAAGCTCTACTAAACAAGCCCTTAAAGTTATCCCAAAAGATAAGGAAGAAAATGATTTTCTTTGCACAAGTATAACAGATCATATAATGTTATGTTATAAAAATATGTTTTAATCTTAAAATAAAAAAATATAATAGTATCAAATCTGTAGTACTGAAACATGACACTATTCTATGGTTATTTGTGTTAAATATTACCACCCTTTGTCTGAAATTATAGATTATTTTTGTCTTTTCTAGATACATAGCTTTTGCTATACGCCTAGATATATATACGATATGACCATCTTATAATAGAAGTTATATATTTAGAAAAAGCAAAACAACCTATAATTAAAACGAAAGGAGTATATACTAATGAATATATAAAAATGCTTACTGTTCTGAGTTACCTGACATTGGATATGAATCCCTTTGCTTCTGTACTCAACGTAGAGGCTCCTCGAGAATTGAGAAACATGCCTGCTTGAAATTTTTACTCCAAAGATTAGACACTTATCGTAAAGCTTATTATGAATACTTGCATTTTGGATAATATTGACACAGCTCTGGCCAGCTCAAACACTATTTTGGAGTATATGATTCCAAGCGTGTTTTTTGAGAAAGGTGTAAACGTAAATTATTACCGTTTGGTGGCGGCATAGATCGTGTAGAGCGGGAAGGATGGGATGGCCTCCGTTGACCCGGATCCGATGTTCACGATGGCGCCCCTCCGGCGAGCCACCATCCCGGGCAGCACCGCCGCCGTGACCTCGGTCAGCGCCCACAGGTTCACCCGTATCATCTTCACCCACGCGTCCACGTCGAATTCGTGCAGGTACACGGCGCACGGCTTCGCCACGCCGGCGTTGTTGACCAGGAGCCCCACGTCAAGCCCGTCCACGACCTCGCGGAGCCGCCGCATCGCCTCTTCACCTGCCAAATGTTTAGCACACCATCATCTGCCCCACGTCAAGCCCGTCCACGTCATCGCCTCTTCCATGAATGTGGACGCACCATGCTGCTGAATTTCTATGAGCCTTACGGAACTTACCATAAAAAACAATGAAATACTGTAACTTACCAGTTACCAAAGCTCTTATTTCATCGAGGCAGAGGAATTACACCCCAAAAGGAGATCCTGTTTCGTGCTATTTTAAACCTTGAAGGTCACACTCACACAAGCCATGCATATTATACACCATAAAAAAGAGGAATCACTTCGTGAGGCAGCAATGTTTGGGACACAGTACAGTTCCGAGAATAGAAAAGCAAAGTTGACCATCCCGTGAAAAAAAAAACAGAGCAAGAGAAGGTGGAATCCATAAACCTGCCAGAGTAATAGCAGTGCTAAGACCGTCTCTAACAACGTAGCCAAACGGCGACGCAAACGTAAAATCCATCGTGCACAGTATTTTGCGTCCTAAAATCACGCTCAAACGGACGACGCAAACAAGACAGCCATTTTGCCTCGCAGGCGAGCCGGAAGGCAAAAACGCGTCGTCTCTCTCGACGACGCAAACACTGTACACTGAGGCGCCACCGCGTGGAGAGAGCGAGGCAAAGAGAGAGGGAGGAAGGAGGTGGAGGGGGAAGGGGCCGCGCCGCGCCACACACTAGATACAGCGTCCCCGCGCCACGCCGCCACCGGATCTGGCCGGGGGAGGAGGCCCCATCCCCGCGCCGCGCTCCTGGACCAGATCCGCCGCCGAGGATCCATGCGAAGCCGCCGCCCCTCGAACGCCGTGCTCGGAGGAGAGGGAGGGGTCGTCATGCCGTGGTCGGAGGAGAGGCGCGGCCTAGATCTGCCGGGGAGCCGTCGGAGGAGAAAGAGGGGTCGCCCGCGCACCACGCTCGCCGGAGACAGAGGAAGGGGCCGCGATGAGGGAGGGAGGGGCGCCAGGCTAGGGGCGCCGTGCTCGCGACGAGGGAGGTAGGGAGCCGCGCCGCGAGCCGGGCCCGCCACCCGCCGGAGACAAGGGAGGGGCGTCGGGCTCGCTACGGTGAGAAGGGAGGGGCGCGGCGGTGGGTGGGCGTGGATTTGAATCTGTCTGTTGGAGAGGAGATATTTGGGTCCGTGACTTTTTTTTACTGTAGATGATCTACAATACCGAATGGTTATCGTATTTGGGTCCTCTTTGTTGGAGTCGGTCTAACCAACTTCCAAACTACAATAGCAACTGCAGAGCAAGGCAGTGCAAAATCGCCGTAAATTCATCTTTGGGGGTGGGGGACAGAGGCTAAATAGAAGGTGGTATCTATGGGATATATAAACCTGCAAGAGCAATAGCAGTGCTCTACTTAACCTCCAAACTGCAATAACAGAAGCGGAATAAGGCAGTGTAAAATCAACTTATAGAACACGAGGTAGCAGACAAGGAAGCAACGGCTGACGAGCAAAGTAGGGGTGGCCATCATTCCAGGATAACACAGTTGAAACTATTCTCGGAAGATACAGAAACGATGCAAGAGTGACGCCACCGGACGAACTCGCTGCTTCTGCCTAAGCTTCGTTCCAATCAGCCAATAAAGCAGAGAAGAAGCGGACAGGGTCACGAGAACCCTAGGCGGAAAGCGGTGAAAAGCAAAGGAAAAAAAAAGGCACAGAAAAGAATCCATCTGAGATCAACCGGAGGATGAGGGCACACCTGCCGGGGAAGCTCGAACGGCAGAGGGAAGCGACGAACTGAAGAGTGCGGGGGAGCAGCGGCCAGGATGAGGACACTTGCTGGTCTTCCGTTCATTATTTTTTTTAACACGTAGCCATCAACAGGATGGGGACGCAACGGGACGAATAGAAACAGTAGATCTTACATCCAATGGTGTAAAACATTTTGGCGACGTGGCCCAATAACCATATCTTTCGGCACACCCGAGCAGGTTTGGGACACAGTACAGTCCCGAGAATCCCGTGAAAAAAAACAGAGCAAGAGAAGGAGGAATCCAAAAACCTGCCAGAGTAATAGCAAGAGGAATTAATTAATATGTGGGTGGCATTTGCACTGTCCGTTTATGTGCCCATATGGTCGACTGTAGCTCGTAGCTACCAGCTCTCCAACTAACTGATAGGGCTAAGCTATTAATTAATTCCTCATTCATACGGGCGGAGAGTACTCTGTTTAACTTTAGAGTAAAATGCATGGTTCGCCTATCAACTTGTCTACTTATATCAGTTAGGTCCTCTAACTTTGAATTTTCATTTCTGAGTCCAAAACATTTTAAGTGGTGCACAAATAGTCTATACTGGTTCGTTTTTGTGTTTATAACAGTCGTCTGTACAACCTGGCCGATAACTCGGAGGAGAGGTCACGTATAGCAAAGCGCATGTGAGCAGTGGACTGGTCGGTCTTTTTAGCAAAAAAATGACTTGTTTCTTCCTTCGTATTCCCTATTGGGGAGGCCCTCCCTCTCTCCGTCCCCCATGTTCTTCTCTCCCGTAGGCAACTTGGCGGTGGTGGTGGAGGCAGATCCTTGGCAAGCGACTTCATGTCGTCTGCAGCCAGTGGCGGAGCTCGTCAATTTTCACACCTAGGGCCGCTATCCAAGGACTTATGTATACATGTGAACATTTTGCAAGTCATTTGCATCACTAGCTAATTCTTCTACTAGTTTTGATTGTGCCTGTACAGAATGTTAGTTTCATGAGAGTGGTTGTATAACTAGTTAAGCATATAAGAAAAAAATATTCCATGTCTTAGTCCTCTTTATTGTGTAATTCTACAACTCTCCAAAAATCCAGAAACACACAATTATTAATTCATTCATGGAATTGGCAAATGACAAGTGTCTTGAGGATCCCTGGATCCGGAAATCCAAGTTCCAACTTAAAATGGAGCATGGATTTGGGGTTTGGGATGAGGAATTTACTTGCTACTGTTGGAGTGCTGCCTGCCTGCCTCTTTAGTCTATGGTCTCTATTGTTGTGTGCTGACGTGCTAATCGCACCCTTCTCCATGCGAATTTTCCAATATGGAAAGTCATCCCTCTCAAATATAGGAGAAGGTCTATCCCCGTGAGATATCTTTCTCTAAGCGGTTAAGCTTAAATACGTGAGCACGAGGCTCCGATACCAATTGAAATGATTAAGATGCCCAAGAGGGGGTGAATTGGGCTAATTCTAAATTTCTTTGCAATAATTAAGTCATATTGTTAGCCCAATTAACCCCTTGTGCCTAGAAAGTGTTTCTAATGTTCTATCGCACAAAAGTCTTGCAACCTAAGTTCTAATCCTACTCTAGAATGACAATTCTATGAATGTAAAGATAAGTATTGAATAGCTCAAAGTAAATGCTCAAGGTAAATGCTCAAAGTAAAGAGAGAAGGAGGAACGCGGCGATGTTTTATGCCGAGGTATCGGAGAGTCGCCACTCCCCACTAGTCCTCGTTGGAGCACCCGCGCAAGGGTGTAGCTCTCCCTTGATCCGCATAAGGATCAAGTGCTCTCTACGGGTTGATTCTTCGACACTCCGTCGCGGTGAATCACCCACAACCGCTCATAACTTGAGTTGGGTCATCCACAAGCTCCGCTGGATGATCACCAAGCTCCCAATCACCACCAAGTCAGTCTAGGTGATGGCGATCACCAAGAGTAACAAGCACGAACTCTCACTTGATCACAACAAGCCTAATGAGAAGGGTGGATGCACACTTTGCTACTCTTGATCTTACTAATGAGGGCTCTCTTTGGGATTCTCAAATCTCAATCACCTCACTAGGACCTTGCTCTTCTTGGCACTCTCAAAGGTGTTTCTCAGCTGTTGAAATGAGCAAAAGTACCCCCACACACGAATGGAGGAAGTATTTATAACATGGGCTAAAAACATAACCGTTATGTGCCTCTGCGGGGTGACCGGACGCTCTGGTCATGTTGACCGGACGCGCCGGTCAGTTCACCTTGAATTCCAGTGTTTAAAGTGTGACCGGACGCTGGCCAGCGTCCGGTCGTGATTTTCCGTCTCTAGAACCTTACTGGAGTTGACCGGACGCTGGCCCTCAGTGTCTGGTCACTTCACCTCTCAGCGTCCTGTGACTTCTAGATGACTTCACCTTGA
Organism: Miscanthus floridulus; assembly: GCF_019320115.1. Taxonomy (NCBI): domain Eukaryota; kingdom Viridiplantae; phylum Streptophyta; class Magnoliopsida; order Poales; family Poaceae; genus Miscanthus; species Miscanthus floridulus. The sequence continues at coordinate 52,473,604 of NC_089597.1, forward strand.
TCAAATGAACTGACCGGACACTGCGCCAGCGTTCGGTCACACCGAAGCTAGCGTCCGGTCAGTATTTGACCCTCCATTCACTTCCAACTTTCGAACGTACGTGAATGAAGTTTGCTCCAATAGATCTATGGGCTTTTTAGGAGCTACCTAGTGCTAGGTTTAGCAAGTGTGCACCACACCTAACCCACTAGACTCACCGAGGTCAAGATACCCGTTCATACCCCCCCTTAATAGTACTGCCAAAGGAAAAACAAAGTCCTAAACTACTCTAAGTGTCTCTTCAACACCAACGACACTTAGAACTAGTCCATCCTTAACCTTGTCGTCCATCCTTTGAAAACCGAAACGATTTCCATCGTAGGGGCATGACCACCATGATAGCCCAATCGATCTTCATTACCATGACCTAACTTAATTGCCTCTACAAAACACACATTAGTCATAGTAATCATGTATTGTCATTAATCACCGAAACCCAACTAGGGGCCTAGATGCTTTCAATCTCCCCCTTTTTGGTGATTGATGACAATACCACCTCGAGTATGTGAAAGAGTTGAGGTTTTTAACATGCTTGGTTCATATAAGCTTTTGACAATAAGAACAAAAGAGTTAGGCAAGCTTATATGACCCAAGCCAACATGATGTACTCAAAAGATATGAAATAAGCATGAGTACAAGTAATAAAGCTCATTTGCATCGGAGTAAAACACGGAAGCAAAGCAAATGAGCATAGCACAAGTGATATGACATATAAATAATTCAAAGTAGAGAGCACACATGTCATATATCATGGTCACGTAGTCACATAGATATCACTATCACATAAATATAGTTTGATGCATAAAGGTAAACACACGAATGCATAATAGTGTATCACACATAAAACTCCAAATGTAATTGATAATCTAATAGATAAACTAAGCTCCCCGTAGATATGTTGCTCCCCCTAAGACTAACATACTTGATCCCTCTCCCCATTTGGCGTCAAACACCAAAACCTAAGGGTCGGTCGGTAGGGGCTGCAGCGGATGAGTCGGGCGCTGAGGTACGAGGAGCAAGCTGGAACTGAGTGCCATCATCATCTGACCCTAAGCTCTGAGCTGTCTGACCCTCTATAGCTGGAAGCGATGCTGAAGCGGTCTGGGTCGGATCAACAACTAGAGCTGCTGTAGACTGTGCAGGTATGACTGGAGAAGCCAGCTTTGATTGATGCCACTGAGGAAGGGAGCGTCTCTGTAGTCCCGGTAATAGGTGCAACTATAGAAGGACCTGGGACATGCAAATATGGCGGAGTAGGCTGCCCTATCAACTCACTGAATGTCGCTCCAAGACTCCTGGAGACTGAAGTATCTGGCACTAGTAGCGAGGAAGTCTGAGCCGGTGTGAAACCCGTCTGGAGAGGTGTGAACTACGGGGCTAACACGGGTGAAGCAAACCACTGGGACACCTACTCTGTAGGTGAAGCAAACTGTGCTGGTGGCTGTCCCTGACTCTGAAGCCCACTAGGCTGTAAATGCTGGAGTCATAGAAGTGGTGGCAGGCTGATCCAAGCTAGGGTGAAGGCTATGGCGAGTGGAACCCCAATAGCTGTCACTACATGCTGCATAAATCCAAGGAGCTGCTGCTGCATGAGAAGCTGCTACTGATGCATGGCCTGCTGCTGCTGTATGGCCTGCTGCTACCACTAAAACTCATCCTGTCGAGTCTGGAACTATGCAAAAGTAGCGGCGGTCTCCTAAGCCTGGCGAGCCTGATCCTGCCTCATCCGCTCACGTATGGTAAGTAGAGCGGGGTCTGTCTGTGGTGCAGGTGGAGCTAAACTAGAGCTACCAGCCTCATAGTCATGTCAATGTGGAGGCATCTGAGGAATATCCTGGTAGTCCTCATCTGAGCTATCACTGGGGTCGCTCTCGACCATCCCCTCCTACTGAGCGTCAAGCTGCTCCTCCTCTATAGCTGCTAGTCCCCTGATAGTATCATCCTGCTGGGCTGCAGTCTCTAGCACCTCTAGACAACGACGCGGCTAGCTAGGTGCACTCGGTGTACTATGGCGGATCATCTGAGTCAGGTTATATGCAGGAAACTCTATAGTAGCACCACTATACTTAGCTAGCATCTCAGGTGGCCTCACTGTAACTGCCCTGTGAATCAAGAATGTAATCCAGTGAGCATACGACAGCTTCCTGTGACCCCTGAACCCCTCTGCAATAGTATCCTCCATCTCTGACAGAAGGAGATCCCAAATATCAAACACTGTCTGCTGCATCAGACAGTTCAGTAACCACAACTGTATGCGAGTCAAGCCCTCGTGATAACCCATCCTCGGAAGTAGTGTCCTCCTCATAATGGCATCAAGCACTCTAGCAGTGGGAGTGAGATCACTGGGTGTCCTGCTAGACCCCTCGCCGAATGGCTCTAGTGAAGCAGTGGCAGACTAGATCTGTAGGGGGCACCATACCAGCCATGAGGGATGTCTAGGGGGCGCTGTCTGTCCATAGCAAACCTCATGTAGCCATGACGGCTGCTCCTGAAGCCTAAGTATCTCTCTGACCCTAGTGCTCGTCAGCCTATAATCTCTGCCACTGAATGCAAAGTGTATGAATCTGTGCTGCGGGTCAATCCAGAGAGAAGCATAGAACTGACGGACCCAAGATGGAACATATAAGCCTGTCCGTCCAAGTAAATCTGATCAGCCCTGGCAGGTAAGATAGGTAGGGGCGAATGTGCTCTCCAGCTGCTGCAACAATAGTCTCAATGTTACACACCCTCTGAGATCTGAATACAGCCCCACTGTTAAGATATGCTTTATAGAAATCTTCCTGTAGAGGTGTGTAGAAACCCTCTAAAGCACGCTCATCCTGCCTCAGTGGAAACCACTACTCAAAGTCCATGAATCTAAGCTGTTGAACCTGCTTGGCCGTAGTAGCCCTCAAATCCAAGTGGGTCACTTGGGGCGAACCTTGTGTTCTAGGCGGTGGACGTGAACGCCTCTGCTGAGTCTTAGACCTCGGAGTGACTGGCACACGGGTACGTCCAGAGCGGCGAAGCTGTGGCTGAGGTGCCTGCTCTGTCTCCACGGCCTGCTCTCCCTCCTGAGTCTATGATGCTGGTTGTGGCTCCTGCTGTGACCCCCCCTGGGGCTGACTCTCATCCAAGACAACTCGCCGTCCCGCAACCATGATTATCCCAGTTGGACCACCATGACGGCGCTCAACCTGCTCTAGTGCAGCCCTCGTAGATGGAGAGAGTTGATCTGCAATCTGGACTCCACTCCTAGCACCTCCTGCCTCTGCACGCTCTGCTGCTGCTGTAACTACGGCTGCTCTAACTGTATCTGCATCTGGAAACTTCCACTTCTTTGTTGCAAGCTTCTTCATCGCCTTGCCTTTTGGATCTATAGGCAGGCAAGGCGAGGGTCTCGGATCCTCATCACCGGGACCACCTCCAACATTGTTGTCACGAACCATCCTATGGATCTGAAAAGAGCAACTGCCCCTGACGAAGATCAACTGCCAACTGTCACTTCCGAGGCTTGGCCTCGATCCGTACTCACGAGCTTGTCCCCGAGTTGACAGACAACTACAAATAGGACCTGAACGGCACCGACTCACTGCACGATAGAATAGAGGATATACAGATAATATTAATTATTCATCTAGAGATACGAAACCCTAGGAAGCAAGCAATTAGGTACGAAATTGAAAACGAGGGCTTGCTACCTGACGAACCGGCGAAACGACGAGAAGAGAGACGCATCGGGGAACCACCGGGTCGGCAACTAGAGATTAGGGTTCGCAATGCGCAGTGAATCGATGGCTAGGGTGGGAGCTCGGTGGCATGAAGCAAGATGGCAGCGCAGCTAGGGCAAGTGTGGTGGCGCGTGCGGCGACACGAGCAATGGCAGCGCATGACGTAGAGGCACGAACGGCGGCGTGTGGCGCGGAGCAGCGTGGGCGACGGCATGGGCAGTGGTGGCACGTGGCGTGGAGCGGCAAGTGGCAGTGCAGGTGCGGCGCAAGGAGCGGCGGCGCTGATACGGCGCAGGCTCAGCACAGGAAGCGATAGAGCGGCGGGCGGCGGCGCGGGCAGGGCGCAGGGAGCGGCGGTAGTTCTAGGGCAAGGGCATTGACGCGGTGCTACGTTATATGGGGGTCCCCCGACCATGATAGAAAAGGAAACGAGATAAGAGATTGGATCCCGCATGTTTTCTACTGACCGGACGCTCCGGTGGCAGCGACCGGATGCTGCCACCTAGCGTCCGATCGATTCCAGAGAGGTCCAAATCCCCTGGAATCGCAACCGGAACGTGTCCGGTGAACACCGACCAGACGCAGCCAGAGTCCGGTGCAAGCTGCCTTCATCGTCTTCGATCGACTGGACGCTGGATCGCCATCTGACCGGACACTGGAAGAACACTGTTTCAGCGTCGGTCACTCCTTCTCAGCAGTAGTTCACCTCCTGTGAACTGACCGGACGCTGGACATCAGAGTCCGGTGCAGCGTCCGGTCACCCTTTTTCCAGCAAATCTTCAAAGTCCTTCGTGCTGCCTATTCCCAATCAAGTCCCAACTCCAATAAGATCCAAATAAACACCAATTGGGACTGATATGAGTGACCTCTCTCAAACCCTCAAGTTTTTTTCAAAATATTTTGCCTTAGGCTATAATTCTTTTTAAGAAAATAGGCAATAAGAGGGCAATTGAAGATAAACGACAAAACAACATTCATGCATATGCAATGCAATACTTGAAAGTAAATCTAGTTGCTTGTCAAGTTTGATCCAAGGTTAAGCTTCTTCACACGCTTTACGGCGGTTATCTTAACCATGTTAGACAAGCCCTATATGCATTACCAAAAATTAAACATGTTGTATATTACAATGCAATGCAAGGGACAACACAAGCTCATTTTTTAGTGAAGTTACTAAAATCAAGAACATTGAGCTCATTCCGCAATCGACAAAAAGTCGCCTCATCTAGCGGTTTAGTGAAGATATCCGCCAATTGATCCTCGGTCCTTACACCTTCTAATGATATATCATTTTTAGCAACATGATCTCTAAGAAAGTGATGGCGGATATCTATGTGCTTGGTGCGAGAGTGTTGAACCGGATTATTTGCAAGTTTTACGGCACTTTCATTGTCGCACAAAAGAGGTACTTTTTCTAGAACTACACCATAGTCTAGCAAAGTTTGCTTCATGTAAAGTATTTGTGCACAACAAGCACCCGCGGCAATGTATTCCGCTTCGGCGGTGGACAAGGCCACACTATTTTGTTTCTTGGAGGACCAAGACACAAGTGATCTACCAAGCAAATGGCACCCTCCGGATGTGCTTTTTCTATCAACTTTGCAACCGTCATAATCCTGAATCGGAATAGCCAACTAATTCAAATATAGCTCCTTTGGGATACCAAAGGCCAATGCTTGGTGTGTGCTTAAGATACCTAAGGATTCTTTTAAAGGCAATCAAATGAGTTTCCTTAGGATTAGCTTGAAATCTAGCACACATACACACACTAAACATGATGTCGGGCCTAGATGCGGTTAAATATAAGCAAGCTACCAATCATAGAGCGGTAGATAGTTTGATCAACCTGTGTTACCTCCCTCATCTAGGTCGAGATGTCCATTAGTTGGCATTGGTGTCTTGATTGGCTTACATTCATCCATCTTGAATCTCTTGAGAAGATCATTTGTATATTTCTCTTGAGAGATGAAAATCCCTTCTCTCATTTGCTTGACTTGAAAACCAAGAAAGAATGTAAGCTCTCCAATCATTGACATCTCGAAACTCCTTTGACATCAATTCACCAAACTCTTTGCAAGAATCTTCATTTGATGATCCAAAGATGATATCATCAACATACACTTGACAAATGAAGATGTGCCCATCAAGCTTCTTGGTGAATAGTGTGGTGTCGACCTTCCCGATGGTGAAGCCCTTCTCAATGAGGAAGTCCCGAAGGCGCTCATACCAAGCTCTTGGGGCTTGCTTAAGCCCATATAATGCCTTGGACAACCTATAAACATGATTAGGATATCTAGGGTCTTCAAATCCAGGAGGTTGATCAACATAGACTAGTTCATTAATAAAGCCATTTAAAAATGCACTTTTCACATCCATTTGATATAGTTTCATTTCATGATGTGATGCATATGCAAGGAGGATACGAATGGCTTCTAGTCTTGCAACCGGTGCAAAGGTCTCTCCAAAATCCAATCCTTCAACTTGAGAGAACCCCTTTGCAACTAGTCTTGCCTTGTTCCTCACAACTATGCCTTGATCATCTTGCTTGTTGCGGAACACCCACTTTGTTCCAATGACTCTTGCACCTTTTGGCCGCTCTTCAAGAGTCCAAACTTCATTGCGGGTGAAGTTGTTCAACTCTTCATGCATGGCATTTATCCAATCCGAATCTTGAAGAGCTTCTTCTACCTTGGTAGGCTCATAGCAAGAGACAAAAGAGTGATGAGCAATAAATGAAGCAAGTTTTTGTGAGCGAGTCATTACACCCTTTGATGGACTCCCTATGATGAGATCTTGTGGATGATCTTGTAGTAGAGGTGTATTTCTTCTATTGACCACTTGAGGAGGAGGTTGTGGAGCATCAACATCTTGTGCTTGTACCACCATTTGATCATGGGAGACATGAGTATCTTCATTTTCTACTCTCCCATCTTTATCACCATCTTGTGGTGCACTTGATGAAGAAGGTGGATCAATCACTTGTACATCATCTTCATCATCTTTAGGCTTGATGTCTCCAACCGGCATGTTCTTCATAGCCTCCCTCAATGGTTCATCACCTACATCATCAAGATTCTCATGTGCTCCTTGGGAGCCGTTAGATTCATCAAATTCCACATCATATGTTTCTTCAACCAAGCCGGTGGCATGATTAAATACTCTATATGCTTTGGACTTTGATGAGTAACCAACAAGAAAACCAATATCACAACATCTTTGAAACTTCCCTAGGTGTTGCCGCTTCTTGTAGATATAGCATTTGCAACCAAACTACCCTAAAGAAGGAGACGTCCGGCTTCTTCCCATTGAGCAACTCATAAGGTGTCTTGCCAAGGAACTTTTGAAGGAATAGGCGGTTGGATGCATAGCATGCGGTGTTGATAGCTTCCGCCCATAGAGCTTCGGGGGTGTTGTACTCATCTAGCATTGTTCTTGCAAGAGTGATCAATGTCCGGTTCTTTCTCTCAACTACACCATTTTGTTGAGGAGTATATGTTGCGGAGACCTCATGCTTGATCCCAACTTCATCACAATAGGCTTCTATGTTTGTGTTGTCAAATTCCTTCCCATTGTCACTTCTAATCTTCTTGAGCTTCACTTCAAATTCATTTTGTGCTCTCTTGGCAAACTTCTTGAAGCAAGATGCAACTTTGGATTTGTCATGAAGGAAGAATACCCATGTATATCTTGAATAGTCATCAACAATCACAAGACAATAAAGATTTCCTCCCAAACTCTTGTATGTTGTTGGTCCAAATAAATCCATGTGAAGGAGTTCTAGCACTCTTGTGGTTGACATGAAAGCTTTGGTTGGATGAGTATTTGCAACTTGCTTGCCGGCTTGACATGCACTACAAAGCTTGTCCTTCTCAAACTTCACATCCTTCAACCCTCTCACCAAATCATTCTTCATTAGCTTCTTGAGTGAGCTCATCCCAACATGAGCAAGTCTTCTATGCCATAGCCACCCAAGTGTTGTTTTGGTGAATAGGCAAGTCTTCAAATTTGCATCTTCGGAGGTGAAATCCACTAGATATAGGTTGTTGTATCTAAATCCTTTGAATATCACTTGATCATCATCCTTCTTAGATACAACAACTTCCTTCTCGGTGAACAAGCATTGGAAGCCAAGATCACACAATTGTCCAACGGATAGCAAGTTGAAGCTCAATGAAGCAACATATAGCACATTTGAGATAGAATGATCATTTGATATTGCCACTTTGCCCAATCCTTTAACCTTGCCCTTTGAATTATCTCCAAATGTGATTCTTTCTTGTCCATCTACTTCTTCATCTAGTGAGGTGAACATACGAGGATCACCGGTCATATGTTGTGTGCAACCACTATCAATAACCCAATGACTTCCACCGGTCTTGTAGTTCACCTACACACAAGAGATCAAGCTTTAGGAACCCAAACTTGTTGAGGGCCCTTCACCTTCTCAACAAGTGACTTTGCAACCCAAATTTTCTTAGGCCTATTCTTGTTTGGAGGTCCTAAGAACATGACTTTCATCTTTCCACTAGAATCCTTTCTAAGCATGTAGTGAGCATTGAAGGCAAAAGGTCTAGCATGCTTGGGCAAGGGTTGTGGTGGTAGGAGTTTGGCACTCATGGGCAAAGTGACCTTCTTGTCCACACTCGAAAGCATCTCTTTGGCTTTGGCTTTGACTTGTGTTGTTGTTGAGCTTGAGCCTTCTTCTCTTGGTTTGCCAAATACCCAATGCCACTTCTATCCATCTTCATGACGGTGTTCATAAGTAGCTCACTTTGTAGATACTTGCCTCTTGTGAACTTGCTCAATCCAATCTTGAGATGCTCTTTCTCCAATTTGAGCTTCTTGTTTTCTTCCTTGAGAGCATCATTGTTTTTCTCTTCATTGAGCTTCTTGTTCTCTTCTTTGAGCTTCTCATTCTCAAGGATCAAGTCAACATCATGATCAAGAGTTTCTTGCACAATAGTGTTGTGGCTTTTGATCTCTTCAAGATCTTTCTTGAGCTTTTCATTGTCATTCTTGAGCTTGACAAACTCATCATAATCATCGGCCTCAACCACTTGCTTGCCCTTGCTACTAGAACTTTGCTCAATGCTCTCAATGATCAAATCATCACATGATGTAGCTATATCAATCTTAACAACATCGTTAGTAGCATCATGTGGCTCATTGGATAAGAACTCTTGAGCAATAACAAGATTATCATGATTGATCTTTAGAGTTGTATATTCTTCCTTTAGCTTGTTATGGCTAGTGATGAGCTCATTGTGTATCCTCTCAAGTTTATCATGTTTATCTTTAAGCTCTTTCTTAGAAGATTTTAGCTCCTTGAGTTTGGATGATATAGCATCATTTGCTTCTCTAAGCTCAACTACTAGTCCTTTTCGGCTATATCACATTTTGCTAAGAGTGAATCATTCTTAGCCTCTAGCTTTTCATTCTTAGCTCTAGTCTTTATAATGATCTTAGTGTATTGATTTTAGCAATCTAGCAAGATCATCATAGGAAGGTGATTCATATTCATCATCATCACTATCGCTATCATCATTACTAGCATAGTTCATCACCACTACTATCATCATCATTTGATACCTTGCGATCACCCTTGGCCATAAGGCATAGGTGTGTAGAGGATGATGGCGGTGGTGGCGGTGAAGATGATGAAGAGTTAATGACAATAGCAGACACCTTCTCATTGTCACTATCATCATTGGATGAGCAACTTGATGAATCAATGTCTGTGAGCCAATCACCGACGATGTATGCCTTTCCATCTCTTCTTCTTCTTGTGGAAGTCCTTCTTCTTGCCATCTCTCCTCTTGTATGGCTTGTTTTTCTTCTTCTCATCTTCTTCTTCATTACTTGAGTCATCTTTCTTGCCCTTGTACTTGTTCTTGAACTTGTCTTTCTTGGGCTTGGTGCATTGGTGTGCTAGATGACCAAGTTCTCCACAATTGTAGCAATCCATCTTAGAGATTGGTTTCCTTCTAGAGCTAGTGAAGAACTTCTTCTTCTTGCCATCGAACTTGATGCCACTCTTGTTGAGCTTCTTAAGCATCTTGGCGGTTTTTCTCACCATGAGGGCAAGACTTGCATCATCAACTTCATCATCACTTGAGCTCTCATACTCAAGTCTTGCTTTGCCCTTCTCTTGGCTAGCTTTGAATGCTAAGTCCTTGTCTTTCTTCTTGGTAGAGGATGAGCCATCTTGTGGTGTGATGTGCATATACATCTCATGAGCATTGATCTTTGCCAAGATTTGTGTCGGTGTAGCGGTGGAAAGATCACCTTGATGAAGCACGGTCATAATATGCCCATATTTGTCAATGGGGAGGACACTCAAGATCTTTCTTACAACATTGGATGGTTGCATTTGAGTGAGTCCAAGCCCATTGACTTCCTCTACAAGAACATTCAAGCATGAATACATTTCATTAGCACATTCTTTAGGAAGCATCTCAAAAGAGTTAAGCTTTTTCATGAAAAGATGATAGCATTCCTCACGCTCACTCTTTGTTCCCTCTTGGAGCGCACAAATGTTCAACCATAGTGCATGGGCGTCTTTGTGGTTCCTCACCCGGTTAAACACATCTTTGCAAAGGCCTCTAAAGATGGTGTTTCGAGCCTTTGCATTTCATTTCTCGTAATTTACCTCATCGCCTTGTAGGTGAGTAGCATCCTGAGGTTTTGGGAAGCCATGTGAGGCGGCTCTAAGTATTCCAACATCTAGAGCTTCTAAGTACGCCTCCATGTGAAGTTTCCAATATGGAAAGTCATCCCCCTCAAATATAGGAGGAGATCCATCCCCGTGAGATATCTTTCTCTAGGCGGTTAAGCCTAAATACGTGAGCACGAGGCTCCAATACCAATTGAAAGAATCAAGATGCCCAAGAGGGGGGTGAATTGGGCTAATTCTAAATTTCTTTGCAATAATTAAGTCCTATTGTTAGCCCAATTAACCCCTTGTGCCTAGAAAGTGTTTCTAATGTTCTATCGCACAAAAGTCTTACAACCTAAGTTCCAATCCTACTCTAGCATGGCAATTCTATGAATGTAAAGACAAGTATTGAATTGCTCAAAGTAAATGCTCAAAGTAAATGCTCAAGGTAAATGCTCAAAGTAAAGAGAGAAGGAGGAAGCGATGTTTTGCCGAGGTATCGGAGAGTCGCCACTCCCCACTAGTCCTCGTTGGAGCACCCGCTCAAGGGTGTAGCTCCCCCTTGATCAGCGCAAGGATCAAGTGCTCTCTACGGGTTGATTCTTCGACACTCCGTCGCGGTGAATCACCCACAACCGCTCACAACTTGAGTTGCGTCATCCACTAGTGTTTTCCTAAACGCTAAACGGTAAACAGTCAGTCACCTACCGTTTAGCCATTATTCGGGCAAAACATCCCATTAAACGGGCTAAACGACCAATTAAACGGGGTAAACGGGTGATTAAACGGAAATGGCGCACCACCGTGTAGCGTTTGCACGGTGTTTAAACGGGCTAAACGGCCGTTTAGGCGAATAGTGTCATCCACAAGCTCCACCAGATGATCACCAAGCTCCCAATCACCACCAAGCCATCTAGGTGATGGCGATCACCAAGAGTAACAAGCACGAACTCTCACTTGACCACAACAAGCCTAATGAGAAGGGTGGATGCACACTTTGCTACTCTTGATCTTACTAATGAGGGCTCTCTTTGGGATTCTCAAATCTCAATCACCTCACTAGGACCTTGCTCTTCTTGGCACTCTTAAAGGTGTTTCTCAGTTGTTGAAATGAGCAAAAGTAACCCCACACACGATTGGAGGAAGTATTTATAATGTGGGCTGAAAAACAAACCGTTATGTGCTTCTGTGGAGTGATCGGACGCGCCGGTCAGTTCACCCTGAATTCTAGTGTTTAAAGTGTGACCGGACGTGTCCGGTCATGATTTTTCCTCTCTGGAACCTTACTGGAGTTGACCGGACGCTGGCCCTCAGTGTTCGATCACTTTACCTCTCAGCGTCCGGTCAGTATTTGACCCTCCATTCACTTCTAACTTTTGAATGTACGTGAATGAAGTTTGCTCCAATGGATCTAAGGGCTTTTTAGGAGCTACCTAGTGCTAGGTTTAGCAAGTGTGCACCACACCTAACCCACTAGACTCACCTAGGTCAAGCTACCCATCCATACCCCCCTTAATAGTATAGCCAAAGGAAAAACAAAGTCCTAAACTACTCTAAGTGTCTCTTCAACACCAAATGACACTTAGAACTAGTCCATCCTTAACCTTGTCGTCCATCCTTTGAAAACCAAAACGATTTCCATCGTAGGGGCATGACCACCATGATAGCCCAATCGATCTTCATTACCATGACCTAACTTAATTGCCTCTGCAAAACACACATTAGTCATAGTAATCATGTATTGTCATTAATCACCGAAACCCAACTAGGGGCCTAGATGATTTCAGCCGTCCGCCAGCCCTACTTTGATATGGCGCACAGCTGGCTGCCAAGACCCAATTTCGAAGAGTCCTGCTCGTTCTCGGCCCACGCCTTGCTCTGATTTGATGCGCCCATTGCTGGTCTAGCCATACGATGGCCTAGGGTTCAAAACAGGAAATAAACGAAAAGAAAGGCGGCGTCTACTGCACGAGAGTCAACGACTCACGCACGCGTGACGGCGTAAGCCAGGTGAATAGGCGCTACTACCTTGGGCCTTTTGCCTTGCTGGACTGGTCGGCTAGGGGTCAGACTATATCAAAGCAACGTTGGGCCACCTCAGGGGAGTAAAGGGATCTCTTGGGCTACGCCTAGGGCCACGGCCCTAGTTGCCCTAGACCATATCCGCCCCCATCTGCAACATATTCGAGCAGATCATGTTCCCTTCCTTTGATCATGTGCACTAAGTGCCACCACCGGTTTAAACTGGTGAGACGTGGAATTTCGAAGAAACCCTAGAGCACACGACAAGTTTTCTACTGTTACTCGACGCACATGGTTAATTTGATTTTGGATTCGTCTTGTGGTTTTTGAATTGCTCAGCTCTGAATTTGGCTTTGATGTGTTCAAACCTGAATTTGGCTGAGCAATGGTGAAGGTTACCCGTTCTTCTATTAGGAGGAGGCATACATGAAGCACTTAAAAAAGAAAAACTCCATACATTTTGAAGGGAGTGGGTAGCTTTCATAGGGTGTGGTTTCGTTTTAGCTGTAACAAGAGAACCATAAGCTCTTACAATGATAACGAGGAGTATTGGTTGCCTTTTGTCTAATAACCCGCACATCAGAAAAATTAAAATCACTCACCGAAACATTCAAAGGTACTATGAGCGGGAGATGAATTGGGTATCTAATTCAAACTTAAATCCTAAGCCTCAAATAAAATTACCATTAGGAAAATCATAAACATCGCCCTGTTCGCTTGGCTTATAACCAATACTTTTTCAGCCAACGAACAATATTTTTATCTCACAACAAATTAGCCAATAGTACTTTTAGCCATGGATTATCAGCCAAGCGAATAGGGCAATGGCCTGCACGTACACGGAGGAGATGCGGACATATGTATTCAGATAGACCTAGGCGCGTACACGTACACAGAGGCCGATCGAGCAGGCACGCACACTGAAGGAGGAGTTGGACAAAACCTATCCATATTTTTAGGTGGTATATATATATACACACACGCCCTATTTGTTTGGGCTTGTTTGGCTGATAAGCCATGGCTAAAAGTACTGTTGGCTGATTTGGTGTGAGAGAAAAGTACTATTTGTTGGCTGAAAAAGTACGGCTTATAAGCCAAACAAGCCCAAACGAACAGAGCGATAGTAGATAATAACTAAGGTGGTGTTTAGATTCAAGGTGTAAAGTTTTTAGGTGTCACGTTGGACGTTACATGGGGTGTCGCATGTGGTGTTCGGATACTAATAGAAAAACAAATTACAGAATCCATTAGTAAACCACGAGATGAATTTATTAAGCCTAATTAATCCGTCATTAGCACATGTGTTATTGTAGCACTTTATTGTCAAATCATCGATTAATTAGGCTTAAAAGATTGGTCTCGCAAAGTTTTAGGGAGGAATTAAATAATGCTTAAGAAAAGTCACTTTGCATCTGACCTAGTTTTTGCTTGTAATGCCCAAGAGGGGCCTGGCCCAATTAGTGTTGGCCCAATTAGCAAGTCTATAAATGCTAATCAGCTTTTAACCCCAGAATTTTATCCCTGCTGCCGCATGCCGCTTGGCTTCTTGCTGCACGTCCTGCTACCGCAGGGCTCCTGCCAGTGCAGCCGTCGGCCAAGGTTCCTGCCGCCGCCGCCGCACCTGCAGTCTTCCCCCCGATCAAAGGTTGATCGTGAGGATCTTCGAGTATGTGCCGTGGAGTGCTCGCACGCTCCGGTTTGTCGTCCCATCCCGTACGTGTGGACTGCCGTAAAGGTGTCGCTAGGTTGCGCACTTCGTTAGATCGTACGACTACTTCCTCAATGTTGATCGGATCGACTACTCGCGCTTCATCAAGACTTCCACTGCGACGCGCGACGAGCGAAGGTATAATCTATGACTATCTACTCGCAAGTGATCCTATTTACGCGGTTAATTCTTTGTGTGCTAGCGAGTAGCATACCGCGTTGCCTAACAATGGTACCAGAGCTGTGCTTGTGTTGTTTTTTATCTAGATTAAATATTTTGCATGGTTGGTTGTAGATCATATCGTTTTGGTGAATAGCGTTATGCACGAATTGAGCTGTTTTACTCCGTTCTTGCTTCCTCATTATGTGACTGGCTGACTGGCTGTCTTTACGACAGCGTGTGAGCGTCGCGCGGCTGACCACGAGGTTGTGAGTTTGTGTAGCGAAACAGTCAATACGCGACGTGAACGGCTATGTCGGCTAGAACGCCACGCCTGTTAGCTTGCTGGCAGCATGCAAAAAATCTGTTCTATCCGTTATCGGTTGATGGGACCAGATCGTGTTTTTAATTAAAAAAAATGGGGACGCATTGCATCATTCATAGAAACGCCTAACTCGTTTTGCAGAGAATGATGTGATGGTATGGCCTCAAAATCATGTGATGCTCTATGTGTAATAAATTTGTGTGGCCTACGTGTCACAAATTATTATAGCCGGGTTGAGGCTGTTCATTTTCGGCCAGCGTGCCACTCCTGTAATGTAATTTATAATTTTAATTTAGCTACTAGCGTGTATTAGCTGAATTAGATTATGTAATTCATCGACACGAGCGAAGCGACTCGGCGACCGTCGTACCTTGGAGAAGGCGCCCAAGATGCGACGTCTCAGCGTAGGTGTGCGGACTTGCGGTCATCGACATGTGCTGATTTTTGTTGGACGAAGAAAAGGCCATACTATCACAATAATTTGATTATCTATGATGATTAATATTATGCACTGCATGTGATGCGAATGATGAATCCCTCACAAAAAATTAGGATTTTATGCCCTTCCAACCGCTGCACCATTAGGATCTTGTTAGTAGGTGATGGGTCTGCCAAAGCAGGGTGTCATCTTCTACCTTGATCTATTGGGTGGTGTCGGACACCACAGCATAGTGTTAGTTTACTTGACAGAGCTATCAAGTCGGACTTGGGCTTTGGGGCATAAGTGTTGGGAGCCAAGACATATGATGTCACCCAACAAACGAGATTCACATTGGATGCGATTGGCAAGTGTTGCCTACCTTGTTCACTATGATGCTAGCGGTGATGCCAAAGCTCACTAGTATCACAGGGAGCATTGGATCTCGTCCTGCTATGCAACGCCAGAGGACGTTCGCACAACATAACAGGAATTCTTTTATTAAAGGTGTTAATAAAAGAAGTGCTAACAATTGCGTATCTTACTATTGTAGAAAATGTTGAGTGCATCAAACTTCAATCTGCGATCGATCCTAGATAGAGAAAAGCTAAATGGAACAAACTTTGTTGATTGGAATCAGAATCTGAGAATTGTTCTCAGACAAGAAAAAAAGGAGTACGTTCTCGATATGCCTTACCCAAAAGAGCCTCAGAATGTCGCGCACACGACTAGTGCATATCGTGCTTATGTGAAGCATACTGATGATGTGGTGGATGTGCAGTGCCTGATGCTTGCTTGCATGAACTCTGCGTTGCAGAAGCAATTTGAGAGCACTAACCCGTACGATATGATCGTGGGGTTACGTGGCATGTTCGAAAACCACGCGAGGGTCGACATGTTTAATACCTCAAAAGCCCTGTTTGGTTGCAAGCTTGCTGAAGGTGCTCCAGTCAGCCCTCATGTGATTAAGATGATTGGGTACATTGAGAGCTTGCAGAGACTAGGTTTTCCCCTCGATGACGATCTCGCCACCGATGTGATACTGCAGTCCCTGCCTGCTAGCTTTGAACCGTTCATCCTGAACTATCACATGAATGGTTTGAAGAAATCGCTGACTGAGTTGCATGGGATGCTTAAGACGGCAGAGGCGAGTCTTAGGAAGACTCCTGGTCATGTGATGACAGTCCAGAAGGGTAAGAAGCGTAAGCGCCTAGCGAAGGCTAAGAAACCTACCGAAAGTGGGACTTCCAGGCAGGCGTCCAAGGCCAAAGAAAAGAAAGCTGGTGCCTCCCCTGACGATGCTTGCTTTCACTGTGGTGTAAAGGGGCATTGGTCGAGGAATTGCAAGAAGTACTTGGAAGATAAAAAGAAGAAAGGAGGTGTGACCTCCGCTCAAGGTATTAATGTTATTGAAATTAATCTTGCTACGCGTTCTAATAATGCATGGGTATTTTATACTGGTGCAATGATTCACACTTGCAAGTCGTTGCAGGGGCTGAAAATAATTAGACGCTTTGCGAGAGACGTAGTGGATTTGCGCGTCGGGAATGGAGCAAAGGTTGCTGCGTTGGCCGTCGGCACTTATCCATTGTCGTTGCCTTCTGGATTAGTGCTAGAACTCAATAATTGTTATTTTGTTCCTGCATTGAATAAGAACATTATTTCCTCCTCATGTTTAGAGGATGATGGTTATGAATTCATAATAAAGAACAAGTGTTATTCCATTTTTATGAATGGCATGTACTATGGGAGATGTCCTATTGTGAATGGGCTTTACGTTCTTTATCTAGAAGATGCAGAAATTAATAGCATTAGTACTAAGAGAACTCGCGTAGATAACTCAAATCCTACTTACTTGTGGCATTGTCGTTTAGGCCATATAGTCGAGAAACGCATATTGAGGCTCCATAAAGATGGTCTTCTCGATTCTTTCAATTTTGAATCGATTGAGACATGCGAGTCATGCCTACATGGAAAAATGACTAAGACTCCCTTTGTTGGACAAAGCGAGAGAGCAAGCGAGTTATTAGGCCTAATACATACTGATGTATGTGGTCCAATGAACTCGGTCACAAGAGGTGGTTTTTAGTACTTTATTACCATCACTGGTGACTTGAGTAGATATGACTATATCTATTTGATGAGGAATAAGGCAGAATGCTTTGAAAGGTTCAAAGAATTCCAAAATGAAGTACAGAATCATACCGGCAAGACAAATAAATTCCTACTATCGGATCATGGTGGAGAATATTTGAGCCATGAGTTTAGCGATCATCTAAAGAGTTGCGGAATTGTTCCACAACTGACTCCGCCAGGAACACCGCAATGGAACGGTGTGTCCGAGCGGAGGAACCGAACCTTGTTGGACATAGTGAGGTCTATGATGAGTCAGACTGATCTTCCATTGTATTTTTGGGGCTATGCACTAGAGACTGCTGCATTTACACTAAACCGTGTACCATCAAAATCTGTGGAGAAGACACCATATGAGATATGAACTGGGAAGTGTCCTAGTTTGTTGTTCTTGAAGATTTGGGGCTGCAAAGCCTATGTGAAGCGTTTGACACCCACTAAACTCGAGCTCAGATCTGATAAATGTGTCTTTGTGGGGTATCCTAGGGAAACCAAAGGATACTATTTTTATAATCATCAAGAGAACAAAGTGTTTGTTGCTCAAAACGTTGTCTTTCTCAAGAAAGACGGGCACGTCGCGCACCTGATAAGTACATGCTACTGATTAGAGGCAGAAGGACATCCTATTGTTGGACAATGAGGAGCCTAAAACATACACAGAAGCATTGATGGGACTGGAGTCTAAGAGATGGCTTGATGCCATGCGATCCGAGATGGAGTCCATGAGAGAGAATCAGGTTTGGAACCTAGTTGATCCACACGATGGCATGAGAGCCATTGAGTGTAAATGGATTTTCAAGAAAAAGATAGACATTGATGGAAAGGTTCACATCTATAAGGCACGACTGGTAGCGAAAGGTTTTCGTCAAATTCAAGGTGTTGACTATGACGAGACATTTTTGCCCATCGCAATGCTAAAGTCTATTCGGATCCTTCTAGCAATTGCCCCATATTATGACTATGAGATTTGGCAAATGGACATCAAAACAGCTTTCCTTAATGGAAACCTAAGTGAGGATGTGTACATGACACAGCCTGAACGTTTTGTCGACCAGCAAAATGCTAGCAAAGTGTGTAGACTTAGGAAGTCTATATACGGGCGAAAGCAAGCATCCCGGAGCTGGAATCTTCGTTTTGACGAGGTAGTCAAATCGTTTGGCTTCTCACAGAATAAAGAAGAGGCATGTGTTTACAAGAAGGCTAGTGGGAGCGCACTCGTATTTCTAATCTTGTATGTGGATGACATACTATCACTGTTCGCCTAAACGGTCGTTTAGCCCGTTTAAACACCGTGTAAACGCTACGCGGTGGTGCGCCGTTTTCGTTTAATCACCCGTTTACCCCGTTTAATTGGCCGTTTACCCCGTTTAATAGGACGTTTTGCCTGAATAATGGCTAAACGGTAGGTGACCGACTGTTTACCGTCTAGCGTTTAGGAAAACACTGTACACTATTGATTGGGAATGATATTCCGCTTATGGAGGATGTCAAGGCCTCATTGAGAAAGAGTTTCTCTATGAAGGACCTTGGAGAAGTAGCCTACATACTGGGGATAAAGATCTATAGAGATAGGTCTAAACGCTTAATTGGATTAAGCCAGAGCATGTACCTCGACAAGGTGTTGAATAGGTTCAACATGAATGATTCCAAGAAAGGATTCATACCTATGTCACATGGTGTAACCTTGAGCAAGACTCAGTGTGCGTCGTCGCTTGATGAGCAAGAAAGGATCAGTCGGGTGACATACGCTTCAGCTATTGGCTCAATCATGTATGCCATGTTGTGCACGCGCCCAGACATTTCGTATGCTCTAAGTGTTACGAGCAGGTACCAATCCAACCCGGGTGATGGTCACTGGGTTGTAGTAAAAAATATCCTAAAGTACTTCTGAAGAACTAAGGATATGTTCCTAGTCTACGGAGGTTCGGAGGAGCTCGTTGTAAAGGGTTACACCGATGCTAGCTTCCAAACTGACCAAGACGATAGCAAATCTCAATCGGGATATGTCTTCTGCCTCAATGGTGGTGCAGTAAGCTGGAAAAGTTCCAAGCAAGAGACAGTTGCAGATTCGACAACAGAAGCCGAGTATATTGCAGCTTTCGAAAGCTACAAAGGAAGCTGTATGGATCAGAAAATTTATTTCTGAGTTGGACGTGGTCCCTAGTTGCTCCAGTCTGATAGACCTCTATTGTGACAATAGTGGTGCTATCGCACATGCAAAGGAGCCTAGGTCGCACCAGAAGTCCAAACACATACTACGGCGATATCACCTTATTCGAGAAATCATCTATCGAGGAGATGTGAAGATATGCAAGGTGCACACTGACCTGAACATTGCAGATCCGTTGACTAAGCCACTCCCATAAGCAAAGCATGAGATGCATATGAAGTCAATGGGTATGAGATGCTGGCATAACTGACTAGCACTAGTGGGAGGCTTATGATGATGTATTCCATAAAGGTAGTCATAAGATGATGACATCATGTCAACGTTTGTAATCTGCATTTTTCAGTGATATGTTCCATGACTTTGTCATTATATGTGATTAGCGAATACGTGATTCGTTAGTGAAACTCCATGATACAACATTGACATTGTACTAAAAATGGTCCCCAGCTTCCATCCGTCATGCGGGACTGTGACGTAGAGATAAGCTGGTACAAGTGTTGGGTGGATGATCTTGTTTCACAGGTCATGGCAATATGGGATATTGCGCCAACAATGTAGGCATGTGTTAGGAACACGGTGCCAGATGGACCCACAACGAGACACCGCGAATACACTGCTATCGGTGAATCTCATAACGACACGCATATTACGTCCTTAGACCTGAGATCGGTACAGAGTCCCGGATTGTGGAGCGTCACATTTTGGGGTTGCTAAACGTTATTCCGTAACTGGATAGTTATAAAAGCAGCTTTCGGATGTGGTTGAAGCAAGCCGCAGAGTGTACCGAGTCAAGAAGTAATCTGCCCCTCCCGTTTCAGGGAGAGACTCCTCTGGGCCCTCTCGATGTGATGAACCGGAAGCGCATGGTCATGCCTCGACTAAAGGTTAGTCGATCAGAAAAGTTCTTCACTGAGCGAGAAATGGCTAAGAATAAGGGTAGCACTTCATTCGCCTTACACTTGGCTAGGTGTCGTGTGGCAAAAGGATATAATATTGGCAAGTGTTATAGGTTATGCAAGATATGATCTTCATGAACCTTCGGGAGTCCGTACGCCTTGCTAGAGGCCAATGCTAACTATTGATCGGAAATGGTTTCCGAGTCATGTCCGTAGGTTGCATGAACCTACGGGGTCACACACTTAAGGGATTGGAACACATGGATACTTGCATAATTAACTCTTGTGCAAGTGGAAGACTGCTGGTAATGCCCAAGAGGGGCCTGGCCCAATTAGTGCTGGCCCAATTAGCAAGTCTATAAATGTTAATCAGCTTTTAACCCTAGAATTTTATCCCTGCTGACGCACTGCCGCAGGGCTCCTGCCAGTGCAGCCATCGGCCAAGGTTCCTGCCACCGCCGCCACACCTGCAGTCTTCCCCCCGATCAAAGGTTGATCATGAGGATCTTCGAGTACGTGCCGTGGAGTGCTAGCACGCTCCGGTTCGTCGTCCCATCCCGTACGTGTGGACTGCCGTAGAGGTGTCGCTAGGTTGCGCACTTCGTTAGATCGTACAACTACTTCCTCGATGTTGATCGGATCGACTACTCACGCTTCATCAAGACTTCCGCTACGACGCGCGACGAGCGAAAGTATAATCCATGATTATCTACCGCATTGCCTAACAGTTTTCGACGCCCTCGCCGCCCTCATTCGCTGTATCACCGCTCTCAGCTGTAGAACTTTTCAACGAACAAACAGTGTTTTACTTGGTATTACAAACATTGATAATTTATTATGAAAATTTAAACGAAACGAACAGAGTCTAAAATTTATTATGAAAATACATTTCGTAATTAATCTAATGGTATTTACATGGTATTACAAACATTGATAATTTTTTATCTATATAATTGGTCAAACTTAAGGTTCTAAAACTTGACACTGTTTATGGGATGGAGGTAGTACGAAACTTTGACGTGTGACTGCATCCTTGTCGCAGCGAAATTTCTTTGCTCAAGTTAAGCAGCAGGTTAATCTTTTTGAACTACAGAATTTTGCTGGATATATTACCTGGCACTGCACATCAATCCCTTTGCTTCTATACTCGACGTGAAGGCCCCGGGAGAACTTGGCAACATACCTAAGCTTAGGATGAACAGACGGTGCAGGAGACGTACACAGGACGTAGTACAACAGTTACGTGCTTATTGCGATACGTACCTTTTGGTGGCGGCGTAGACGGTGTTGAGTGGGAAGGAGGGGATGGCCTCCGACGACGCGGAGCCCATGTTGACAATGGCTCCCCGCCGGCGCTCCAGCATCCCGGGCAGGACAGCGGCCGTCACCTCCGTCAGGGCACACAGGTTCACACGCACCATCCGCACCAACGCCTCCACGTCGGCCTCGTGCAGGTACACCGTGAACGGCCTTGACTCCCCGGCGTTGTTCACCAGCACTCCGACGTCCAGCCCCTCGATCGCCGCTCGGAGCCGCCTCGTGGACTCGTCGCCTGACAACAACCAAGAGAATGAAGCTGATGCAAATGCCCTTTGGCCCCAAACGCTCAGGCACTCGCGCTACGTACTGAGAGGTGTCGTTACCTTGAGGGGTGCCCACGAGTGAGAGGTCGAACGCCACGGTCTTGGTCTCCACGCCGTGGCGAGACACGACCATGTCGGAGGTCTCCTCGAGGTTGGCGGCGTCGAGGTCGAGGAGAACGAGGTTCAGGCCGCGGCGCGCGAGCTCCAGAGCCACGGACCGGCCTATGCTTGACGTCGGGCCGGTGACCACGGCCCACGCGCCGTACCGGCGGTGTAGGTCCCTCGGGCGGCGCATGGAAAGCGCGAGGTAGGAGAGGAGGCGGAACGACAGCGACGCCGAGTAGGCGCCGCCGACGAAAGCAGGAAGAACCATGCGGGCGGTGGCGGCGCCTGTTCTGTCATCCTCACAACTCAGCAGAAGCGCTGTCTTTCTCCGTGTTCCTTCCTGCTAGGCTTCTCAGTTTTGAGGCTGACTACCTCTGCTGTTACTATCTCGCCATCGATCATGACTGCCCCCAACGACCAACTGTCTCTGCTCATAACATCCACCAATGCTGTTACTATTCTCATGGCGTGCAATTACCCCGGCTGCCACCAACCGGCTACACACAGACACAGGCGAGGAAAACGAACTGATGAATACGCATGTAATCAGATACAAATATCAGTACTTATCATATTTTTTTGTCCTATATATGAATAAAAATATAAATATTTTCGATACGAATATAAAAAGAATAGCTCGGATTCATATTCACATTTGAATATATATTCGATTTAGGGGTCGTTTGGTAAGGTGAAACAGTTCGGGTTCCTCTCCGCAATGCAAGAATTCCGTTGCCGAACGAATTTAGGCTGAGCATTTCGTTCTATAATCCAGGAGAAACGATTCTCCATTTTAAACTAGGGGCGTAAAGCATCTCAATCCTGGTTTCGATCGACTCAGTTTCTAGCCTTTTTGTATGCACTAGTGATTGTATATTTTAAATGGAAGAAGTTAAAATTTGAGTTGTATTTAAATTGTTCTTCAACTTTTAAACGTTGAGAATGAAAGTTATTGAAAAACAAAATTATATAACATTGTCATCTTAATTAAAGTTATCTTTTATTTCAACGAGAACTAAAGTTAGTAAAATTTTCCATATTAACACTAATGAATTGATTATATTAAAAATAATTAATTGTGTAGTATTTATCATTAATAATATTAAAGTTAATATAATTAATCATTAATTTTTAAATATTTTAATGGGTACAAAATTAGTAGTATTAAAATTAATGTCATTAATAATTACTTTTAAATAGCTTCATTGTGCACATAATTAATATTAAAATTAGTATATTTAATCATTAGTCATATATATGAATAACGTTTACATACTTTCACTTAGTACTACATTCTTGATGGATACAGATAAATATACATCTATTTTCCTGAATACGGATGTGGAATTAGTCAGAGAATGAAAAAAATGGTTTCGAATATATGTATCCCATTAGAAATGAATACCAATACATATATCTATATTTCATATTTTAATGGATACAGATTTGGATAATTATGATTTTGAGACATCTATTTCCACCACATGGACCTTTAGCGGTTAGCCAATCCTCTTTTACAGCAATATAAAGAACTTTATTATAGTAGTAGTATAATGTGAGAGCAAATCTGTTTATGTGGGCGATGCGAACAATCGACAGAACGACATCTGAACGAAATCTGTTTATTAAAGCTTTTCTACCAGGCATTTTTTTTTTGAATTTGTGCTACAATTTTCACGCGCCCTTCGTGTCCCTGTAGAAACTGGTAAGACCACCATTTGTTATTTTCCTTTTCGTGCACCGCGCCGCGCTACATACTCACTGGTAGCTTTGCTAGTAGAATTTGTCCACTGATGCGCCGCCGTTGCCCACCACGAACAGCGCTAGGCGATAGGTGTCGCCAAGGATCTCCGGCAGCCACCGCGTTTACTCTGAACAAGTGTTTGGACGAAATGGGTTTCTTATAACTTCGTCGTCACAAGCTTTTAATTGTATTGAATCCAAGGATGGGGTTTTTTGGGACGATCATAAAGTCTTTACTTTATAGTTATTAAACGGATGACCGTTTTCCGGACCGGGCCAGCCCAAAAAACACGGGCAAAATACAAGGTCAGGACCGTAGTCATAAAAACCCCTCATTCAGCCACAGATAAAATGATCATACAAATATATAAGTCTAGAAGGCTACAACACTACAACTACAACAACACAAGTGCCAACTAGAAGTCTTCAATAACACAATGCGACCAGATCACCAAGACACCAGATCAATATTTCAAAGATGAAAGCCTCAACACAATGTGCCAACTGCCAAGTTATTAAAACAAAAGGAAATTAAACCATCAAACCAAGCAGGAAGCAGCCAAGATGAAGCAAATTTTGAGTTATTTGTGCACTGCAACCTCATTAAAAACATTTCTAGGTAAAACTCACGCCTCGTAAGAAACCCTAGAAAGGATAAATGAGTACGGCCAACTCATTCACAAATTCAAATGTTCAAAATTATTACAAACTTAACCATAGTTCAGTATGACTCACACTCACTTTCACTCTCACTGAATCACACTCAAACTCACAAACTCACACACACAGCCACATCACTCTCACACTCACTGAATCACACTGGTCTCACACTCACATAGTCAGACTCAGTCACCAGCCCCAGCAGTGGCATCTTGATCAAGTCATAGGTTCTTGAAGGAATCTTCTAACTCATGGTTCTCCACAACATGTTGAAAGCTCTAGTTTGGTTTTAGTGAATTGATGAAACCCTAAGTGCTAACATAGTTCATCTAAGTGATCATGAGATAGGTAGCATTATTCCAAGTGGTGAAGCAATGGTTCTCCACAACATGTTATGCTCTTTGCTTGCCTAACTCCGAGTCCTTCATGTAGGTCAACATGGACTGCTACATCAATGATTTTTGAGACACCGCACAATCATTAACGGAGGCAATTACAAATTCAACCGTCTCCTAAAATATCTGAGAATTTTCGGAGGCGGGCGTTTTATTTATGCAGTCTGTCAAAAACTGTCTGCCTCCTTAAATGGATTTACGGAGGTGGTCAAACAGTGCTCGCCTCATAAAATAGATTTATGGTGGTGGCTCTCTTAAGTGGTCCACCTCGGAAAATGGAGTCCATTTTCGGAGGTAGACCTCCTAAAAGGTCCGTCTGTGTTAATATGGCCAAGCCCACTAGTGTTTAGAAAAGTCATCAGCCCGAAAATCAAGTAATAGAACGAAACCCTGGCCCACCCCACAATCCCCACTCTCTCTCTCTTCCTCAGCCATGCATCAGCCCCTTTTTGATCTTCTCACGTGCCTCTCTGTCGATAGATTATCGTCGGCAGTCCACCGAGGGGTATCCCACGATGGTAGATTTGTCGGTGGGGATGCGCGTAATCAGGAACCGGATGGTGACACAAGGCGCAGAGACAGTGATTTAGACAGCTTCGGGTTGTCTGATTGACGTAATACCCTACGTCCTGTGTCTTTGGTGTATTGTATTGATCTGGATGACCAAGTAGCTTGATGTAGCCTATCCGCTAGGGGACCCCTGCCTCTCCTTATAGTCTGGAGAGACAGGGTTACAAGTAAAGTATCCTATTTGGTACTATACAATGTCTTGCGGTGCACGCCGAGCAGCGCCGTGCACGCCTTGATCTTGTGGGCCGGGCCACCTCCGATGGTGCGGCCCATGTCTTGGGGGCCATACCCCCATAGCTAGTCCCCGAGCCTGACAGTAGGTGACGCAGTCACGTGGTGCCAGGGTCATAAAGTAGAAGATCAGCCGAGCAGGCAGCCAGTCCCCGGGTGTAGCCTTGAGATGAGAACAAGCACATTCACCGCAAGGTGAAGTGTGCCCGCTTAGTCCCCGAGCCTACTGGAAGATGAAGAATGAATCTTGTAGCAGGGTCAAAGAAGTCTGAAAGCTTGCCGACGTCGTCTGACATGCGCGTATCAAGACCCCAGACGCGCTGCACAAGATCAGCACCCTGATTCGAACAGAATGGAGCAGCTTGATAGCACACCGACAAGACGTAGCAAGATCCGAGTAGCAAGGGAGTCCCCGGCGTCGCTGGTGATGACCGAGCACCGAGGAGCGAGGAGTCCTCGGCGTCGCTGGCGATGTCCGAGCACCGAGGAGCGAGGAGTCTCCAGCGTCGCTGGCGATGACCGAGCACCGAGGAGCAAGGAGTCCCCGACGTCGCTGGCGATGTCCGAGCACCGAGGAGCGAGGAGTCCCCGGCGTCGCTGGCGATGACCGAGCACCGAGGAGCGAGGAGTCCCCGGCGTAGGCGGCGATGACCGAGCACTGAGGAGCGAGGAGTCCCTGGCGTAGGTAGCGATGACCAAGCGCCGAGGAGCGAGGAGTCCCCGGCGTCGCTGGCGATGATGGCGTAGGCGACGATGACCGAGCATCGAGGAGCGAGGAGCAAGGAGTCCCCGATGTAGGCGTTGATGACCGAGCGCCGAGGAGCGAGGAGTCCCCGGCGTCGCTGGCGATGATGGCGTAGGCGACGATGACCGAGCGCTGAGGAGCGAGGAGCAAGGAGTCCCCGATGTAGGCGTTGATGACCGAGTACTAAGGAGCGAGGAGTCCCCGGCGTCGCTGGCGATGACCGAGCACCGAGGAGCGAGGAGTCCCCAGCGTCGCTGGCGATGACCGAGCACCGAGGAGCGAGGAGTCCCCGGTGTCGCGGGCGATGACCGAGCACCGAGGAGTCCCCGGCGTAGGCGGTGATGTCCGAGCACCGAGGAGTCCCCGATGTAGGCAGCGAGGTCCGAGCACTGACGTTGCTGACGACGTCCGTGTGGTGAACTGTGCCCACTTAGTCCTCGAGCACGAAGTATCCTTGCGCCGGAAAATAGATTTATGGTGGTGGCTCTCTTAAGTGGTCCACCTCGGAAAATGGAGTCCATTTTCGGAGGTAGACCTCCTAAAAGGTCTGTCTGTGTTAATATGGCCAAGCCCACTAGTGTTTAGAAAAGTCATCAACCCGAAAATCAGGTAATAGAATGAAACCCTGTCCCACCCCACAATCCCCACTCTCTCTCTCTTCCTCAGCCATGCATCAGCCCCTTTTTGATCTTCTCACGTGCCTCTCTGTCGATAGATTATCGTCGGCAGTCCACCGAGGGGTATCCCACGATGGTAGATTTGTCGGTGGGGATGCGCGTAATCAGGAACCGGATGGTGACACAAGGCGCAGAGACAATGATTTAGATAGGTTCGGGCCGTCTGATCGACGTAATACCCTACGTCCTGTGTCTTTGGTGTATTGTATTGATCTGGACGACCAAGTAGCTTGATGTAGCCTATCCGCTAGGGGACCCTTGCCTCTCCTTATATAGTCTGGAGAGACAGGGTTACAAGTAAAGTATCCTATTTGGTACTATATAATGTCTTGCGGTGCACGCCGAGCAGCGCCATGCACGCCTTGATCTTGTGGGCCGGGCCACCTCCGATGGTGTGGCCCATGTCTTGGGGGCCATACCCCCACACTCTCTCTTCTCTTCCTCACCTTTCTGCGGAAGCCAGTGCACACAACATTGTCTATGTTTTCCCATCTAAGAGAAGACTCTTGTAAGAACTAGATCTTGCGAGAAATAAAGCTAAGTTGTCCTCTAAAATATGAGTTCTTGGTTTGCATCTCTTGATTTCCCTTTCCAGTGCTCGGTTTTTGTAGCTTTTCTTTGATTTATTTGTTCTGAGTTCTTCCAGGTGTTTGGGCTGGATCAATATGTGCTATGACCCCTAAAGAACCTTTCTACCAACCAGATTTGGCAGATTCCTCACGAGCACATAGATTGAGTTTTGGAGGAAAATTTGAGAAAACCTAGCTCCAGTAGATGTATTTTGAGACCAGCTTTGATTCTAAGGGAGTTTGGTTTTGATCTTCCATGGTTACCTTCAAAACACCATTAGAATCATCTCCACAAAATTTGGGGTCAATTGGAATTTGTTTGGATCAAATCCGACTTTCTAGGCTTTTTCGCAGAGGTTTCGGGCCGTAATAAAATCAGCCAAACCAGTTTGGCAGCTGCAGAACCAGCCAAGCCAATTCGAAAACCGGCTAGGTTGGTTTTCCTAGGAGGTGTTGTCACTGCGTTGTGTACGTTTCGCCTCCCTCGCTGCGTCTTTCGCTGTTTTCGCTTTCAGTCTTTTGCGCTGTGTTATGTGGACCATCTTGAGTGCATCTAGTCACCGGTTAGCCTATGTGTACTTGTCATGAAGGTTTTGGGGTTTGAGAGAGCTCCATGACAGATTTGGGACGGTGGCCATTTTCTTAATGGAGAAATTTTAGTTGGCTCCTATTCACCCCATCAGATCGCCTGCTCGATCCTTCATTTAGTACTGCAGTGATTATTTTGATTCTCACGGGTTGGCTCCTATTGAGTACTGCAGTGATTCTAATGTAAGATTTTATTGAGTGACACATGGTTGGTTGGTGTGTTGAATAAATATATTCAATGCCCTGGTGTGCTAAGCATGTGTGTGTATATAGCACTAATGGACTAATGCAACTATCACCTTGCCCCAAGGTACTTGTGCCCATATGCTCATGTTCTCTGTCATTGTTAAGCCGTGTTACTTACGAATTTTCTGAACCTCATGGAGAATGAGGAAACACAAATATATCCTACATTGACCTCTGAGTACATAATAATATAAGACGATTCAGCATTCACTAATCTAAGGACGTGTTTGGCTGCCCTCTGGCTCTGATACCAAAGCGGCACTAAACTGCCACAGGAGGAGGAGTGTTTCTGTGCTACAGACAAAGGAGCCAGAGCTCTTTTTGGCATACGGAGGCGGAGCCAAGGTTTTCAGCTCCGGTGCTCTGGCTCTAGCTCCGGCGAAGAAGTGGCACGAGAGGAGGCTGACCAAACATGCCCTAAATCATTTTTATAGTCTCCTGACAACTATTTTTTATTTTGGATTGGCAGGAGTAGCTTGAACTGCACACGTTGACACGTATATACTCGATAAAAGACGAACTTGGTAACTGAACTATGCTACCATGGCCCTATTCGTTGGAAGAAATTTGAAGAAATCTTGATGAATCTGGAGGAATCTGTGAGAGAGTAAACAGTGTTTTCAGCCCAGAACAGTAAATTCCGGCTGAACTTCATACCATCTGAACGGCCCCAGGGAAAACATATGCCCTGAAAACAAGTGTTGTTCTGTAGTCACGATCACGATGAGCATCTCTAAGAGTTTGTCAAATTTTACTTGGCAAATCTTGTGATTTGCCAACTCCCAAAATTATATGCCAAGTAAAAAAACAATCCATCTCCAAGAGTTTGGCATTTTTGACTTGGTAAAATAAAAAAACATGTTAACAAAACGAAGAGGCCCGCTAAGCGAACGAAGAGCCCCGCTAAGAAACGAAGAGCCCCGGGTGCCAAGCCGTATATGCGCGCGTATATTTACGCGCGCGGAGGGAAAATTTGCCAAGTTGCTATTGATGCCAAGTTGTTTTGCCAAACTGTTGGAGGCTATTTTTTCTTGTTTTGTTAAAATTATATGGATACCAAGTTGAGATAGCAAACTCTTGGAGATGCTCTTCACGCGAAATCGCTAAAAACGAAGGCAAGCAACGCGTACCATCAGTTTCGCCTCACAATTCCATTAAATATTTAATTATTTTTTCTCGAACTGATGGCGGTTGAGCTGAACGCAAGTAAACAAAGGACGGCCAATGTGCAATTACTTTGCTACTCGTAGTAGTGACCAGCCGGTGGCTCCTCGTTCAAAGATTTGTTTGTAATTAAGAAGCATTTTTTCATTTTGAAATTAAGACAAGCTTTTAGCCTATAGTACTCCCTCCGTCCACGAAAAAAAATATAATTCTCCTTTTCAGGAACTTAAACGGTTTAAATTTTAACTAAATTCATATAAAAAAGTATTAACATTGATGATACAAAACAAGTATCATTTAGATTAGTTATATAATATATTTTTATAATTAATAAATTTATTTGGAGACACAAATGCTAATACTATTTACTCTTTCCATAATAAAAAAAATGAAGTCGTTTTAGACAAGGCTTGGGTCAAACATTGGGAATATAAATCATGAATAAATTTTAAGTTGTTGAGTTTGAAAATATGAAAACCATATGTATAGATTTGTCTTGAAAAATACTTTCACAAAAATTTACATATATCACTTTTTGATAAATATATTTATAAAAATAAGTAGTCAAAGTTATGCTTTAGAGACCATGTCAGTGTCAAAAAGACTTTATTTTTTAGTATGGAGGGAGTACTATAAACTTGATCAAACTAGTTACATTCTTTTACAGACCGAGGAAGTACTTGCTACCAGAGAACGCTACTACAAATGTGGTTTATTATCATTGTTGCCAGTAACATTATTACTACAGATTGCATCAAAACTAGTACAAGTGATAAGCTGTCGTTGCTTTGAAATCAACTGCGGTAATTCGTTATCCCCTGACAGCTGCTTTATTACATACTATCTCTCAGTGGCGGAGCGTGCAGCATCAGGAGGGGGGGGGGGGGGGGGGGGGGGGGGGGGGGCATTTTGCAAGCACGTGCTGAACAAGAAGACACCTTACAGCAATCCGAGACCATCGTAGGCTGGCAAGATCTATGTTGTGGCATGCAAGTGCAGAGCCGTCTACGGTGGTGAGATATAACTAATTGTTGTGAGCCACGGAAACACTGTCACTTTGACGAAGAAAAGCAGAAACTAGAAATAGAGACTGAATGTGGATTGCATTGCTTGCTATGTCTATGGATGGACTGTTTCCTTGCTTGCTAGCTGCCTTGACTCTGCACTATTATTAATGGTCTTGTATTTATATTTCTATACCATCTTAACAGTATATGGACTTTAAAAAATTTACAGAGCCAAGGGGGGCCATGGCCCACTATGGCCCCCACGTAGCTCCGCCTATGCTATCACTGCTGGTTGTTGTTAACTGTGAGAACGCCATTAATAGAGACTTAGGGAGTAGTGGCCCCGTTCGGCTTACCCAGAAGCCGGCTTGTTCGGCTTCTTTTTTCAGTCGGAACAGTGTTTTTCTCCCACAACAATTCAGCAAAAACAATGTTTTTCAGCCAGTTTCAGCAAGCCGAACGGGGTCGTTGTGAGAGAAAAATATTGTTCCGGCTGAAAAAGAAGGCGAACAAGTCAGCTTTTGTGACCAGCCGAACGGCACCCATATGTATAGATTTGTCTTAAAAAATACTTTCACAAAAATTTATATATATCACTTTTTATAAATATATTTATAAAAATAAGTAGTCAAAGTTATGCTTTGGAGATCGTGTTGCTGTTCAAAATAATTCATTTTTTAGTACGGAAGGAGTACTATAAACTTGAGACCGCACGCAGATCCACGAGACCGCCGTTGGCACTGAGAGACAAGGCACCGGCAAACGTTGCCCAACATCAGTAGTGAGCCATGGATAACGTTGCCCGACATGCTAAGTAGTGCCGCCTCGTGGTTTTCTCTATCGTCCCCGTCACAATTTAGGTAAGTCTTGCATTGACTTCATCCAGAAATAACTCATTTAAAACCTGAAATTATTTAATTTTGCTTTCTTCCTTATTTACACTAGTAGTACTTGAAGGTTCAAAGTTTCAGGTGGTAAGTTTCAAACGTTATTTATTTCTTTATAAAAGAAATTAAGGTTCCAAATATCTAACGCAAAAACTCTATATCAGCTGCAAGACATTGAAATCATTTTTTCTTAAAAATATGTTTGATCTTGTATTTTTTCATCTGAAAATTATACAAGAAATCAAGCTGATTGATTCGTTAAAAAAACACCCCGAATGCTAGGAGTTTCTTATGTTAAAACTTGGAAGAATCTTTCCGACCACTGAATTCCAATATTTCATTTTTTTTCAACCATCTACCCTATAAATATATTGGCCTGATTGTATCTATAAATTGTGCTAACAAAATCAGTCGCTATGGGAGGTTCCAACACCCTCATTGCACCACCTTTATTAAAACTTACACCTAGATACACTTTATAGGGTCCAAATCATAAGTTGTTTTAGTTCCATCTGAAGTCTAACTTTTCTGGATCAAAGTTTATAAGAAAATATGCAAATATTTAAAAGCCAATTATTAACCGGTTTTGCTAGCAATGTACACTGAAATGACTGCAGATCGTCGATCTAGATCACCATTATCATATATTATCTTATATGAGGTAATAGCAAAGATATATATATACTTATTTTTTCTCTCTTGAGAAATAGGAAAGATAAGAAAAATATTAGGCAAGGTATCTATTAGCTAGACCTAACATACATCGCATGGATATAATTTCCATTCTTGATCTTATTAGATTTAGCTTTTCTGCGTGATTAATAATGTGATAAGTCGGTGACATGACTTTTTTCTCGTAACATTGAAAACCTAATATGTAGATGCATGATAAACTTGCTTGTAAAACTTTTATCGTTTTGTTCACTTGAAATAACATATTTGCATAGTACAGTTTTCAGTACAAAGAGTTATGCAATTTGAAACGAATGGTTCAAAGAACCAACCCAGAGCAATTTTATGGCCTTTAATTTGCATGCCAGATGATCATATCGCACATAACTTTGTAGCTACGACATATACTCCTAAATTATAAGACATTTTAGCTTTTCTATGTACTCCATGAAAGGATAGAGGACCTTCCCCCCGCGAAGGACCAGGCGGAGCATATATCCTTAATTTATGAGAAAAAAGCGCTTGTGCTGTTATTCTAAAGTCTCTGAAGATTATTGTATTTCTTTGTTTCCGTATACACCATAGGGTCAGAACTGTCAACGTGTGTGCCATCTTCGTACCTTGACCCGTCATGTGGTAGAACCAACCTTCCATATCATTCTCAGTCGTCCAATGGGATGGGAATAAGTTTTGACCGTTGCTCCAGGTTGCTACAAGATCCCAAACTTTTCGCAAGAAGGGACATTCAATGAATAGATGTGTGACTTTCTCTAGGCTCCTTTCACATAGCGCGCAGAAGTAGTTGTTTTTTTCAGCCGCGTAGTTGGAGGCAAGTCATTGTCCAGAGCCTATTTTGTAGGAGTAGCCAAACGAAAACTTTGCATCGTGGAGGTGCCAAGACTCTCCATCCAAGTTTTGGGAAGTTCGAGGGGATCTGACCGCAAATTGAATGTTGTAGGCAGAGCTGGAGTTCCCCGTGGGGGATGGCTGTGGTGGGCGCCACCAACGTCTGCCTCCACCACGTCAACGCTGCCACCGTGTATGCCGCCATCGCGAGCCGTGGGGTCACCCACCTCTATGGCGCGCCCGTCGTGCTTAACATGCTGGCCAACGCCCCCGAGGGCGTGCGACGGCCGCTCCCAGGAAAGGTGCGCATCCGCACGGCCGGCGCGCCACCGCCGGCAGCAGTGATACAACGCACAAAGGCCATTGGCTTCGAGATCAGCCATGGGTACGCGCTAACCGAGACCGTGGGCCTGCTGGTGTCCTGCACTTGGAAGGGTGAGTGGGACAGCTTCCCAGCGTCAGAGCATGCACGACTGAAGGCGAGGCAGGGCGTGCGCACGTCGAGCACGGGCAAAGTCGACATCATCGATAGGGAAACCGGCAGCAGTGTGCCCCGCGACGGCTCCACGATGGGAGAGATCGTGTTCCGCGGCGGCTGTGTCATGCTCGGCTATCTCAATGACGACGAGGCGACAAAGGCGGCAATACGTGAGGACGGGTGGTTCTACACGGGGGACATCGGCGTGATGCATCCAGACGGTTACTTGGAGATCCGAGACCGTTCCAAGGACGTGATCATCAACGCTGGCGAGAACATCAGCAGCGTGGAGGTCGAGTGGGTGCTTTACAGTCATCCGGCGGTGAACGAGGCATCTGTGGTGGCGTGACCCGACGAGTTACGAGGCGAGACACCGTGCGCGTTCATCAGCCTCAAGGATGATGCGGCGGGCACGGTGACCATGGCCGACATCACTGTGTGGTGCCGGGAGCGCATGCCGCAGTACATGGTGCCCCGAATGGTTGTCTTCCGAGCTGAGCTGCCCAAGACCTCCACCGGCAAGATCCAGAAGTACGTGCTTCGGAACCTCGCCATGGAGATGGGGCCGGCCCGCAAGGGCGACGGCCGACGCTAGCGGCAGGCCGTAGCAAATTGCAATAAGGTGTACTCTCTTTTTTTGCGAGTAAGCAATAAGGTGTACTCCCTCCCTCCCTTCTCAAGGATCACCTACATTTTAGATTTATAGAAAATATTAGTAACATTTGTATCTTCAAATAAGTGTATTACAAAAATATTTTCAATGAACAATCTAATGATACTTATTACTCCATCCGTTTCAAATTATAAATCGTTTTAATTTTTTTGGTTCATCCATTTTGCTATATATCTAAACATATTATTATATATGGATGGACAACAAAATGAATATACCATAAAAGTAAAAGCGACTTATAATTTGGAACAAAAGGAGTATATACTATAAATGTTAGCAAATAGATGTACCAAAAAAAAGTCAAAGCGGTCGGAGATGTGGGGTCGGAGTCGGAGGTAGTGCTTTGCCGGGCCTTCCGGTCGGAGAGACCATCCGAAGGCGGCTGGAGACCGAAGTAAGCGCTCCGGTCGGAGAGGTGGGCCGGAGTCGACAAACAGGCGCTGCTCCTCCTCGGCCAGACCTTCCGGTCGGTGATTGTACCGCCCTTCTGGCCTGTTGTTTAGACTCTGGGGTGGACCCATGAATTGCGTGCTATCTGCTTGGGCCGAGCCTTTGCGGGAAAGCCGGTTTGCGAGGGACCCCGGGTTTATGAACCCGACAGGAGCCCCCGAGCCCCTGGGCGATTCGGGCAGAATGGTCTGGGGGATTTTTGCCTTGACGGCGGGTGCGCGCGAGCGCACCCGTGGGTGTAGCCCCCGGGCGGTTCGGGCAGAACCGTCTGGGGGGTTTTTCGTGTTGCCAGCGGGGGACGTTTTTGTTTTGTCAGTGGGTGCGCGCAAGCGCACCCGCGGGTGTAGCCCCTGAGCCCCCGGGTGATTCGGGCAGAATCGTCTGGGGGTGTTTGTCAGTGGGCGTGTGTGCGTATTTTTTAGTCGAGATGGAGTTGTCAACCAAGGCGTCGTTGCGCAGCCGAGGCATTTTAGTTTTTTAGGGATCGGGTGAGACGGAGTCGCGTATCCTGGCGTCGATGCGTGCCGTGGGATCGGTCGAGGCAGTTAGTCAAGGGATCGACGAGACAGAGCTCACGGGTCCTGGCGTCGGTGCGCGCCGTGGGATCGGGCGAGGCAGTTAGTCATGGATCCTGGCCTTGGTGCTACCTTTGTAGCCGAGGCGGTTTGTTAGTTTAGTTTAGGGATCGGTTGAGACGGAGCTCGCTGATCCTAGCGTCGGTACGCGCCGTGGGATCGGGCGAGTCGGGGTCGTGGATCCTGATGAGGCGAGTTTGGGGTCATAGACCCAGGTGTTTTTGGTGTGCAGTCGAAGCGTAGCCGGATGGAGTGACTTCGGGGTCGCAGACCTAGGTAGCTTTGGAGTGCAGTGGAAGCGCAGCCGGATGGGGCGTGTTCGGGGTCACAGACCCGGGTAGTTTTGGAGTGCAATCGAAGTGTAGCTGGATGGGGCGAGTTCGGGGTCACAAACCTAGGTAGTTTTGGAGTGCAGTCGAAGCGTAGCCGGATGGGACGAGTTCGGGGTCGCAAACCCAAGCGTTTTGTGCCTTGAGCCCCCGAACCCCGTTAGGTTTTAGTATGGGTCGGTGTGAGTTGTGTGCGTTACCCCATCCTCGGTTCCTCACAACCGGGGGTGCTGAGTTTTATCACTTGACCCGATCGCTCGGGCTCGAGTGACGCGCTCGGTGAGTTCGCTAACGGGTATGATCGAGTGGAATCCGGGTCCGTCGTTCATGACTGGGTCGGCATAGCCCTCTTGTGGCATTCCACTGCTCCTTTACCTACAACCCGGTAGATGCCTAGGTCATTCTGGAGATCGACCAGGGTGGCCTAATGGCCTCCCCTCGATGGAGATTCTATGGGCTTGGCAAAGGCTTAGGATCGAACGAGAAGGTTGAGATGACCTTGTCTGCCAGATAGGGTAAGGGGCATATGGGGCTCATCTGTGTTTTCTCCCCTGGCTCTATCGTTGCACATGTCGAATGAGGCAATTGCCGCTTCGTGACGCAACACGGAGCGTTGTGATGCATTTCGCTGCATGTGCGATGCTTAGTTCTCGAGCCCCCGGGCGGTTCAGGGCTCGAATCGTCCAGGGGGCATGGGCGTATGGAATGAATGCGCGTATGGATGTATGAAATGATTTATAAAGAAATAGAGGGGGTTGGTAGTGTTACCTTGATGACTCGAGTGACTGGGTTTGGAGAGCTTCAGTAGGAAATGTCCGACCGGGACCCGTGCTCGTCGTTCGTGACGGAGTTATCATGGCCTACATGGGGCGCCCCTTCTCTCCCTACCTGTCTCTCGGTGTGTTTTTTGAGCCGTTCGATTGACTTAGGAATCCCGATGGTCTCTCCCGGCGGAGATCCTGTTTTGGGTTGTCCAAGTCCCGCCTGGGGATATGGAGAGCTGCCTACGTGTGGTGATGCTTCGGTTTTCGTGCTTGGTCGTGCGATAGAGATGGGCCATACCCAGGCCACATTTTGTCTTACTAGGCGGTGTTCCGTCTGACCCGACGTCGTTCCGTCGGTTAGCGTGCGTCCCATCGGTCAGGGTGTGTCCCATCGTTTCCCATACGCATTGAATGCGGGGAGGGAGAGAGTTTTTCACTCTGATCTTTTGCCCCTCTTCGGTTGTAGTGTTTCTTCCTTAAATAGGGGAAGGGAGAGGGCTCTCCATCGTAGTCCTTTGCCTGTTCTCCAACTATTGTCTCTCTTCCTTCTTCCTCCTCCTCGAGAGTGCATGTATGCCATGGCGGTTCCTAAGTGAGAGAGGGGATGAGGGAGGGGGAGGACTTATAGATCCTTTGGTGAATCCAGAGTGCGATGTCGAGCTAGAGGCTACCCGGGGTGGTGCTGGATTTATCTGCGAGGCCTTCTTCGGGATGGAGCCGTGTGTGGACTTTCTCCGGTGGATCTTCACTGGGCAAGCCTTGTTGGAAGGGAAGTTGCTCAGTATCGTGCCTGTGGAGGGTTCCACGCCTGCAGCTGCTTGGGTTGGCCAGTTAATAAAGTTTGATGAGATCTCTTCCAGCCATGGTGGCCATACCCCGGTGGCCGCGTCCCTACCTAGGAGCTGCCTCGACTGCATGAGAAGGTCAGGAGATCCATGCTCTTCTACTGAGCATCTTTGGGTGCGACGCCCTTGAGGTACCCGTTGCGCTCCCCGAAGTCGAGGGAGCAGAACAGGGCAGGTCCCTTGAGGTACCCGTTGCGCTTGCCGAAGTCGAGGGATCAGAACCGGGCGGGCCCCCTGTAGCGGTTGCTACGTCTGGCGGCGTGTGCCGTGGTAGTATTTTGAGTAGTAGAAAATGTAATAGTTGAGTTCATGGGTGAGTCCCTGTGTGAACAGTTTTTTTGTATCAATGAATACATCAATGCTGCTTTTTGTGATAGAATCACTATCCGTTCTTTGTTTTTATCCTAGCATAGCTATTGTTTTTGTCCTTTCTTTTTCGCACCTGCCTGTTAGTTCCGTAGGCTGCAGCTTTTTAAGAACCTGGGCATGGCCCACAGGGCTCGGCTCCTCGTAACCATAGGTCGTGGCGGGGTGCGTTCAGTTAGGAGTAAGAACAAAGTTACGTAGGACAATCAAAGGAAAAGGAATGCGCTTCCATTCGGGGACGAAGTTGTTTACCATGTGATGGTAAAAAAGAGAGTAAAAAAGAGAGGTAGTATCTAGTATTGTACCCTCATGGAGCCCTCGAGCGACCCGGGTTGAAAGTGTTCGGGCTGGGGTGCTTTACAGGGGCAAGTTTGACTAAAACGGTAAGACCAAATTTTAGGGAAAAATGACGTAGTTGTTCAATGTTCCAGGTGTTGGTGAGAACATTGCCGTTGTTGTCCTCCAGTTGGTAGGTGCCCGGTCGGATTACTTCGGTCACCATATAGGGCCCTTCCCATGGTGGAGAGAGTTTGTATTTTTCCTTCGTTGATTGGGTCCTCCGGAGTACGAGATCGCCAACTTCGAGTATCCTCCCCCTGATCTTCCTTTCGTGGTACCTACGCAGGGTTTGTTGGTAGCGAGCGGAATGGATGACGGTCATCTCACGGGCCTCTTTGAGCAGGTCGACTGCGTCTTACTGAGCCTCCACGACTTGATCATGGTCGAAAGCCTTCACTCTTGGGGCGCCGTGGTCGAGGTCGGAGGGCAGCATTGCCTCAGTTCCATAGGCCAGAAAGAAGGGTGTGAACCCTGTGGATCGGTTTGGGTCGTTCTCAGGCTCCAGAGGATCGCTGGGACCTCTGCAACCCATCGCCCGGCGTATTTGTTGAGTCGGTCGAAGATGCGTGACTTAAGTCCTTGGAGGACCATGCCATTGGCACGCTCGACCTGACCGTTAGTTCGTTTATGTCCAACCGAGGCCAAGTCGATCTTGATGCCGTATCCATCACTGAAGTCTAGGAACTTCTTTCTAGTAAAGTTAGTCCCGTGGTCAGTGATGATACAGTTAGGAACGCCGAACTGGTAGACGATGTCGATTAAGAATTTGACTGCCTCTTCCGAGCGGATGTTGGTGATGGGCTTGGCCTCTATCCACTCGGTGAACTTGTCGACTGCTACGAGTAGGTGAGTGAAGCGGCCTAGGCCCTTTTTGAGGGGTCCCACCATGTCGAGGCCCCAGACCGTGAATGGCCAGGTGATGGGGATGGTTCGGAGCTCTTGTGCCGGCAAATGGGTTTGCCGAGCGTAGAACTGGCATCCTTCACACCTGCGGATGACCTCCTCTGCATCTCATAGCTTGGTGGGCTAGTAAAAACCTTGCGAAAGGCTTTTCTGACCAGCGACCTTAGGGCCACGTGATGTCTGCAAATCCCGACATGGACCTCGAGGAGGAGCTGCTTCCCCTTGTTGGTGGGGATGCACTTCATGAGCACCCCTAATGGACTCCGTTTGTAGAGCTCGTCACCGAGCACGACGAAGGTCTTGGCGCGTCGAGCGATCCGTCGGGCATTAGTCCTTTCAGGCGGGAGAACCTCCTCGAGGAGGTAGGCGAGTAGCAGCGCTCGCCAGTCGGTTTGATCGAGTGCCACTACGGCGACATTGGCGAGTGACGTCATCATGGAGGTACTGGGATCGGAGGCCCCAAGCACTGGCTTGGCTTCGAGGTCGTAGCCCCCGGGCGCCGGCTAGGTGTCGGGGTGTGTCTGGATTGGACCTTCCAGGATGCTGGCGGATGACTCGTGGATGTCATTGATGAAGAGCCCGCTCGGGGATGGATCCCGCCTGGCAGCCAATTTCGCAAGAAAATCAGCGGCGTCGTTGTCCTTTTGGGGGACATGATGCAGCTCGATCCCCTAGAATTTGTCCTCGAGCTTGCGCACCTCTTGGCTGTATGCTGCCATGAGGGGGCTTTTGTAGGAGGACTCCTTCATGACCTAATCAACGACTAGTTCCGAGTCATCGTGAACGTAGAGTCGCGTAGCACCCAGCACGATGGTGATGCGTAGTCCGTTGATGAGGGCCTCGTACTCTGTGGCGTTGTTTGAGGCTAAAAAGTGGAGGTGGTTGGCATAGCGGAGCCTACTCACATCCAGGGAGATCAGAACCACTCTAGCCCCTGAGCCGGGCGCCATTACGGACCTATCGAAGTACATTGTCCAGTACTCGTGGGTGACGTCCGGGGTCGGTAACTGTACCTCTATCCATTTGGCGACAAAATCCATGAGAGCCTAAGATTTAATGGCGGTACGGGGGATGTACCTCATGTCATGGCCCATAAGTTCGAGTGCCCACTTAGAGATCCGTCCCGCGGCATCGTGGTTGCGGATGATGTCCCCGAGCGGGTATGAAGTGACGACCGCGACTTTGTGGTCGGTGAAGTAGTGCAGGAGCTTCCGGGTCACCATCAGCACGGCGTATAGGAGTTTCTGCACCAGGGGGTACCAGACCTTGGGGTCGGTGAGTACTTCCCCGACAAAGTATATGGGTCGCTAGACCTTAAGTTGGTGTCCCGGCTCCTCCCTTTTGATGACCAGCGCGGCGCTTGCCACATGGTTGCTGGCGGTGATGTAGAGGAGAAGGGGTTCTCCCCATTCGGGAGCGACGAGGATCGGGGCTGACGTTAGGGACGTTTTGAGGCTCTCTAGGTCCTGCTGAGCTTCCTCAATCCAGATGAACGTGTTCGTCTTTTTGAGGAGCTTGTAAAGTGGCATGCCCCATTCGTCGAGCCAGGAGATGAAACGACTTAGAGCATCCAGGTAGCCAGTGAGCCTTTGTACGCCCTTGATGTTGCATATGGGACCCATGTTGGAGATGGCCGTGATTTTTTTCGGGGTTGGCCGCGATGTCGTGTTCGAACACAATGTATCCTAGCAGCTTCCCCTTCGGAACCCCAAAAACACATTTTTTGGGATTCAGCCTGATGTTGAATCTTCTGAGGTTCGCGAACATTGCGGCCAAGTTTGCGATCAAGTCACAGGCTTGAGTTGTTTTGACCACTATGTCATCAACATATACGGCGATCATTAGTCTTGGCCGCTCAGCTTGATCAGGCTGATCAAGCGGGTCGATTTGGTCGGCGAAGCATTGCTGCATGCACCTTTGGTAAGTGGCGCCAGCGTTCTTCAAGCCGAATGGCATGGTTACATAGCAGTACGAACCATACGCGGTCAGTTGCAGCGACCAACGCGGTGTTGTTCGGTCAGCGTCGGTCCTTTTTGTTCTTCTTGCCCCTTTGTGTGGAGGGGCCCTTGTCTTGGTCCGTGCGCTTGGCCTTGCCTTTGTCCCAGCCCCCGTTGAAGACAGCTCCGACCGCTTCCTTGCCAGAGGCGTGGTTAGTGGCGACGTCGAGCAGGTCACGGGTGGTACGGGGCTTCAGGCATCTAAGCTTGTGGATCGGGGACTCGCAGGTCATCCTAGAGAGGAATGCGCTGATGACGTCCACGTCAATGACATCAGGGAGGGAGTTGCATCGTTGGGAGAACCTGCGGATGTAGTCCCATAGGGACTCGCTGGGCTCCTACTGGCAACTCTTGAGGTCCCAGGAGTTCCCAGGGCGGACATACGTCCCCGAAAATTCCTGACGAAGACCCTCTTGAGGTCCGCCCAGTCGTGGATGCTGTCGTGTGGGAGGAATTCAAGCCATCCCCAAACATGTTCCCTAGGGAGATATTGAATGATGAAATAGTCATCATCCACCCCTCTGGCTCAGCAGGCGAGCCGAAAATCTTCGAGCCAAATATCGGGGTTTGTTTCCCCAGTATACTTGGTAATGTTGGTGGGCGGTCGGAAGCGTGGTGGGAACGGTGCTCTCTGGATATGTCGGTCAAAGGCCCGCAACCCCGGGCCCTTAGGGCTGGGACTCTAGTCGTCCGGCCGGCGACCGTGCCTAGGGCGCGTTTCACCGCTCCCCTCGGTGGTTCGGTCGAGATCCATGTTGCCTGCTCTTGCCGCTGCCTGGTGGACGTCATCATCGTGCCACGCCCGATGCCGGTTGCTGACGACGCTGTGAGCGTCCTGGTGTGGACCGGGCCACTCGTGTACCGGAGGTTGGTGTGGAGCAGGCGCTAGGTCGGACCGAGGCGTGGCTGCTGCCTCCTGAGTCACACCTGGCGGCTATAGCGGCGAGCAGATGGAGCGATCCATCAGGCGCGTCCCCGTTCCCCCGGTGGGGAGAGAGGGCGCGTGTCGGAGTCACGATGCGGAGCTTTCCGCCTGTTGAACAGTGGTGGCTTCTACTAGAACCCAAAGGTTTCGGTAGACTGCCCGCTCCTAGGGGTCGACGGGCTTAGGAACGCCGCGCAGAAGCATTGCTGCAGCAATGATGTTTTGGCAAGCCCGAGTGAACTATGGGAGATCGTTCCCCTCGTTCATGATGTCGTGTTGGACCTGGCGGACGTGACCCCGGGCGCCACCCGCCAGGCCATGCGCATGGCGGTGGTTGGTTCTGCCACCGTTGTCGTATTTCCTCGGCATGCGCTTGCGCAGACACGAGGGCCCCCACACGCGGGTCCAGAGGGGTGTGAGTCTACTCAGATTCCACAACCACCGGCAGCTGTCCTGGAGCGTCCGCCATAGCGCACTCTCGGGACAGATGGTGGCGATGTGCCACGTCGCCGATGCTAGAGCCATCGCTCTCACCCTCGTCATCCGGGAGTTCGTGGAAAGTGGCAGGAGCGTAGCTCACCATTCTCATGAATTCGGATGTGAGGGGGGATGGCGCCGGCATCCTTCGGAGCCCCCGAGCGTACGCATCCGCGGGGGATGCCATAGGGGAACCAATCGTACGGGTGTTCATGGCGCGGGCAATACGGTCCCTCCGGATGATCGGCGGAAGATAGTAAATAAAAAGTAAATAATAGTACGCATATTACTTACAGCAGGGTTTGAGCAGAGAGTTGCTCGGAATGAAGCGTAGATGCCGTGTTGTTGAAGTCGTCGTGCGTCCCAGAGCCGATGGAGGGTGCCCCTTCAATGAGCGCCGGAACGGGTGCCTCCTCGCGGAACTGTAGTATGCCGAGGCGGTCAGCGAAGAAGTCCAGGCTTCCAAAGCGGAAGGCCTGGGACGGCTTGAAGACGGGTGGAATCCACATCCCAACAGGTGGGAGTGCGGGAAACTCCAGTGAACCAAAGAGAACCATATCGCCTGAGCCCGCCATGGTGAAGGTGGCAGAAAAGTGGGCCATCCGATGACCAAAAAGTGTTGAACGTACAACATCTTCCCTACGGACGGCGCCAACTGTCAGTGCAGAAAGTGACCAACAAGTAAATATTTGTAGTTTTGCTGTACATTGTGATTGGAGATGGCCTAACACTCAATGACATAGGGTTTATACTGGTTTAGGCAACGTGCCCTACGTCCATTTTGAGTCGGTCGGTGACTTTATTCTGGAGCCCATGTGCTCGAAGTTTGCAGTGGGGTTACAAACGAGAAGGAGAAAGATGGGGTGTACGAGAGGTCTGGTCGGAAGGACCGAGAGCGACAGGAGCTCCGTTATGATCTAAGTATTCAAGCGTGTGTTTGAGGTCCGAACCAAGCGGTTCTGTGGTTGTGAGCTAGTGAACTAGATCGATCTAATGAATCTGGAAGCACTTGAGTCGACCTGTCTGAACTGGCTTCCCTTGAATGTTGGGAGAGAGCACATCCCCTTTTATAGATGAAGGGGATGGCCATACAAGTGAGAGGGAGAGAGTACGTATGCTTCTAAGTCTTGTTACCCACGCTGGCGGGTACATGATGATGGTAGGCGCCCACAACATTGTTGGATGTCAGATGCACGTGGGAGGTTATGTCGTCTTGTTTGGGCAGGGTAGATGTCGGTACCTGCATATATTGTTGATGCCCAGAGGCATGTGAGGAGTTTCACCATGTTCACTCGGTACGGTAAATTCCGGCGCCCTCAACACTGTCGATGCCCAGAGGCATGTAGGGCAGCCTTACCGTATGGGGGTTAATGGCACCCACAATACTGTAGGCTAAATCTCGGCGCCGACAACACTGTTTGGGTCAGGGCGGTTGCAGAATACTGTTCCTGCAGGTATACAGGGTACGGTCCCTAGTATCATGGTTTGACTTGTGCGCCTTGCCTTGCTTTTCTCTGTTCGTTCCCTAGTCCTTTTCAGGCGGGCGTCCCCTATCGGTTGGTCCCAGTCGGCTCTGGTTGCGCTAGTCGGAGAAGAGCAGTGAGTAGGGTCCTTGCATACCCCGGTCGGAGAC
The DNA here is from genome assembly GCF_019320115.1 of Miscanthus floridulus. Lineage (NCBI taxonomy): Eukaryota > Viridiplantae > Streptophyta > Magnoliopsida > Poales > Poaceae > Miscanthus > Miscanthus floridulus. The sequence continues at coordinate 52,517,281 of NC_089597.1, forward strand.
GTGGGGTCGGAGTCGGAGGTAGTGCTTTGCCAGGCCTTCTGGTCGGAGAGACTGTCCGGAAGCGGCTGGAGACCGAAGTAAGCGCTCCGGTCGGAGAGGTGGGCCGGAGTCGACAAACGGGCGCTGCTCCTCCTCGGCCAGACCTTCCGGTCGGTGATTGGATCGCCCTTCTGGTCTGTTGTTTAGACTCTGGGGCCAGCCCATGAGTTGTGCGCTGTCTGCTTGGGACGAGCCTTTGCGGGGAAGCCGGTCCGCGAGGGACCCCATGTTTATGAACCCGACAAGACATGTTGCACACGCATCACTACTCACGCCTTGGTTACTAATCTCAACACTAAATCAAGCTTGGTCATCTCTTGGCAATCGCTCATCATTCACACACATAAGCACATATCCACCGTGTGCTCGCACTAAGCAATGCATATCCCCTGTTTGATATCTGTTGGCTCGATGCTCTTCCAAGGATCCCTTTCTGCCTCCAAATCTAACTGAAAGTTAGATAAAAGCCCAAGTGCCCGAAATTTTTTTCCTTGAAAAAAAAGATAGGTCGTCATGGAATGGAGCTAATAACATTATCAAATTGGCTGTTAGAATGGCATGCATATATCATATCGCGAACCACCAAACACGCAACAATAATATCCTCCGGGAAAGCGAATACAAAGCCAATAAAGATTACACGTTCCAACCACATAGCCCAACGCTAGTAGGACGCAGTTTACAGAGGACAGTGGCCACTAGCCACTGGCCACGCACATTGCTAACTCTTCTCCTGAAAAGTCGTCCCAATCGTCGGGGTGCTCGGTGCAGCATCGGACGTTGGGACAAATGGCGAGAAACGCTTGGCCTTGGCGACGCTCGACGCCATCTTGGTGTCCACGAACAGCGGGGCCTGCAGCGTCCGTCATCAGTAGTGTTTGTCGAAATAAATTAACTTATAGAGTTATTCTAATTTAAATCATCTACGTTCATTGTATACACCATAAAATATATTATCATTTGTATTTGATTGGGACCATAAATATTAATACTCTTCTGTATAAAGTTGATTAGCCGGTTTTATATAGTACATAATACAAATCTTACATAGCCGGTTGTATGTGATTAGACAATTGTTGATTATAGACAATAAAGTCTTAACTTTAAAATATGTGCAGGCCTTATATTTAAGGGTGAGGGGTGGGGGTGGGGGGGGGGGGGGGTTAACATCTATAGGAAATATGATAGATCATGGAGTACCAATGATCACTTAAAGGGTTGCTCACCAGCATGTGGAAATTAGTATACTTCCTTCATCCCAAAGTAAATGATGTTTTAAATCCCTCATGGGAACCAACGCTCAAGCTTAAAGACCAAAATATATTTCAAGAAGTAGAGATAGAGATGCAATGGGAAAAAGAGAAAGATGCATTGAGAAGTGAGAAGATCAAGTATTTTTGACAAAATTTGAATGCTATAAACATTTATTTTGGGAGGAGGAGTAAATACAATCAAATAGCTCTACTATTTGTCTTTTTTCTGTGGGACACAAAAATTGTGATTTTGTCCACAGCACATTATTGAAGTCATCAATAATGCCTCTGGCGCACTGACCAAAATCCTTGCATTTCAGTAAATTGAAGCCATGCGAGGAGGTGAGTTGTAAAAGCTAGCAATTAAAACACATGTACTTTAGGAGTAAATAGATCTAAACAGGTGGAGCAAAACTTTTAGCCCATGTTTTGGGCAAATAGAGCAAAAGGGGAGGGCTAAAGTTTTGCCATTTGCTACCCAAGAGGCCCAAAACTGGGCTAAAATGCCTAGGGGCGCGAGCCGGATGGCCACTACCCTTGCACCCACCCACCCGCACTCGGTACCCTATCCATTCCACTGCCCCCCTGTCGCTCTCGCTCTCTCCCTCTGCGCGAACCCTAGCACCGCCCGCCTCTCTCGTCATCTCTCCCTCCGCACCAACCCTAGCTCCGCCCTCCGCCGCCACCTAGATCTAGCTCTTCCTCCTCGGCACCCAGATCTAGCTCCTCCTCATAGCTGTCCAGCTCCAGCTTCTCCTCCCCCCGTCCAGATCCAGATCCGCGCGACGCAAATGGACGGCTACAACGGCGATGGCTACGGCGACGGCTATGGCGACAGCTACGGCGACGGTGACCGCACTAGGGACTTTCTGTCGCAGCCTGATCCGTATTCCCCCGCGGGCGGCTTCGACATGTTCTCCGACGCGGCATATCCGTTTTCGGGCTCGAGCGGCCTCAATGCTCCCTGGACAGGCATGGCGGCACTCGACCTCAACTCCCATGGCGAAGGGTGGCCCAAAATGGCAGGCTATGAGGGCGTCCTTCGCTCTGGCGCATAAGATGGAGGCATCGGCGACAGCATGGGTCCCCCTCCCATTCGCGTCCGTAGCGGCAGTCGAACCCTCGACTTACGCACAGCTCGCAGTGGCGGTGGAGGAGGCACCATGGCCGGTCGTGCCATGTCGTCATCCTCCGGTGGTGGTCGTGGTCCTCCCTTGCCTCTTGTGAACGTCGGTGTTCGTGGCATGCATGGATCTACCTCCGCCATGCCTATCGGTTTGAGGAGCTGCGGTGGACGTCAAGGAGCCGCGACGAGTGCTATTGCAGTAGACAACTTCAACATCAACCCCGAAGATGCTGCTGAAGACAACGACATCGAAGAGATATTTCCAAATGCTTAAGACCTGGTACATTCTCAAACCTTGCAAAATATGCTTGGTGTTGGATTTTGCCATGTTCGTAATGTATCTTAGTATTCTGTTTATCCATGGTTTAGGCTAGAACTAACAAGGCAAATTGGTCAGAACCACATAACAAAATATTGTGTAATTTGTGGGTTGACCAAATTGACAAGGGTTTATGAACACGACACCAGTTGACCCAGAATTCAGAACAATTCATCGTAGATTGAGAAATCCTAGGTTCCATTCCTTCTTCAACATTTGTATAGGAGCACTAGATGGCACTCACATACCATGTGTGGTGCCAAGTGATAAGGTGGTTCAGCACATATGCCGCAAGGGCATGATAACACAGAATGTGCTGGTTGTTTGTGACTTCGACATGAGGTTCACATTTGTTCTTGCTGGATGCCCTGGTTCTGTACATGACATGAGAGTGTTCACGGATGCTATGACCAAGTACGGCGACATGTTTCCACATCCACCGACAGGTAAACAACTTCCAATGTTGCAATCACAACTTCTAGTCCAACTAGTTCAAACTTACAAAAATGTTCTATTGTGTAGGAAAATTTTACTTGGTGGACTCTAGGTACCCGAACCGTCCGGGTTATCTTGCGCCCAACAAGGAAACGAAGTACCATCTTCCGGAGTATCGAGAAGGCCCGGAGCTATAAGGTAAAAAAGAGATCTTCAACGTCGCACATTCATCTCTTAGAAATATCATCGATGGGTCATTTGGAGTTCTGAAGATGAAGTGGAGGATTTTTGTTGCATATGCCAAGTTATGCACCTCATAAGCAAAGCCAAATAATCGTAGCATGCATGGCACTCCATAACTTCATTCGATCAAGTGGAATAGTGGATAGGGACTTTAATCATTGCGATCGTGTTGGGAACTATGTTCCACCTGAGGCATCGACCTCTCAAACATATACTGGTCAGCCGCCGCCAAGGGATGAATCTGCATACATAAATGGTTTTCGTGACCAAATAGTCATTGGTTTGTTAAATAGATCATGAATATTTGAATTGTGTACTTGAATTGTAACGTGTGTGATAGATTTGTATGGTTGAGCACAATTGAATTGTGTACTTCAACTATTGAATAATTATGCAATAAAGTGTAATTTTTTATTGTTTGAAAATGAACGTGCAACACCGGCGTGCAGCAGCCCGGCGAGCAGTATCACCGGCGTGCAACAGCAAGAAGCCCAGCACGCAGCAAGCATTACTGTGCATGGATCACAATTAATGAACCAAATCAGTCATTAAATGAGGACAAATCAGTCTTTCAAGGAAACAGTGCTATTTGCCATGGATCTAAACACCTCAAGCTAAAGTTTGAATAGCTAAAGTTTAGCGGCAAAAGTTTAAGAGCAAATCTTTTGCCATGGCTAATGTGCCTGTTCGCTTAGTCGTATATGGCTTATAAGCCATGGCTTATCAGTCAATGAACAGTATTTTTCTCTTACACCAAACCAGCCAACAGTACTTTAAGCCGTGGCTTATCAGCCAAACAAGTCCAAATGAACAGGACGAATGTATCTAAACAGCCTCTACCTATTTGCAACCGAAGCGTTAAATTATTGACGTACTATAAAGGCAAAGACTCAGTGTCTTGGATGTGTAACTGTAACTTGAGCTACTGCTTACAAGCAACTGTATTTAGGCCCCGTTTGGCAGAGCTCCCAGAGCTGATTCTCTGTTGAATCCAGCAGGAGCTCTGCCAAACAGTTTTTGAGAGAAATAATTCTCTGCTGATTCCGTGAAGAGATTCTCTGAAATGAACTAGGAGGCTGAGAGCTGAAAAAAGTAGCTTCTCCTGATTCCGTGAAATGATTCTCCATCATGATTTCAAGAGTTTATGCTAAAAAATTAAAAGAATCACTTTCAGTCACAGAATCACTTCTATCAGAGAATCAGCTTTCTTAGAGAATCAGAATTAGATGAAGCTCTACTAAACAAGCCCTTAAAGTTATCCCAAAAGATAAGGAAGAAAATGATTTTCGTTGCACAAGTATAACAGATCATATAATGTTATGTTATAAAAATATGTTTTAATCTTAAAATAAAAAAATATAATAGTATCAAATCTGTAGTACTGAAACATGACACTATTCTAGGTTATTTGTGTTAAATATTACCACCCTTTGTCTGAAATTATAGATTATTTTTGTCTTTTCTAGATACATAGCTTTTGCTATACGCCTAGATATATATACGATATGGCCATCTTATAATAGAAGTTATATATTTAGAAAAAGCAAAACAACCTATAATTAAAACGAAAGGAGTATATACTAATGAATATATAAAAATGCTTACTGTTCTGAGTTACCTGACATTGGATATGAATCCCTTTGCTTCTGTACTCAACGTAGAGGCTCCTCGAGAATTGAGAAACATACCTGCTTGAAATTTTTACTCCAAAGATTAGACACTTATCGTAAAGCTTATTATGAATACTTGCATTTTGGATAATATTGACACAGCTCTGGCCAGCTCAAACACTATTTTGGAGTATATGATTCCAAGCGTGTTTTTTGAGAAAGGTGTAAACGTAAATTATTACCGTTTGGTGGCGGCATAGATCGTGTAGAGGGGGAAGGATGGGATGGCCTCCGTTGACCCGGATCCGATGTTCACGATGGCGCCCCTCCGGCGAGCCACCATCCCGGCCAGCACCGCCGCCGTGACCTCGGTCAGCGCCCACAGGTTCACCCGTATCATCTTCACCCACGCGTCCACGTCGAATTCGTGCAGGTACACGGCGCACGGCTTCGCCACGCCGGCGTTGTTGACCAGGAGCCCCACGTCAAGCCCGTCCACGACCTCGCGGAGCCGCCGCATCGCCTCTTCACCTGCCAAATGTTTAGCACACCATCATCTGCCCCACGTCAAGCCCGTCCACGTCATCGCCTCTTCCATGAATGTGGACGCACCATGCTGCTGAATTTCTATGAGCCTTACGGAACTTACCATAAAAAACAATGAAATACTGTAACTTACCAGTTACCAAAGCTCTTATTTCATCGAGGCAGAGGAATTACACCCCAAAAGGAGATCCTGTTTCGTGCTATTTTAAACCTTGAAGGTCACACTCACACAAGCCATGCATATTATACACCATAAAAAAGAGGAATCACTTCGTGAGGCAGCAATGTTTGGGACACAGTACAGTTCCGAGAATAGAAAAGCAAAGTTGACCATCCCGTGAAAAAAAAAACAGAGCAAGAGAAGGTGGAATCCATAAACCTGCCAGAGTAATAGCAGTGCTAAGACCGTCTCTAACAACGTAGCCAAACGGCGACGCAAACGTAAAATCCATCGTGCACAGTATTTTGCGTCCTAAAATCACGCTCAAACGGACGACGCAAACAAGACAGCCATTTTGCCTCGCAGGCGAGCCGGAAGGCAAAAACGCGTCTGTCTCTCTCGACGACGCAAACACTGTACACTGAGGCGCCACTGCGTGGAGAGAGCGAGGCAAAGAGAGAGGGAGGAAGGAGGTGGAGGGGGAAGGGGCCGCGCCGCGCCACACACTAGATACAGTGTCCCCGCGCCACGCCGCTACCGGATCTGGCCGGGGGAGGAGGCCCCATCCCCGCGCCGCGCTCTTGGACCAGATCCGCCGCCGAGGATCCATGCGAAGCCGCCGCCCTCGGACGCCGTGCTCGGAGGAGAGGGAGGGGTCGTCATGCCGTGGTCGGAGGAGAGGCGCGGCCTAGATCTGCCGGGGAGCCGTCGGAGGAGAAAGAGGGGTCGCCCGCGCACCACGCTCGCCGGAGACAGAGGAAGGGGCCGCGATGAGGGAGGGAGGGGCGCCAGGCTGGGGGCGCCGTGCTCGCGACGAGGGAGGTAGGGAGCCGCGCCGCGCGCCGGGCCCGCCACCCGCCGGAGACAAGGGAGGGGCGTCGGGCTCGCTACGGTGAGAAGGGAGGGGCGCGGCAGTGGGTGGGCGTGGATTTGAATCTGTCTGTTGGAGAGGAGATATTTGGGTCCGTGACTTTTTTTTTACTGTAGATGATCTACAATACCGAATGGGTATCGTATTTGGGTCCTCTTTGTTGGAGTCGGTCTAACCAACTTCCAAACTACAATAGCAACTGCAGAGCAAGGCAGTGCAAAATCGCCGTAAATTCATCTTTGGGGGTGGGGGACAGAGGCTAAAGAGAAGGTGGTATCTATGGGATATATAAACCTGCAAGAGCAATAGCAGTGCTCTACTTAACCTCCAAACTGCAATAACAGAAGCGGAATAAGGCAGTGTAAAATCAACTTATAGAACACGAGGTAGCAGACAAGGAAGCAACGGCTGACGAGCAAAGTAGGGGTGGCCATCATTCCAGGATAACACAGTTGAAACTATTCTCGGAAGATACAGAAACGATGCAAGAGTGACGCCACCGGACGAACTCGCTGCTTCTGCCTAAGCTTCGTTCCAATCAGCCAATAAAGCAGAGAAGAAGCGGACAGGGTCACGAGAACCCTAGGCCGAAAGCGGTGAAAAGCAAAGGAAAAAAAAAAGGCACAGAAAAGAATCCATCTGAGATCAACCGGAGGATGAGGGCACACCTGCCGGGGAATCTCGAACGGCAGAGGGAAGTGACGAACTGAAGAGTGCGGGGGAGCAGCGGCCAGGAAGAGGACACTTGCTGGTCTTCCGTTCATTATTATTTTTTTAACACGTAGCCATCAACAGGATGGGGACGCAACGGGACGAATAGAAACAGTAGATCTTACATCCAATGGTGTAAAACATTTTGGCGACGTGGCCCAATAACCATATCTTTCGGCACACCCGAGCAGGTATCGCGAACACGGATGGTGTTCTGGAGGCCTGATGTCCAACTTTCTGTTCGAGCAGAAGACTGGATTGGGAAACTCGGAAGCAACTTGGTAGATAGGGTGCGGTGTGTTGTTGTCTTGTTCGCGCGAGCGGAGAGAAGTCGTCTGGGAATCACGTGAAGACGCGGAGAGTTACGACAGAAACATAAACTCCCGTGATTACTCCCTGAAACCAACAACGCTCTCAATCTCGTTAATACCTCCATCAAGGAGTCATCAATCAGCATGAGCAGCAAACCAAGCCTAGCCGCACCACATCGGGCCTGTTTGTTTGCGGGAGTGGGTAACGCGCGGCCGCGCTGAGCGAACGCAGCTCCGGGGCTGCGTTCGCGATTTTCCACCGTTCAGTTCAACTTTTCACGTTTCTTGTGGTGGGCGGCCGGCCAACGCGCGTCGGACGTGGAGCGTTTGGCAGGCTGTTTTCGCGTTTGCCGCTCAAACGTGCCGCAGACGCGGAAACAAACAGGCAGGTCATGTCGTGAGCAAAGCGGCCCAAGACCGAGCCCGTCACGCTCACAGCTCGGCGATTAGCCTCTCTCAATTTTTCAATAGGAGCACATATAATCTGTTAGATTAATTTGGGCTAGGCCAATTATTTATTCTAATTAATCAAATAAACTTCAAAGGCCCACAATTATTGTTAAGTGGAAAAGTGATTAGTACCGCATGGGAAATTCACTAAAAAGGTTCTCAACTTAAATAGTGAGTCTTAAGACTCACACATAGACAAGTTGAGAGGGAGAACCGGGAGGCCACACGCGCGCGCCGCCGCCGAGCCGCCCGCCTGCGCGCGCCGAGGCCGAGGCCTGGCCTGGTTTTGTCGCTTGGTCCAACCGAAACCCGCTTGGCCCAACCGAAACCCTAGCCGCCGCAGCCAACTCCCAACGCCCAACCACCCTGTCCAGGTTCATTCCTCCGACAGGGCCTAACGGACAGATGGGGAACGGCGCGGCTATAAGGGGGGGCCTGTCCGGCGCTGCTTCTGCTTCTTGACGAGAGAGTCCCGTGCTACTGCTCCGACACCGCACCTGCAGAAGCTTCCCGGCGCGACCTCCTCTGCAACATGGTGGACACGAGGAGGACTGGTGCCCGCACCAATGCCACCGATGGAGAAGATGGTGGCTCACTGTCCGCGGGTACCGGCAGTCCCACCCTAGGGTATAAACCTAATCCCACTGTGCGATATTGTTCATATGCTTTTCTGTTAGTGTTGATAGCGTACTTGGTTGCTGCTCCGTTAAATACTACCTGCAGTAGTGGTGGTGTTACAGTATGGTTAGTGGTACTGTTACTATTGGTTAAGTCGTTTTTATGGATTAATATAACTCGTAAATTGACCAAATATTCAACAATCCAAAAACTTGATAGGTCTTTTTCGGCTGCTAGTTTTGCTGCGTCACTAAAACCACCACTATTGAAAGATGATGGATCCAACTATAAAGTGTGGCGTGTCCGTTCCAAGCTGTGATTCACTAGTATGCGTTGTGAGCACGTGATCAAGGGAAAGCGCATTGAACCTCCTTTCTCTCACGAGGAGGAGATTAAGTTCAATGAGGCAGATAACTTGTTCAAGGGGCTCTCATCAGCATATTAGCTGAAAGCATGGTGCAAGTGTACATGGATATGGACACTGGCAAGGACATGTGAGATGCACTTGAGGCCAAGTTCGGTGTTGCCGATGCTAGCACTGAGTTGTACATCATGGAGAAGTTCTATGACTACAAGATGGTCGATGACCGATCTGTAGTAGAGCAGGCTCATGAGATACAGATGCTGGCAAAGGAACTCCAGAACAATGAGTGCGAGTTGCCTGACAAGTTTGTGGCCGACGGTATCATCGCTAAGCTGCCACCTACTTGGTCGAGCTTTGCCACTACTCTAAAGCACAAGAGGCAAGTGTTCAGTGTGAGTGATCTCATTGCTACTCTTGGTGTGGAGGAGAATGCTAGGGCAAAGGACACTCATGGCAAGAAAGCGCATGAGGAAGGTTCTAGCGCCAATCTGATGCAAAAGAAGAACTTTCATGACGCACAAAGGAAGAAGAAAAACAAGCCTACAGTCAAGCCTAAAGCTGCAACTTTTAAGAAGAAGGGCAAGGAAAAAGAAAAGGGTCTTTGCTTTGTCTGCGGTGCATCTGACCATTGGGCAAAAGAGTGCCCTGACCACAAGGACAAGCAGAAGAAGACCGCAAACATGGTTGTTAGCGAATCTGGAGGATCTGGGTATGGTAATCATCTACCTACAGTTTTTTCAGTTTGTCTCTCGCCTGAGTGGTGGGTTGACACGGGTGCTAACATTCATGTATGTTCTGATGTTTCTTTATTTTCTTCTTATCAGGAACAAAGAGGTTGCTCCTTGCTGATGGGAAACGGTACGCATGCTGCTGTACTTGGTGTTGGTACGATCAATCTGAAGTTGACTTCGGGAAAGATCGTGCAGCTAAAGAACGTGCAGCATGTCCCCTCCATCAAGAAGAATCTCATTAGTGGGTCTCTATTGTGTAGAGACGGCTTTAGACTTGTGTTTGAGTCCAATAAATATGTTGTATCCAAGTATGGAACCTTTGTTGGAAAAGGCTTTGAAAGCGGAGGCTTGTTCCGCTTCTCTTTGATGGATTCTTGTGATAAAAATTGTGAACCATGTGAGAAATGATGATGAGTCTAATGTTTGGCATTCCCGACTCTGTCACATCAATGTTGGTTGTATGACGCGCTTAGCTAGTTTAAAATTAATCCCTAAAATCGATCTGGTCAAAGGGTCTAAGTGCCATGCTTGTGTTCAAGCGAAGCAACCTCGCAAGCCTCACAAGGCTGTGAAAGAGGCGAGAAATTTGGCACCGCTAGATCTCATTCATTCTGATCTGTGCGAGATGAATGGTGTGTTGACCAAAGGAGGAAAGAAATATTTCATGACTCTTATTGATGATAGCACTAGATTTTGCTATGTGTACTTGCTAAAAACAAAGGATGAAGCAATGCATTATTTTAAAATATATAAAGCTGAAGTAGAGAACCAATTGGAAAGAAAAATCAAACGGTTGAGGTCTGATCATGGGGGAGAATACTTTTCACATTAGTTTGATTCATTATGCGAGGAACATGGAATTATTCATGAGAGGACGCCTCCATACTCCCCCCAATCCAATGGGATTGCCGAACGAAAGAATCACACTCTAACTGATTTGGTTAACGCCATGTTAGACACTGCGGGACTTTCCAACGAATGGTGGGGTGAGGCTATATTGATGGTATGTCATGTCCTGAATAGAGTTCCTACAAAGAATAAAGAAGTAACACCATTCGAGGAATGGGAAAAGAAAAGGTTGACTCTCTCATACCTGCGCACTTGGGGATGCTTGGCCAAGGTGAATGTGCCAATCGTCAAAAAACGCAAACTTGGACCAAAAACTGTAGATTGTGTGTTCCTCGGTTACGCTTTATACAGCGTCGGCTATAGATTCCTCGTTGTAAGCTCTGGAGTACCTGACATGCGTGTCAGTGCAGTGATTGAGTCTAGAGATGCTACATTCTTTGAGAATGAATTTCCTATGAGAGGAAATGTACCTAGCACATCTAGTCAAAAACTTGTTGATTCCCCTATGGCGCCAACAGAACATCTTGAACAAACATGTGTTGAGAATCCTGAGGAGGATAATAGTGGAGCTACTCAAAAGAGTAAGAGACAGAGGACTATAAAGTCTTTTGGTGATGATTTCACTATATACCTCGTGGATGACACTCCAAGCACCATTGCTGAGGCATTTTCCTCTCCCGATGCTGACTACTGGAAGGAAGCAGTGCGAAGTGAGATGGATTCAATTATGACCAATGGAACTTGGGAGATTGTTGATCGTCCTTATGGGTGCAAGCCTGTAGGATGTAAATGGGTGTTCAAGAAAAAGCTTAGGCCTGATGGTACGATTGAAAAGTACAAGGCAAGGCTTGTGGCTAAGGGTTATACCCAGAAAGAAGGCAAGGACTTCTTTGATACTTATTCACCAGTGGCCCGATTGACCACAATCCGAGTATTGCTTGCCCTGGCTGCGTCTCACGGTCTTTTCGTTCATTAGATGGATGTTAAGACTGCTTTCCTAAATGGAGAGTTAGATGAGGAGATCTACATGGATCAGCCTGATGGTTTCGTAGTAGAAGGTCAAGAAGGAAAGGTGTGTAAATTATTGAAGTCTTTGTATGGCCTAAAACAAGCACCTAAGCAATGGCATGAAAAGTTTGATAAAACTATGACATCTGCTGGCTTCGTTGCGAATGAAGCCGACAAAAGTGTGTACTACCGCTATGGTGGGGGAGGAGTAATCCTGTGCTTGTATGTGGATGACATACTAATCTTTGGGACAAGCCTCAATGTGATTGAGGAAGTCAAGGACTTTCTGTCAAAGAGCTTTGACATGAAGGATTTGGGAGTGGCTGATGTGATACTAAACATCAAACTACTAAGGGGAGAAAATGGTGGGGTAACACTTGTACAAACTCACTATGTGGAAAAGGTACTGAGTCGCTTTGGTTATAGTGACTGCAAGCCTGTGTCCACTCCCTATGATCCAAGCGTGATCCTGAGAAAGAACCGAAGAATAATGAGGGATCAGTTGAGATACTCCCAAATCATCGGCTCGCTAATGTACTTGGCTAGTGCAACGAGGCCTGACATCTCATTTGCTGTGAGCAAATTAAGCCGGTTTATTTTAAATCCGGGAGATGATCACCGGCATGCTCTTGAAAGAGTATTGCGCTATCTAAAGGGAACGTCGAGCTTTGGCATTCACTATACTAGGTACCCGAAGGTACTCGAGGGCTATTGTGATGCAAATTGGATATCTGATGCTGATGAGTTAAAGGCCACAAGTGGATATGCATTCACACTTGGAGGTGGCGCTGTTTCCTAGAAGTCTTGCAAGTAGACCATCTTAACGAGGTCAACAATGGAAGCAGAACTTGCAGCACTTGATACCGCTACTATTGAGGCTAAATGGCTCCGTGAGCTCCTTATGGATTTGCCGGTGGTTGAAAAACCTGTGCCCGCAATTTCTATGAACTGTGATAACCAAACAATAATTATCATGGTAAATAGTTCAAAGGACAACATGAAGACCACTAGGCATGTAAAGCGGTGGTTAAAATCTGTCAGAAAATTGAGAAATTCTGGAGTAATAGCACTGGACTATGTCTATACGTCTAAAAATCTGGCAGATCAATTTACTAAGGGACTATCACGTAATGTGATAGATAGTGCATCGAGTGAGATGGGACTAAGACCCACATGAAGTTCTATCGTAGTGGCAACCTGTCCTATGTGATCGGAGATCCCGTGAATTAGGATGGTGAAACAAGCTATGGGTAGACTGAGGGAAGAGACCCTTTTAATAAAGGTCAATCTCTTGAGTAATGCACTTCTCTTCCTATCTGTATGGCAGGTTGGCAAATACCTCAATGTGATCCGAGTGGCTTAATGAGAAGCAAAGATGTCGGCCTACAGGGCATCTTAAAGAAACACACCTATGTGAGTTCAATTGCTAGTCACAATCTATGAGATTTGGGCGATCTCTAGATACTCATGAATAGGCCAGGAGTATGACTTATATGCTCCAACCAGAGGGGATGCTACAGGCAACCTAGTATCAGTAAATGAATCGAATGAGCCTCACTTTGCACAAAACTGTCAATTCAAGGCATAGTCCATTGGTCAGTTGTAAATGAGTGTAAACTCCTTTTCTAGATGGATGTTCAACTTAACAGTCTCCATCGAAACACTGATATATCAAACAAGCTCAGAACTGAAGACATTAACTGTGGACTTTTGAAGTTTGGTGGGGATTGTTAGATTAATTTGGGCCGGGCCCATTATTTATTCTAATTAATCAAATAAACTTCAAAGGCCCACAATTATTGTTAAGTGGAAAAGTGATTAGTACCACATGGGAAATTCACTAAAAAGGTTCTCAACTTAAATAGTGAGTCTTAAGACTCTCACATAGACAAGTTGAGAGGGAGAACTGGGAGGCCACACGCCCGCGCCGCCGGCGCCGCCGAGCCGAGCCGAGCCGCGTCGCCCGCCCGCGCGCGTGCGCCGGGCCGAGGCCGTGGGCGTGGGCGTGGGCCGTGGCCTGGCCTGGTTTTGTCACTTGGCCCAACCGAAACCCTAGCCGCCGCAGCCAACTCCCAACGCCTACCCACCCTGTCCAGGTTCATTCCCCCGACAAGGCCTAACGGAAAGATGGGGAACGGCGCGGCTATAAGGGGGGGGGGCACCCCTGTCCGGCGAGGGACATACCCGACTCCTCCTCTTCCTCCTCTCCGCAACATACACCGTGGGCGTGGGCCGTGGCCTGGCTTGGCCTGGCCTGGCCTGGTTTTGTCGCTTGGCCCAACTGAAACCCTAGCCGCCGCAGCCAACTCCCAACGCCCAACCACCCTGTCCAGGTTCATTCCCCCGACAGGGCCTAACGGACAGATGGGGAACGGCGCGGCTATAAGGGGGGGCGCCCCTGTCCGGCGGGGGACAGACCCGACTCCTCCTCTTCCTCCTCTCCGCAACATCTGAGCGTTGAGCTGTTCGACTGCATCTCCGACCGGAGTTCCCTGCGCGCACAGGGAGCTTTGGTAGTAGGCCTCCGGAACTTCCCCCGTCAATCGTACCTGCACGGGTAGGCGGGGAATCAAGTTTTTGGGGAGCGCCGGCTTCCCGGCGCGTTTGCTGCCCCGTCTCCGCTTCTGCAGATTCCTGTTCGGGTGCTTCTGCTTCCTGACGGGAGAGTCCGTGCTACTGCTCCGACACCGCACCTGCTTCTGCTTCCTGACGGGAGAGTCCCGTGCTACTGCTCCGACACCGCACCTGCAGAAGCTTCCCGGCGCGACCTCCTCTGCAACATGGTGGACACGAGGAGGACTGGTGCCCGCACCAATGCCACCGACGGAGAAGATGGTGGCTCACTGTCCGCGGGTACCGGCATTCCCACCCTAGGGTATAAACCTAATCCCACTGTGCGCTATTGTTCATATGCTTTTCTGTTAGCGTTGATAGCGTACTTGGTTGCTGCTCCGTTAAATACTACCTGCAGTAGTGGTGGTGTTACAGTATGGTTAGTAGTACTGTTACTATTGGTTAAGTCGTTTTTATGGATTAATATAAGTCGTAAATTGACCAAATATTCAACATAATCTACCTATTTAAATTGAGTTAACATATAGCATTTTATAATAGAATAAAACTATATTGCACCATATCATGAAATATGGATCTCCAATTTATTTGATTTAATGAAATAAAATCCACGTTAAATCCAACAGCCACCGCATCGCCTCCTCACCTGCTAAATGTTTTGCACACCATCGGTGCGTGAGAGCAGATAAGCAGGTGTTTTTGTAACAACATGTTCGATCATGCATATCGCGTTTGTTTCACCTTGAGCAGTAGAGACGAAGGAGAGGTCGAAGACGACCCTCTTGCTCTGCACGGCGTGAGTCTTGGTGATGGTGTCCGCGACCGAGAGGACCTGGGGCTGATTGGGGTCGCAGATCACGATGACGATGTTCAGGCCCCGGCGCGCGAGCTCAAAGTCCATCGAACGGTCCATGCCAGATGTCGGGCCGCTGACCCCGGCCCACGCTCTGCTGGATTTCACTAGCCTGGACATCCACCTCCCCGGTACTCTGACTTCCCTGTCGCACCTGCTCTCGATCTGTCCTGTTTTGTGCGGTGTATTTTCTACTCCCTCCGTTTTAATATTTATATCTTTGCCTATTGATTTAAAAAAAACTATATAAATTCATGTTATAAGATTTATGGTTTTAGATTTGTTGAAATAAAACTTAGATTAAATACGATCTTAATCTTAGCCTAAACATGATCACTAACCCAAACTTATGCGGAATCACCATGTTCGCTTGATCGTATCAGTCATGCTCATCAGCTATGATACAATATTTTTCTCTCATAACAAAACAGCATCAGACGGCTTATAAGCCACAGAAACGATCAAGCGAACATGGTGTACAGATTTTAGTGACTAACCAGAGCCTGTAGATGCCATCGGAGTGCCTCCGTAGATGTAGAAGAGTTGATGTTGATGAAATATATCTTAGTCTTCATAAGATTGGGGCTTGATGCTCCTAGTTGGTCAAGGATACGGTAGATCTTGCAATATCTGGACGGGCGTGGGTAGACAACCTTCCAGACCCTTCAACGTCTAATAGATCGGTTTGGATGTTCCTCGATGGGAACGATGGGAAAAAACGTCAAGGTAACGCTTAGGGCGTCACACCCCTTATTTATATGCGCTGCGGACCTAGGGGCCGAATCCTAGAAAATCTAAAAGTTACCGCCAATCACGACAGATCTAATTTGTTGGATATATATG
This sequence comes from Miscanthus floridulus, assembly GCF_019320115.1. NCBI lineage: Eukaryota > Viridiplantae > Streptophyta > Magnoliopsida > Poales > Poaceae > Miscanthus > Miscanthus floridulus. The sequence goes on from NC_089597.1 coordinate 52,533,195, forward strand.
ACAGGTGAACCAGAAACTTAATAATTAATCAATCTCGTAATTAATCTCGGGATTAGCCGAGATCACATTCCAACAAGGTTCACTATAAGAAATACTTCAATAATATATAGTTCATATGCTGTGAAACCATGAAGACTTTTTAAAATGGTTGGTCAAAGATAGTAATATTTGATTTAGGACAAAGCTAATATGACATGTAAAAAAGAACGTGTCTGCAGGCTGCGGTTGATGCGTATGTCGCTGGGCCAATCGAACTGCTTGCCCACAATCTCCTACTATCATGTAGACAATTCAGTTAGTATCATGTATTTATCATAATTTCTTAATACATATGAAACAAATCGTTATTTACTCGAAGAGAAATGCTCAGAAAATGAATATGTGATAGTCTTAAGAAACTTTACTCGTGCTGGCCCCGCGCCCTGCCCGGTCGCGCGCCGTCCCTTCCCGTGGTCGTGGCTGCGTATTTTTTTTTCACGAAGGAAAAAGCGTCGGGATTATTTTTGTTACAACCCTATTTTTTTGTTGGCTGCTGGGGTGGCTACCGGCCCGTAGGCAGCAGGTTGGGGTGGCTGGAGGGTGCAGGGGCAGCAGGAGGGTGGTTACCTGCTGATTGTGGCCGGCTAGTCGGCTAGAGCATGGCTGAGGGTGACGGGGGCAGCGGCCGGCGACATGACCATGAGTGGTAGGTGGGATCTACTCCCTCCATCCACGAAAAAAATATAATTCTCGTTTTTCGAAAAGTCAATTAATTTAAATTTTGATCAAAATTATATAAAAAATACTAATATTTTTTATGCAAAATTAGTATATTTAGATTAGTCATAAAATATATTTTTATAATAAATTTATTTGAATACATAAATATCAATACTATTTGCTATAAACACTAGTAGAGAAACAACCTTTGATCCCGCCTCGAAATTTGACTTTAGTCCCGGTATTTTTCGCGTCCGGGACTAGAGAGACTTTTAGTCCCGGTTTATAGCTCTAACCGGGACTAAGGTCCCTGCCCAATGGCTACTGCGGCAGGCTTTTGCTGCAGGGGACCTTTAGTCCCGGTTGGAGCTATTAACTTGGACTAAAGGTTAACTTTTACTCTCGGTTGGTACCTTCCACCGGGATTAAAAGTCTACTCCCGGCTGGGTGCTCCGTCCGGGACTAGAAAGGGACCTTTAGTCCCGGTTGGTAGCGCCAACCGGGACTAAAGGTTCCCTTCTATATAGCCTTTCTTCCTATCCGAGCCCGAGCCACTTCGAGCTCAGTATTTTCTTGCTTCATCGCCGACCTCTCTTCTTCCTCATCGTCGGTAATCACAAGATTTTCTTCGATTCCTCCATCGATTCTTCGGTTATAAAGGTTACCAACTTTATACTCTCATATTTTATCAGTAGCATATCTTATTTTGTAGACTAGATATATGTGGTTTGTTATGGTGGGATTTTTTTTATTTGTAAGCCATTTAAGCTCAAAATCACTTTAAAGTTTGCATATTTGGATGAAGGAAGGTTAAAGTAGTTGTTCAAAACTAGTATTCAACTTTCATTTCTAGCATGCATAGCAAACTTCATGGTTTAGAGATATAGAGAATTTTAGAGCTTTTTAAATTTTATTTGTTTATAAAATGAAAATTTTATATTATATTAAAAATAAGTATAGAGAGTAGATGGCAACTGCTTCTAGGTCCTCGGCCTCTCATCGGGTTCCAAAGCGACTGAGGCTGGACCTCCCTCTCATTGCATGCGGCAAGTGTGAGGAGAAGATTATGATGGAGTACCGGGTGAGGAAGGAGTGTCCCAACAAAGGCCGTATCTTCTACAAGTGCCCGGATCGCAATGTGAGTTATTTTGTCGAATTTGATGATTATGGTTAATTTATACTTATTTTCATGATGATTGTGATTAAAGTTCTAATTTTTTGTTTTAATTTCAGTGGGATGGCACTGGATGTTCAAGCTGGTACTGGGAGGAAGAGTATGTTGAACACGTGCAAAACTCTCTTGCACAGGCGGCTACGGCGGCTGATGAGGCAGTGATCCTGCCGAAGAAGCCCATAGATGTTGAACAAACGTATGATCTGTCTGTTTTAGTTGGGATTGGTCGCGAAATCCTTATGATGCTGAAGTGCATTTTAGCTTTAGTTTTTTTACTGGTAGTTGGGATTATCTACATTGTAGCGAGACTTTCATAAATTAATACCTTGTGTGGTGGCATGCATGTCTTATAATTAACTAATTATGTTCTAGGTTTTAATATGGTATGTATGTCATATAATGCAGATGAGCCGGCATTGGATGTACAATGCTGATCGCCGCTCCCAAGAGTTCATTAAGGGCGTGCATTCTTTCTTACGTGTGGCAGTAACAAACGTGATGGTTTCATGTGCTGCCCATGTGCTATATGTAAGAATTTGAAGGAATATGCTAGCTCAAGGAGTCTTTATTTACACTTTTTGAAGTCGGGTTTCATGCCAAACTATATTTGTTGGACGAAACACAGAGAAACCGGAGTTGTAATAGAAGAAGGTGAAGAAGAACAATGGGACAATGATGACATTATTGCTGAATATGGTGCCTTCAATGATACTGCAATGGGGGAAGCTGAAGAAGAGGTAGTGGCAGAAGATGAGCCTGCTGATGATCTTGGTCAGGCCATTCGTGACGCACAAAGAGAATGCGAAAGTGAAAAGGAGAAGATCAAGTTCGAGCGCATGCTAGAAGATCACAAGAAATTGCTATACCCAACTTGTGATGCGGGACAGAAAAAGTTGGGTACCACACTGGAATTGCTGCAATGGAAGGCAAAGAATGGTGTATCTGACAAGGGATTTGGGGAGTTACTAAAAATTCAAAAGAAGATGCTTCTGAAGGATAACGAATTGCCCGTCACTACGTACGAAGCAAAACAGGTAGTCTGCCCTTTGGGATTAGAAATCCAGAAGATACATGCATGTCCTAATGACTGCATCCTCTACCGTGGTGAGGAGTACGATAAGTTAGATGCATGCCCGGTATGTCATGCATCACGGTATAAGATCAGGCGAGATGACCCTGGTGATGTTGAGGGCGAACGTCTCACGAAGAAAATCCCTACCAAGATTATGTGGTATGCTCCTATAATACCACGCTTAAAACGTATGTTCAGAAACAAAGACCATGCAAAGTTGTTGCGATGGCACAAAGAAGACCGTAAGGTAGACAATATGTTGAGACACTCTGCTGATGGGTCCCAGTGGAGAGCAATCGATAGAGAATTCCTGGAGTTTGCAAATGACGCAAGAAACTTAATGTTTGCTTTAAGTACGGATGGTATGAATCGTTTCGGGGAGCAGAGCAGTAGTCATAGCACTTGGCCTGTTACTCTATGTATCTACAACCTTCCTCCCTGGTTATGCATGAAGCGTAATTTATTATGATGCTAGTGCTCATCCAAGGCCCAAGGCAACCTGGCAACGACATCGATGTATACCTGAGGCCACTAGTTGAAGAACTTCTAATTTTATAGAACAGACCAGGTGTATGTGTGTGGGATGAGCACAAACAGGAGCACTTTGACCTACGAGCATTGTTGTTCGTAACAATCAATGATTGGCCTGCTCTAAGTAATCTTTCAGGACAATCAAACAAGGGATATAATGCATGCATGCACTGTTTCGATGACATTAATGGTATATTCTTGAAAAAATGTCGAAAGGTCGTGTACCTTGGCCATCGTCGATTTATTCCTACGAATCACCCCTAAGAAAGAAAGGCATGCATTTTAAAGGTAAGGTAGACCACCAGACCAAGCCGAGCAACCGAACTGGTGAGGATGTACTCAATATGGTCAAGGATGTGAAAGTAGTATTTGGAAAGGCACATGGCAGCGAACCTGTTCCGAACGATGTCGACAAAATATGGTCGGCAGTCTACCTAGGGGTATGCCCAAGATAGTAGATTGTCGGCAGACAGATACGCAAGCTACAAACAAGACGGTGACGCAAGACAAACACGAGGTTTTATCTAGGTTCGGCCGCCAAGAAGGCGTAATTCCTACGTTCTGCGTCTGATTGTATTGCTGTATGTCAATGAGAGATGTTTTTTAGAGGGGTCCCCAGCCCTTCTTATATAGTCCGGAGAGCAGGGTTACAGATCTAGAAACTAATCCTAGCCAGTTACAATTGCCATAGGTGGCTGGATAAGGATTTCTATTCTAACCGACCAGGATCTTGCTTAATTGCCAAATCTGTCTTGACTCCTTGCGCGGGACTCCAAACAGGTTGGCCGGGCCACGCGTCATCCTTTGGTGGACCGGACCCTCTGATCTGGGCCGGCCCAAGCCTAGCCGTAAGGGTATAGGGGTCAATACCCCCACAGCTAGTCCCCGAGCACTATGTATTATGCTGCGACATGCCATTTTAACCTTCTCCGGACATTGAGGCTTGAGTTCTTGATGTCTCTGACCAACGTATTCAATCGGAGAAGTAGGTTGTCCGAAGAATGTGTGGTGCTCTTAAGAAAAAAGGAAAAGACTTCCGTCCTGGGAAGTGTGCCCACTTGTATTTCTAAAAAGAAATGTAAGTGTGTCTCGAAGCATAGCGTCCTTGATCATCATAGGCGTAGTAGTCAAAAAACAAACACATTCACCGCAAGGTGAAGTGTGCCCACTTAGTCCCTGAGCCTAGTAGTAGGTGACGTAGGCACGTGGTGCCAGGGTCCAAAAAGAATTCCCAGTTAAGTTGAGAACTCAATCGTCGTACAGGCGATACGAAATGCACCGGCAGGTGCATCGTACCGATGTAGTCCCCGAGCTTACCGGAAGGCGAAGTATGAGCCTTGTAGCAAGGTCTAAATAAATGTCTCTCAACTGTATGTGAGTACAAATCACATGTAGCCGAGGAGAACAGTCTCCGAGCAGTGGTCGGGACAGTTCCCGTGCACGATAGTAATCCTAACAAATCAGTCAAAGCATAGGGGTCGATTAAATAAACACATTCACCGCAAGGTGAAGTGTGCCCACTTAGTCCCCGAGCCTGGTAGTAGGTGACGTAGGCACGTGGTGCCAGGGGCCAAAAAGAATTTCCACTGGAGTTAAAAATCCAATCGTCTTACAGGCGATACGAGATGCACCGGCAGGTGCATCGTACCAATGTAGTCCCCGAGCTTGCTGGAAGGCGAAGTATGAGCCTTGTAGCAAGGTCTAAATAAATGTCTCTCAACTGTATGTGAGTACAAATCACATGTAGCCGAGGAGAATAGTCTCCGAACAGTGGTCGAGACAGTTCCCGAGCACAGCAGTGGTCGGAGCAGTCCCCGAGCACGGAAGTGGTCTGGGTAGTCCCCGAGCATGGAAGTGGTCTAGGCAGTCCCCGAGCACGGCAGTGGTCGGAGCAGTCACTGAGCACGGAAGTGGTCTGGGCAGTCCCCGAGCACGACAGTGGTCGGAGCAGTCCACGAGCACAAGACATGCAGCGAAGAAAGGAACGCCACTTGTATTATTATTTGGTGTATTTATTTATCTTCTTACTTTGTCAAGTCCAATCTGACACGCCTAGTCAAAAAAGCAGACGGGTACAGCACGTCACACTGTCTTCTTGTCCTTTCTAGCAAACATTCGCTTGGCACCTGTAAGGAGGTGCGTCAGTGTGGGCCCTCTCACACTAGCAACGAAGAGGCGCGTACACTGGTAACGAAGGGGCGCGTTTATTGGCGTAGATCTCGAGGTTGTGAAAACAACCATCTATGACACGTGCGCACATCTCCCAAGAATCTTGGGCGGACAAAATGGTGGAACTCTTGGTTATTTATAATATAGAACTGGTAAGTTATTTTTTACCGATCCCCATTACCCTTCGCTGTCGTAGCCTTCTTCGTCCTCTTGCCAAACCCTATACCTCCAAGATAATCACCAATCACCCCTCCACCGTATCCACCCCTTTAGCAAGGATAGATTAATGGCGAAGAGAGACGCCCAGAAGAAAGCCGGAGTCATGGCGAAGGAGTGGTGGAAGTCAAGGAGCAACGAGCAGACCATTGAAGACCTCGTCACCATGGGAGTGCTCCACAACAAGGCACTCGTGGGATGGTGCATGCCGGAAGGAGAAAGCTACCCCGATCCACAACCAGGTGAGATTGTGGTTTTCAAGTATTTCTTCAAGCGGGGTTTTGGGGTTCCAGTGCACCCTTTCCTTCAGTGGCTCTGTTTGTATTACGAGATTGGGATTTGCAATCTGCATCCCAACTCGATTCTTCTTGTCTCCACCTTCATCCATCTTTGCGAAGCATATGGTGGCTTCCAGCCCCATTTCGACCTCTTTCGCCATCTTTTCTGTCTGCGGAAAAAAGGAAGCGGTGGCTCGAAGATAGCCGGAGGCGTATACCTCAATCTATGTGATGGGATGAAGGCCCAGTACTTGCACTGCCCTTGGAACACATCACTGGACGACTGGTACAAGAAGTGGTTCTACATCCACAAAGAGACGAACACGATCACCCTGTGTGACGTGGGGTTCATTCCGGAGAAGAAGAACAGCTGGTCAGAGAAACCCGAGCACTTGGAACAGATCACAGAACTGCTTGGGATGATCCCGTGGGAGAAACTGGATGGTCCAAGCGTGGTCGGGAACTTCATCAGCTGAAGGATCCAGCCCTGTCAGAGGAGGGTACATCCTGGCTACGAATACCAGGGTAGCGCAGATCCAACGAGGACCAGGAAAGAGGCGCTTGACAAGATCGAAGTCAAAGCCAGGATTGGAGAGATATTCAACTTAGCCGATCCAAATTATGTCAGATTGAGCGACATCGAGCACGCTTTCAAGCTCGCCCGACCTCCCCTAAAGGTAAATCATTCTGCCTTGTACCCGTAGTGTTACGTTGTAACAGAAACTTACTGTGTTATCGCCTGTATATTTGTTAGATTAATGGCCGTGACAGAGCAGCAGTGTTCGTGTCTCCACCCCCTAGCATAGAGTGGCCACAAGTTGTCGGCCCAACCGCCTAGACCAGCACCAGGACCGAAGACATCGACTGGGCGGTGCTCGGAGATGGAGAGGAGGCAACAGCCAGAGCTGCTGGCAAGCGGCCGGCGGCCAGCAAGCGTCGTTAGGCCATCTTCCCACTATCAGATGATGAAACAGAGGATGCAGACATCTTCCGACTCGTCCCTCGAAAGAGGAGGAGACAACTGGAGTTGATGGAGCAGGGTGGCTCCTCCATGCCAGCAGGGATCGCATCACCGACCACTGCAACGCAGAGGACGAGCAGCCAAGGGGTCGAGCACCAAGCCCCGACACCGGTACTAGTCGTGGAAAGAGACCCGGTGACACCTGCAGAGCACGTGGAGCAAGCACAGATGAAGAGACACGCCTTCGCCACATCATTCCGTGCTTCCAAGCTGTAAGTATTTGTAACCTTGATGTAAGCTTACAATTTATATTTGAATACTGTTGCCCTCTTGACTTATCTCTGATACATTAGGTCGGCATCCACCAAAAATCCCAACCAGCTAGCCGGGTGTGGCATGGCTTCGCCAGTAATGGCGGAGAGAACTGCCCAGCAGCCAGCCATGGAGGAACCTATAGAAGAAAATCCGCCGGAACCTCAGTAGACGAGCGGCCAGACAATAGTCCCCAAGCAGCTGGTCGAGCAGAGAGCCGAGCCAAGTTCAAGTGCTCCGAGCACTAACCCTGCTGAAGGGGATACTTCGGCGCCAAGGGGATCAGACCAAGCCGAGGAGCAGTAGCCGGAGGTGGCATAGAGCACGCTTGCTGACGCTACGGCTCGTGGGAAAGCCATAGTGATCGCAGAGACTACAAACTCCAGACCAGCGCCGCTTCCTGAACAAGAGGCCGAAGTAGAAGAGGTCCTGGGCCGTCCCCAAGACAAACAACAACATGTATATGTGTCATGCTGGCGGAACGACCAGTGGGTTATGCATGAGGAAATCCCAAAGGTCGAAGAGACCATGAAAGTTGAACGAGCGGCAAAACATCTGGTGACGGAAGTCCAGGTATGTTTGGCTTGACCACTTGATCTTGCTATCTAGTCGAATTTTCTGACTTAGCTTTTTTACATGTAGGACTTGATGAAGACCGCAAGGTACCGAAAAAAGTGCTTCGACCAGATTGAGGGGATCACAGCAAGCAATAGAGAACTGGCAGCCGAGGTGGAACGCTTGCGCCACCAACTTGAAGCCACCGACCAGGAGAGGACGGAACAAGAGGCACAAAACCAAAACCTGGTCGTCCAGCTCAGTAACAAAGAGCAAGAAAAAACAAGTAAGTTGTCATTTTATCACAGCAAGTGCATGACACGTGTTGCTGCATTGTTGGTAGTAACAGCTGTAGTGTAGGCTTAGAAGCCAAAGTAGTCCGTCTCCAAGAGGAGAATAGCCGTGTGGCCGTAGAGTGTGGTCGCCTGAAGGAGGACAACGAGAAACTGGCGCGCGACCAGTCTCAACTCCAGGACCACACAACTAAGATGAAGGAGGAACTGAAAAGTAAGTGTTCCAGACCACCTTTCTCACTCTGTTGCCCGCCTTATCTTGTCGTGGTGTGACATTTTAATGTCTTGTGTGGTTTGAAGTTTTAAAAGTCAATGCCAAGAAATATCTAGAAGCTATGATGAAAGATCATGATGGCTGGAAGGCGCGATGCCTAGAGACCACCGAGGATCGGGACACATGGAAGAACCAATGCCAGGAGGTGGCAACTGGCATCATGCCCGTCCTCGACCTTATCGACCCAGCGCTTACAGAGGAAGTGCCGAGGACGCCGTAGCTTGGACTGGTCGAGAGGTGCCAGAAGGCATGGGGATGGTTCCAAGAGTTTGTGAAGGAGGCGGGTGAGTACACAGGTGCACATGTGCTAAGCATGGTGCGTGCCCACTACCCCCTGATCGATCTCAAGCGCCTGGAGGCTGGGTACCCAAAGGAGGTAGACCTAGACAAGGCTGAGGAGCTTCAGATGACCCATCTGGACCTGTCTTCAAAGATAATTGGCGACATTAACTTGTGTGGAGGTGGGACAACACCTGTACAGGGTACGCCATCGACAAGTCAGCTGGAAACGCCATCAGTTGCGAGCCAATCGATGAAACCTGTGGTCTCGACCAGCTAGGCATCGGCGGGGCCATCCTCTTCAGCTCGACCAGTATAAGAATCCCCGAGACTCGAGCAGGATATCGGAAGCAGCGAGCAGCGGGTGCCACGTGCCCCGACCAGCCAATAGAATAGGCTAGAGCTATAGAAGAAGGACGTAGTTGTGTTATTGTAAACTTGGGCCTCTTCAGGCAAGCTTGTAATAACGTAACTGTATATCATCATAAGCTTGTTTGCTTTGTATAAAACATATTTAAGCTTGAAACTCATGTTGGTGTAACTAAGTGAGAACATGTTAACGTTCTGTTTAGTTGTACCATTGTACTCGACACGTCATCCTGAAAAGTTTGTGTGGCCCTAGTTTGCCATGTGGTCGGAGTGTGAGGTGTGTGACCTGTGCACATGTAGACACGGACAAGTCAAACCAGGGGGGACCTGCCGATCACCCGTAGCGTAGAGAGCGGATCCCATGCACGCGTTGGGAGCTACCGGAGACAGGGCCTGCTCCGAAAACTATAGAAGGAATGGTGGTCGGCTTTTACTGGCTAAGTTAGAATAACCATAAAATTCGAAGTGACACATTAGAGTGGTCGGAGAAATCATAATAGCTTTATTGAAGTAAATCGAAAGTACAAGAGGAGTACATATCTTAGTAGTTAAGCATAGAAATGTGTAAGCTTGTCGATATGCCATGAATTTGGTACGTCCGTACCGTCCAGGTGAGCTAACCTGTAAGACGTTGGTCGTGTGACTTCCTTGATCATGAAGGCCCCCTCCCATGGTGTTGCGAGTTTATGGACACCAGCCTGACTCGTCTTCCACTTCAGGACCAGGTCCCCAACCACGAAGGACCGCTCTTTAACGTTCTTGTTGTAGTACCTGCGTAAAACAGCAAGGTATTTGGCTGTACGTACACAAGAATCGAGCCGCTTCTCTTCTGCACTATTCACTTCTAGCTCCCGTACTTCATTGACCTTGCCCTCATTGAAGTTCTCTACCCGTGCTGATCTGAAAGCTATATCTGCTGGGAGGACTGCCTCAGCGCCGTAAACCATAAAGTATGGTGAGACGCCGGTGTTACGACTAGGCTGAGTTCTGAGGCCCCAGACCACAGCTGGCAACTCTTTGAGCCATCTTCTGGGAGCTTTGTCATTTTCTCTGTACATCCTCTTCTTCAATGCATCCAAGATCATGCCGTTTGCCCACTCAACTTGCCCATTAGCTCTAGGGTGCGCCACCGAGACGTATTTTACTACTATGCTCCTTTCATCGCAGAAGTCCCAAAAAGCGTTCCCGATGAACTGAGTACCCAGATCAGTGATGATGTTGTTGGGTATGCCGAAACGGTGGATGACCTGGTCGAGGAACGTGACAGCCTTTTCTGAGGATGCCTGTACCAGAGGCATGTATTCTATCCACTTAGAAAATTTGTCGATCAGCACAAAGACGCATGTAAATTTCCTAGGAGCCGGTTTGAAGGGCTCGATCATATCCAGTCCCTAGCATGCGAAGGCCCAAGAGGCTGGTATTGTCTAGATCTCATGTGCTGGTACGTGGATTCTCTTGGCGAAGAACTAACAACCCTCACAGTGGCGGACTAGCTTCTCTGCGTCGGCTACTACTGATGGCTAATAGAACCCTGCTCGGAAAGCCTTATCGACCAACGTTCTTGAGGCCACGTGGTTGCCGCAGGAGCCAGAGTGGATTTGGTCCAGGAGATGTTCGCCATCCTCCTGGGTTATACACTTCATCAAGATTTCCTCCTTTGCGTTCTTGCGCCATAACTTGCCATCAACGAGCAGGTACTGCTTACTGCGACGCATCAGGCGCTTCTGTCCGATTAGTGTATCCGCTACCATCTGTTAGGTACTTGATGAAAGGTATTCTCCAGTCGGGCTCATGAGTGGTCGGAGGCAGCTCGGTGGTGCTCGACGCCGGAACCGTAGCCACCAATTGCTGGTCTGGAGGCTTGTCGACCATGGAATCTTCCTCTTCGATGGAAGGTGTGAGCAGGTCTTGGACGAATACGCCATGTGGGACTTTGGCTCGGGATGATCCTAACTTTGACAGCGCATCCGCTGCTTGATTTTTGTCCTGGACCACATGTATGTACTCGATGCCATAGAACCTGCCTTCCAGCTTTCTGATCCATTTGCAGTATGCATCCATCTTTTCGCTGGTCGTGTCCTAGTCCTTATTGAGTTGGTTGATGACCAGAGCCGAGTCTCCGTAGACATAGAGACGTTTAACGCCGAGCTCAACCGCAATGCGCAAACCATGTAGGCATGCTTCGTACTCGGCGGCATTATTAGATGCTGGGAAATAAATCCTGAGGACGTACCGGAGCTGCTCCTTGGATGGTGACACAAAAAGGACTCCTGCTCCCACGCCATCAATGTTGAGAGAGCCATCGAAGTACATCGTCCAATACTCGTCGGACCCTGGAGAGGTAGGCGCGCTTAAGTCTGTCCACTCGACGATGAAATCGACGAGTGCCTGAGACTTGATTGTAGTATGGCTCGCAAATTCCAAGGAGAAGGGGCATAGCTCCATTGCCCATTTGACGATGCGCCCATTCGCATCCTTGTTGCTAATGATGTCTCGTAGAGGGTACTCGATCATGACCACCACACGATATCCGTCGAAGTAATGTTTCAACTTTTGGGATGTTATTAGTATGGCGTAGATCAACTTCTGAATCTATGGGTACCTGGTCTTGGACTCATTGAGTACCTTACTGATGAAATAGATTGGTCGCTGTACCTTGTAGACGTGGCCAGGCTCGTCGTGCTCGACCACCATGGCCGTGGAGACCACTCGATTAGTAGCCGCAATGTAAAGCAGGAGTGTTTCGTCTTCTCTGGGAGCAGTGAGGACCGGAGGTAATGTAAGGTATTGTTTCAGCTGTGTGAAAGCAGTGTCTGCTTCCTCTGACCACTCAAACTTTTCGGATGCTTTGAGCAGTTTAAAGAACGGTAATCCTTTTTCGCCTAATCTTGATATGAAACGGCTGAGAGCGGCCATGCATCCGGTAAGCTTCTGAATATCCTTCACCTTTTTGGGTGACTTCATGTCCAAGACAACTTTGACTTTCTCTGGGTTAGGGCATATGCCATCGTGTCTGACGATGTTGCCAAGTATGATGCCAGAAGGAACACCAAAGATGCACTTTTTTGGGTTTAATTTCCACTGGAATGTGTTAAGGGCTGCAAAGGTGCATTCCAGGTTGTCAACAAGGGTATGTGCTTCCTTGGTTTTGACAACTATATCATCAACATAAGCCTCGACGAGGTCGTCTTTTATCTCGTCTTTGAGGTAGGCCTGTATAGCGCGTTGGTAGGTAGCCCCAGCATTCTTGAGCCCAAACGACATTGTCGTGTAGCAGTAGGCGCCGAAAGGCATGATAAAAGATGTCTTGATCTGGTCGTTCTTTTTTAGAGCGATCTAGTGATAACCAGAGTAGCAATCGAGAAAGGAAAGCAGCTCGCAACCGGCGGTTGAATCTACGACCTCGTCTATGCGAGGTAAGCCGAAGGGGTCCTTAGGGTAGTGTTTGTTGAGATCAGTGTAATCAACACACATTCTCCATTCATTATTCTTTTTACGTACAAGAACCGGGTTGGCTAACCACTCCGAATGATATACTTCTTTGATAAATCCGGCTGCCAAAAGCCATGTAACTTCTACCCTAATTGCCTCCTTTTTGTCGCGAGCGAACCGTCATAGCTTCTGCTTGATAGGTTTGGCCTTGCCGTTGACATTCAAGGAGTGCTCGATCAAGTTCTGAGGTACACCGGGCATGTCAGCAGGTTTCTATGCGAATACATCCACGTTGCTCCTCAAGAACCTGACGAGCGCGTCTTCCTATTTGGGATTCAGGTTGGCCCTGATAAGGGCCATTCTGCTGGTATCACCGTCGACCAGCTGGATCACCTTGTGCTCATTGGACTTGATGTTCTTGCGTGGAGCCTCGAGCTCTGGGATCTCCAAGTGGTCGGCCGAGGTCTTCTTGGCGTCGAGCATGGTCTCGGCCATGTGAATAGAGAGGTCGTGAGCCTCTGCTATTTTGAAACTGTCGTCCTCGCAGGTATAAGCTGCGTACATGTTGCCTCGGAGGGTTAGAACTCCTTTCTCGGTAGGCATCTTGAGCACCAGATACCTGTAATGAGGTATGGCCATGAACTTGGTGAGCGATGGTCGACCAAGAATAGCATGGTAGGTGCCGTCGAAGTCAGCGACCACGAAGTTGACGTAGTCAGTGCGGAAGTGGTCTGGGGTCCCAAATTGCATAGGTAGCGTGATCTGCCCGAGAGGTGTAGAGCTCTGTCCGGGGAGAACACCCCAGAACTGTGCCTCGTACGGCTTGAGGTCCGCCTGGGCTATCTTTAGGGCGGGCAGACTGTTCTTGAACAGTATATCGATGGAGCTGCCGCCGTCGATCAGTACTATGTCGAACTGAACCTTGTTGATACAAGGATCGAGGACTAGGGGAAAACGTCCTAGCTCAGGTATTGCGGCCCATTGGTCTTTTCTACTGAAGGAGATTTCGCGGTGAGACCACAGAGGGAGCCGCGGATCGGTGAGGAGGTTGTCGGTGTTGGCCACGTTCAAGCAAGCGTGGGCGAGCAGCTTACGTTCTCAATTGGTCTCAATGGACACCTTGCCTCCGATGATGGTGTGAATACGATCGGTTGGCTTGACGTACTTGTGACGAGGATCTGCGTCTTCGTCGTCATTGTTCTCGTTGCGCTGCTCCCCTGCGTCGTTAGGCTTGTCGGATGTATCCGGAGGCTACTGACGCGTGTAGATAGACTTGAGAACACGGCAATTCTCCATGGTATGGTTTGACTTAGGATGGAGCTGGCAGGGCCCTTTCAATGCTTTGGCATAGTCGTCTTCGTAGTTACGACGTCCGCCACCTTTTTTAACGGTGTTGACCTCGCCGTCGTCTTCCCGAGCATGCTTGCCCCTATAATCGTCACGGTGGTTACGCCGCTGATTACGTTGGCCATGGTGGTCGCGGGAGTCATTGCGCTGGTTACGGCAGTCAAAATTGTCGTTCCAACCACGGTTACTGTGATAGTCGTCGTGGTGTGGGGGGTGGTCGGAGCGTGGAACCCTTGCTGCTTCTTCGATAATTATCTTTTTAGCGTCGTCGGCGTCCGCATATTTCTTAGCGGTGGCCAGGAGCGCTGTGACCGATTCAAGTCTCTTGCGGAGGAGCTTGTCCCTTAGGGCATCGTGGAAGCGGAGGCCAGTGATGAAAGCCTCGATTGCCTCATTGTCGGAGATTGATGGGACCTTGATGCGCATCTCCGAGAAACGTCGGACGTACTCGTGCAGTGGCTTATCTTTTCGATCCCGAATCCGTTGCAGATCATATTTGTTGCCGGGTTGCTCGCAAGTAGCAATGAAGTTGTCGATGAAGGCTTGCTTGAGCTCTTGCCAAGAATCGAAGTAGTTCACCGGCAAGCTGACCAGCCATTGGTGACCTGCATGGCCAACAGCGACTGGAAAGTAGTTAGACATGATGTGCTCGTCAGCCATGGCTGATCTGCATGCAGCTTCATAGAGCATGACCCATAATTCGGGGTTCTCCTTGCCGTCGTACTTCTAAAGTTTCTCGAGCTTGAAGTTCTTGGGCCATATGACTTGGCGAAGGTGTGGAGTAAACTGCTTCAAACCCGGCGGGCCGTGGGCAGTGTCATATTCCATGCGGCGATAGCTTTCATGGGATGCACGATCGTTGGTTCTCTGGTTGATGCGAGCACACAGATCACGTCCACCGAGGTAATGGCGGAGATCGTTATTGCCATCGCGGTGATCTCGATTGCCATCTAGATTAGCCCTGCGACCGTGGTTATCGCGCCGATTATCACGGTGGTCTCGGCGGTTATCGTCCCGGACGTTGCGGCGGTTGTCCTCCCGACGGCGGTTGTCATCCCGACCACCATCATGGCCACCGTTTCCGCCTTGACGGTTGTCTGATGGGTCATTGTTGCGTGAGCCACATTGGTTGGGTGGCTATGAGCGACTTGAGTACTGGCGGTTGTGGCTTGACTCGACTGAGATGGATGGAGCCCGGGCTTGATTTACAATCTCTGCGGTCTGGGCCATAGCAGCCGTCAGATAGGCTTGTATTTCATCATGAACTGCCTAGGTTTCCGGGGTGTTGGGTAGCCGCTGCATTGTCGCCATGGCGATGGCTACGTTGGCGCTTGGAGTCCTGAAGACCTATTTGTCCCCCACCCTATCGAAAGCATTGTTGAGGTCACGTGGATGGACCCTTATGCGTCGTGCCTCCTCTTCTTCTTCAGCTTCGATTTGCCAGCGATTAAACCGGTCAATATTGTGTGCCTCGCGTGCAATCCTTTCTTGTTCTGTTTGGCCAACTGCTAGCGGTTCGTCATTGCTGACAACATTGATCAAATCCCCTCGCCTTGGCGGGAAAGACGGGAATTGTGGGAACCCCGGGGCGTGGTCTGGGATATCTAGATCGTATTCGATGCCTTCATCACCGTGATGCTGGAGCTTGGTGTGGATGGAGGCATTAGATGCGATGCCAGACGAGGAGCTGGAGTCACCCTCTTGGACCGTGTGGACGGATCCTTCTTGATAATCCTCAATCCGGATCATGTTGACAAAGTTGCGTGGCTTCAGCCGAGGTCGATGTACAAGACACAGATCTAAGCAGCGCTATATATTATACGCGTAGTTGGAGGTAGCATTTCGCAGGCCATAGGGCTGGGCCTAGTAGTTCTCCATCGAGGCTTCGCACTCAGAGAGCTGGAGTTCTACCGTAGAGGCTGGCCGGTGACGAGCGGAGTGCCCTTTAGGAGTAGATATGACCACGAGATCTGTACCAAGTCATGTAGGATGACCAGCCCGAGTGAGTCGGGTAGATCTGTTGTGGGGAGCGTTTACCTGCTCATTAGGTCAACTTTGAATTGCACTTACCAGAGCTAGGGTTTCAGCGAGTTTGGTGCCGACCCGATCGATGGAGTCGAGCAGGTCGGTGTTGTCGATCGGCTTCCCTTTGTAGCGGGGAAGCGGACGACAAGTGGTTGGCGTGGCTGAAGATGATGCAGGCGTGGTCAGAGCCAGATGTACCATGGTCGGAGCTAGATCCATCATGGTCGGAGCCGTATCCACCGTGGTCGGAGCCGTATCCACCGTGGTCGGAGCCGTAGCCGATGCAGGTGAGGCAGTGGTCGGCGCAGACTGAATCCACGCCTCCTCCGTGGTCATGGCGATGAAGTCGTCGGAGCCGGTGGTCCAGGTGATCTGGCCGACAGTGAATGTGAGGCCGTTCGGCGTAGCCATGAAGCCAGAGATGATGACCATCTTGTTTGCTTGGAGAGCAGTACGCACACCCCCTACCTAGCGTGCCACTGTCGACGAAATATGGTCGGCAGTCTACCTAGGGGTATGCCCAAGATAGTAGATTGTCGGCAGACAGATGCACAAGCTACAAACAAGACGGTGACACAAGACAGACATGAGGTTTTATCCAGGTTCGGCCGCCAAGAAGGCATAATACCTACGTCATGCGTCTGATTGTATTGCTGTATGTCAATGAGAGATGTTTTTTAGAGGAGTCCCTTGCCCACCTTATATAGTCCGGAGAGCAGGGTTACAAATCTGGAAACTAATCCTAGCCAGTTACAATTGCCATAGGTGGCCGGATAAGGATTCCTATTCTAACCGACCAGGATCTTGCTTAACTGCCAAATCTGTCTTGACTCCTTGCGCGGGACTCTGAACAGGTTGGCCGGGCCACACGTCGTCCTTTGGTGGACCGGACCCTCTGATCTGGGCTGGCCCAAGCCTAGCCGTAAGGGTATAGGGGTCAATACCCCCACAAACAACGTCGACGGTCACGCACCCATGTGGAAGAAGTCCATATTTTGGGAGCTATCCTATTGGCAAGTCCTAGAGGTCCATAGCGCGATCGACGTGATGCACTTGATGAAGAATCTTTGTGTGAACCTGCTAGGCTTCATGGATGTGTATGGGAAGCCTAAGGACACACTTGAAGGACGACAAGACCTGCGGTGTTTAAAAGAACGAGACAACCTACATCCAGAGAAGACAGATGATGGACGCCATTACTTAAGTCCTGTCAGCTACACTCTTAGCAAAGAAGAGAAGGAAAGCATGTTTGAATGCCTTGCAAGCATCAAGGTACCATCTGGGTTCTCCTCGAATATAAAGGGTATAATAAATGTGCCAGAGAAGAAATTCCTAAACTTAAAGTCCCATGACTGCCACGTGCTAAGGATGCAATTGCTTCCAGTTGCATTAAGAGGAATTCTACCTCCAAATGTACGTCTAACCACCGTGAAGCTATGTGCATTCCGCAATGCAATTTCTCAGAAGGCAATCGATCCAATGGATCTAGCTAAACTATAGAATAATGTCGTTCAATGTCTTATCAGCTTTGAGTTGGTGTTCCCTCCTTCCTTCTTTAATATCATGACACACCTTCTAGTTCACCTGGTCAAGGAGATTAGCATTCTCAGTCTTGTGTTCCTGCACAACATGTTCCCCTTTGAGAGGTTCATGTGAGTCCTAAAGAAATATGTTCACAACCGTGCTCATCTAGAAGGAAGCATCACCAAGGGCTATGGAACAGAGGAGGTCATTGAGTTTTGTGTTGACTTTATTCCTGACCTTGACCCGATTGGTGTTCCTGAATCACGACACGAGGGGAGACTAAGTGGAAAGGGGACACTAGGGAAGAAAACATATATGGGTACACAGGACAATTATTTTAATAAAGCACACTACACAGTTCTGCAAAACTCCTCCTTGGTGACACCGTATATCAAGACACATAAAGAGTTGCTCCGATCCGAGTTTTTAGGGAAGTCTGAAGCTTGGATTACGCATCAGCACATGGAAACTTTCAGCGACTGGTTGCGAAAAGAATGTTAGGGTGATGAGAGTATTGATGACCAACTGTATTTGTTGGCTAGGCAGCCATTGTGGCATATCCTCACATACAAAGGGTACGAGATAAATGGGAATACATTTTACACAGTAGCCCAAGATAAAAGGAGCACCAACCAAAACAGTGGTGTCTGCATAGATGCCACCGACCCTAATGGAAATAAGCAAACATATTATGGCCGCATAGAGGAGATATGGGAACTAAACTATGCACCTACTTTTAAGGTACCTTTGTTCAAGTGCCAATGGGTAAAGGCGACTGGAGGCGGGGTAGCAGTTGACAACCAGTATGGAATGACAACCGTGGATCTCAACAATATTGGGTACAAAGATGAACCGTTCGTCCTTGCCAAGGATGTGAATCAGGTGTTCTATGTCAAGGACATGTCTACAAAACCGAAGAGAGGGAAAAACAACAACGACCCAATCATTGAGCCAAAGCGCCACATAGTTCTTTCAGGGAAAAGAAACATCATCAGAATTGAAGACAAGTCAGACATATCAGAAGATTATGAAAAGGATGACCGAATTCCACCCGTCACAGTGAACAAAGACCCAAGCATCCAGCTAAATGATGAGGACACTCCATGGTTACGGCGCGATCATAACCAAGGGATATACGTTAAGAAGAAGTTCACTACTGTGCCCGCTTGATATATATAGTGATGTATTAGACCTATTATGTAATAATTGTGACTTCAGATTTTTTTGTTGTGTTTTCATATTTTCTACGGTTTAAATGAATTTTCTGCTTGACGGTGGATTTCCCGTGGAGAATGTGTGATGAAAAACCAAATGATCAACGTTAATAAGATGTGAAAACTTATTTCCTGTAGAAAAGTAATAGTTTTAATGATTTTAATCAAGTAGTATATTTTTGCATGGTGCAAATTATAATTATTATTTACACAATGTTAAATATTTATACAGTAAAACAAAAGAGTATAAGTTACAAATTTTTGTTGTGTATAATAATGCAAAACCAATGCCAGGAATATTTATTATAATTTTTTGGATGATATTTTATTTATTAGGCAATTAATAACTATCTGCATATTTATATAAAAGAAATATATAAAAAAAGGAAAAACTTCTGGATCCAGTAGGAAGCCAACTGCAGCCCACCTTTACTCCCGGGTCGATCAACCACCCGGGACTAAAGGTGGGCTACGTTTTCGCGGCCCGCCAAAAAAATACCTTTAGTCCTGGGTCATGGATGCACCCGGGACTAAAGGTCAGACCTTTAGTCCTGGTTCTTACCATCACCCAGGACTAAATGGATGCATCCGGGACTAAAGGTTAGACCTTTAGTCCCGGTTCTTACCATCACCCGGGACTAAAGGCCTTTAGTTCCGGTCCGTGGCTTCACCGGGACTAAAGATCCCTAATATATATATCGCCTCGTCTTCTTCTCCCATCCATCGTCTTCATTCTTCGCTCGAGAGCCACACCACGCCACCACCGCTCCCCATAGCCTCCAGCCGCCTCCACGCGCCTCTCCAGTCTCTCGCCATCACTACTACAGAATGGACTTGTTGTCCCAGGCGGTAACGGCCTTTAGTCCCGGTTACCGCGCCGGGACAACGATCCCGGGACTAAATGTGCCACCTTTAGCCCCGGGTCATCGAGCCGGGACTAAAGAGGGATCTTTAGTCTCGGTTGGTGTTACCAACCGGGACTAAAGGCCCTCCAGCCGAGCAAACGTGGCCGCACCCTTTAGTCCCGGTTGGTAACCCCAACCGGGACTAAAGGTTCCTTTTCTTTTTCTTTTTTTTTAATTTATTTTCAGTTCAGTTACACATATTTGTTTAATATATAATATGTTTTTATGTATGTATTCTACACTGCTAATATAAATACACGCACACATATAATTACATCTAATTCTCATCTCGAGCATTATTATATTCGAATAAAGTATGGACCTATATATATTATAGATATATATATATATGTATATATACAACACTTTCATAATCTTGTTCTCGAAAATAACGATATCAATAAACATTTAATTTACATCATTTATTCCTTAGGATCAAAGTAGAACTCGCTGTTGGGATTTAGCACTTTTTCTAGAAGATATCCTGCTATGGACTCTTGAACTGCTTTCAGATGGTCTTTTTGCATGACCCTTCGTTTCAACCATTCAGTCTTGCATTTGAAATAAAAGGAAAAGTATTAATACATATATATATATATTCATTTAAAAATAAATAAAAAATTGATATATACGTACTCTGAGGACATCTTTAGGAGTTCTTCTTATGTGCGCAGTGATAAATTCACAAACGTAGTATCCACACAAGTTATTACCTGGTTCCTGCCACAAACACCACTGTACGAGAAGAAGATTATTCTCATCATCTCACACATAAATTGAAGTATGATATAGTAATTAAACACGTGGGGAAGTGTATATAGTACAACTTACTGGTATTTCAACTATATTAAGTGGTGCCTTGCAATCCTTGCGATGTTGCCGAATAAACTCTTTCCAAACCCTGTGCGACCAATAATGTACGATCGTTAATAAATTATGGCAAAGTCTATTCAATAATAGTTGTGCGCGAGAGATCGAAATTACCCCTAGATAATGTCTATCATATCTTGGTATAGTGCCCGCTCTTTTCTCAACGAGTCAAAGATTACTAACCGACTTGAGTTTAACTCAATGACAATGAGTATCAAGTGAAACCTGCATTGGTTTATACACACACGTACATGCATATAAGTTGTATTGATATTACATAAAATGTGTAGACTACATTATTATTAACACTTACTCAAAGTTGTACGGGAAAAGTATTGTTGTCTTGTCGTGCTGCTTCATGAAGAACATCATGATATTCTCCTGTGCTTCAGATACCCACCGCTCCTTGACAATAATACCGGTTTTGAATACGATATAAGGATCAATGAAGCCAACACTGGTGTCTTGTATTCTTTGGAGCTCTAACATCTGGAATCTGTATATAAATATAAGTTACATGTGAGGATAATTATATACACGTACGCATGGAAGTGAGTTTATTAAATAAAAGTAAGAATCACTTACAAACAAAAGGAGCTAATGATTGATTTGTCCAGAGCGTCCAAGTGGAATAGTTGATGCAATTCTTCGAAACTAATATGTAAGATGTCATCGCCACGGAAGTAATGATGGTCTCTAAATCTGACAAAGATCCACTGCTCACCCCTGCCACACGCCTGCATGTACCACTTGTTGAGCAAGTACATTTGCGTACTTAATTCATTCAGAGCCGCAGGGTTGTACAGACTTTTGCCATATTTATAAGTCTTCTAGGTATCAACTTCCAGGTTCTGGATTGGAGCTTTGCCCGTCAATTGATCCAAGGTTAAACCAGTATCTTTAAAAAAAACATTAAGGGCTTGAACCGACACTTCTCCAGAGTTGTCTGGTCTATAGACTTCTATGTTGGAACCATATTCATTAGCAACAACAAGATTTTGCATTGGTTGCTTCTGTTGTCCGAGCTGTGGGACATCCTTCCCTGATGCTCTTTTCCTTTTCTTACCTGCATCATGTGACTTCACGAGGGAGCGATCATAGTCTGATAGTGGCGAAGGCTTATAAAGTTCAATCATCTTTTTCTTGTGAGCATCGACCTTCTGCCTCAGCACCTCTCGTGGTAGGTAAAAGTACGGCTTCTCCTTAAGCTTCGCTTGACTCTTGTTTTTGGTATCTATAAAAAAATCTTTCACTTTTTTGTCTTCTTCAGCTGCTATTTGCTCATCAGTCTTTTCAGGAAGTATTTCTTGAGAAATAACTCTTTTTCTCGGGGTCTTCTTTGCCGCTGGGACCTTAGACGTCTTTGTAGTGCATCGCTGTGGAGGGGGTGGGGGCGGTGTTGGAGACCGGCGTGGAGGTGATGTGGCTGGTGTTGGTGGAGATCGGCGTGGAGGCGTTGGAGATCGTTGTGGAGGCGGTGGGGCTGGTGTAGGAGTTGGAGATCGTTGTGGAGGCAATGGGGCCGGTGTAGGAGTTGGCGATCGCCGTGGGGATGAAGTTGTCTCGCCCCCCGCGACGCTGTGATGAGATGGGGAATGAATGATTAGGCTAGGCTGGGGGGAGACCCTGCTACAAAAACAAGTTGTGTGTCAATTATTTTTGAAGCCAATAGAAAATTAATGGAAAATAATATTTCATTCACTTTCATTCGTACCTAGGGTGAGGTAGGGGAAGCGGTGGCGCCCCAGGAATGATGATGAAGCGTTTGTGCCATTGAATAAATGTCTTCTCTGCTTCTCCTAGTGTCTTCTCCCCATCACCACCTTCAATGTCAAGAGGAACATTGCTGTAACCTTTGAGCACTCTATCGACCGAGACGCTAGCATATCCAGGTTGAATAACTGACCCATGGATTCTTGGTGTCTTCGTTCGGTCTATTGGAGATACAACCCCGACAGCCACCATGATTGATGCATTATTACCATCTGGAATGTGCAGCTCACATGTTGTTAGAGGCTCGGTAATGTCATCAACAGGGAAGCGCAACCCAGCGTCGTCTTGAATAACTGGCAGCTTCGTAGAAGCACAACTGCTTTTCATCTGACCAACGGGGCTAATGGTGACTCCCGGCGTTGATTGCGATTGCATTTAACTCATTGCTAGCTGCACTTGCCTCTTGATCTCCTCCTGCATTCTTGCCTCAAGAGATTTTTCTCATTCACGTGATTCAAGCAATGCTTATCGTGACTCATCAACAAATTGCTCCAATGCACGGATTTGTTCTGCCTTCTCATCCTTCTTTCTCTGGCAGCTTCTGTAGGTATCCTTGTCTGCTAGGAATGCGTGTAGCCACGGAACCGCCTCATAGCCTCTTGTTCGACCACCGTGTTCGGGATTCTCTAGGGCATATGTCAATTCATCCTTCATTCTGTTGGGCTTGAAAACACCACTATCAGCTTCTTCCCTAGCACGAGCTAGTCTCTATGTTGCTCTCTCAATTTTTTGGCCGAAAATTAGCTTGCCAGTGTCTGGGTCTAGGCTTCCCCCATGAGCGTAGAACCAATTCTTTGCGCGTTGAGGCCAGTTCTTCTCTATTGTTTCAGGTATGATTCCCTTGGCAGTAATCTCTGCTTCTAGGTTCTGCCACTTGGGAATAGCACTCCTATAACCACCTGATCCCATGCGATGATGGTATTGCTTCTGTCGGGCATTCTGCCGATTCCTCATCACACGTTCCTCACTGTCTTGAGATGTCTTGTATTCTACGAAGGCATCCCAATGGGACTCCAACTTGACAAACGCCTTAGCATTGAAATTCGGCGTAGCATTCTTCAAGATAAACTTTTTATACAATGTTTTCTTCCAACTCTAGAACAATGTTGCCATCTTCTTCATTGTCCAATCCCTCACAAGCTCCTTCAAAGCATCATCTGCTTGTAATGTGAAATGCTGAGTGATATCTCTCCAAGCTAGGTTCTTGTCATGATCAGATATAAAACTAACATTAGGAGCGGATATCTTCTGCTGCCATTCACGAGCACTAACTGGGATCCTATCCCTTACAATGAACCCACATTGATTGACATATGTCTGAGCATGTGGTCCCAATGGTTTGTCGGCGTCGGTGTCGAATTCTGATATTATGAAACGGCCCTCTAATGGCTTTTTTGGCCCTTGGACTTTCCTACTTTTGTCAGTGGTTGATGTAGATCCAGAGACCGGCTACATGAGTAGAAACACAACGATTAACAACAAATATACGTACGCATGCATCTATAAGAGATGATAGATAATCGAATATACCTCGCCAGTATTTTCTTGCGCGACAATTTGTTGATCTTCAACCACCGGCATATTCAGGATATCCTCATAATCAGCAAAGTACTGACTCGTGTCATCTACATCCACATTGGTGCCGGCGTTGATAATATCCGCCATTATGTCATCACTCAAGTTATCATTCAGAGCAGCCATTTGTATCTTCAAGATAACACATAGATAGAATTACTATGGTACATAACATAAGTACATGTGATAACACATATAGAATTACTAAATCCAATTAAATATAATAACACATAATATTTCATAAGGATAAACAATAATAAGGTATAGGCTTTGGAATCGAATCAAAAACACTTTCGATCCAAAAACATGGAAATAAGTACATGTATATATATACACACATAATGATACAATATATTTTCTCTCTCTCTCAACACATAGAAATAAGTGCATATGTCTATATCTCTAGATATGCATGTGATACACATAGAATGTCTCTCTAGATACAATTTTCTCTCTCTCTCTCAACACATGAAAATAAGTACATGTATATATACATATAGAAATAATTAAGTACATATGTATACATATAGAATCTCTCTCTAGATATAATATATATAGAGAGATAGAATATATAATTACTAAATCCAATTAAATAAATCTAACATGAAATTAGATAAACTAGTAATAGATAATACATTTTAATCTAACATATATCAAAAACTATAATAAAAAACTATCTAAAAAAACTATCTAAATAAAATACTAATTCAATTTTAATACATTTAATCTAATATATCAAAAACTACCTAAGAAATAACTAAAAAACTAACAATAATAAACTACTAATTAAAATTTAATACATTTTAATCTAACATACAGCCGAGACTTTGTAAAAAAAATCTAAAAAGCATGGCCGATCGAGAGCATGCAGCAGATCAAGCAGAGTACTCGACGGATGCCGTACGGTGGGTGCGCGGGAAGCGTCGGCGACGGAGGGTGTGGTCGGGTGCGGCGGCGGAGACGGGATGCGGCGTTGCGGGACGAGAGAATGGCGCGGCCGGGCGGGGGTAGACGACGGCGGCGCGGCAGAGACGAGCTCGACGACGGCGGATGGCGCGGCCGGGCGGGGCTGAGCGACGGAGGCGAGATCGAAGATGAACAGAACAGACGTTCGATATATATAGGCCGGGACCCTTTAGTCCCGGCTAGAAACACCAGTCGGGACTAAAGGACATTTAGTCCCGGCTGGTAAGACCAACCGGGACTAAATGGTTGGACCTTTAGTCCCGGTTGGTCTTACCAGCCGGGACTAAATGTCCTTTAGTCTCGGCTGGTGTTACCAGCCGGGACTAAAGGTATTTTTGGGCGGGCACCGAAATTGCCGCCAACCCTTTAGTCCCGGTTCTTGGTCTGGACCGGGACTGAAGGCCTGAAAATTTTGGCAACCCGCCAGCGTAATTGGAAAGGCCTGGGATTTTGATTTTGTTTAATACTAGGTTAATCAATTAATTCCATAGCAACTTCAATACTTTGCAATATTTATTTTAAAAAAATACTATTGATTAACTAATTATTTATTGTAAATAGGAAAATTTTGTAACCTAAAGTTTTTAATTTCTTTTATGAATATAGAATATAAATGTTACTAATACTAAGTATTTTGTTAATGCAAAAATATATTTGTAACTTAAAATTAATAAAACTAATATTATTCGATAGGAAATTTATTATCACATTATTGTAACGTCAATGTTTCAATTTTGTCTCGGTTTTTGACCAAAATTGACAGGAAATTTTTGTTAAACCTATAAAAATAAAGAAAATGTAGTATTTTTTGTTTTATAACTTTCTCAAATGAAAAAATGGCCTATATAAGGATTATAGATATTGATGAGCTTAACAAACTTGGTATTTAAAACTTTTCAATTTGAGACAATCTAGGGTCCCGAAAACTAGTTTGTGGACATTGAAATTTAAAAATCACAAATTTAAGCCATCCAAACTTTCTCAAATGGAAAGTTGACCAAAACAACAATTGTAGATCTTTTTGAGTTTAACAAACTTGGTATTCAAAACTTTTCAATTTGAAGTCATTTAGAGTTCATAATACTAGAGTCAAGTGTTGTTTTTTCATTTGACCAAATTTGACTTGGTCAAACTTGCTCAAATGAGACACTAAATGACCTCAGATGAAAAAACTCTGAATACCAAGTTTGATCATCTCAACAAGATCTATAATTGTTATATAGCTCATTTTCCCATTTGAGAAATTTTTATCAAACACTAGTCACAACTTCTTGAATCTCATAGACTTTCTAAAACTATGTCACACACTTGTGAAATTTGAACTACATTTTGTTCAAGCTTTCTCAAATGAAAAAATGGCCTATATAAGGATTGTAGATATTGATGAGCTTAACAAACTTGGTATTCAAAACTTTTCAATTTGAGACAATCTAGGGTCCCGAAAACTAGTTTGTAGGCGTTGAAATTTAAAAATCACAAATTTGAACCGTCCAAACTTTCTCAAATGGAAAGTTGACCAAAACAACAATTGTAGATCTTTTTGATTTTAACAAACTTGGTATTCAAAACTTTTCAATTTGAAGTCATTTAGAGTTCATAATACTAGAGTCAAAGTGTTGTTTTTTCATTTGACCAAATTTGACTTGGTCAAACTTGCTCAAATGAGACACTAAATGACCTCAGATGAAAAAACTCTGAATACCAAGTTTGATCATCTCAGCAAGATCTACAATTGTTACATAGCTCATTTTCTCATTTGAGAAATTTTTATTAAACACTGGTCACAACTTCTTGAATCTCATATAGACTTTCTAAAACTATGTCACACACTTGTGAAATTTGAACTACATTTTGTTCAAGCTTTCTCAAATGAAAAAATGGCCTATATAAGGATTGTAGATATTGATGAGCTTAACAAACTTGGTATTCAAAACTTTTCAATTTGAGACAATCTAGGGTCCCGAAAACTAGTTTTTAGGCGTTGAAATTTAAAAATCACAAATTTGAACCATCCAAACTTTCTCAAATGGAAAGTTGACCAAAACAACAATTGTAGATCTTTTTGAGTTTAACAAACTTGGTATTCAAAACTTTTTAATTTGAAGTCATTTAGAGTTCATAATACTAGAGTCAAAGTGTTGTTTTTTCATTTGACCAAATTTGACTTGGTCAAACTTGCTCAAATGAGACACTAAATGACCTCAGATGAAAAAACTCTGAATACCAAGTTTGATTATCTCAGCAAGATCTACAATTGTTACATAGCTCATTTTCTCATTTGAGAAATTTTTATTAAACACTAGTCACAACTTCTTGAATCTCATATAGACTTTTTAAAACTATGTCACACACTTGTGAAATTTGAACTACATTTTGTTCAAGATTTCTCAAATGAAAAAATGGCCTATATAAGGATTGTAGATATTGATGAGCTTAACAAACTTGGTATTCAAAACTTTTCAATTTGAGACAATCTAGGGTCCCGAAAACTAGTTTGTAGGCGTTGAAATTTAAAAATAACAAATTTGAACCGTCCAAACTTTCTCAAATGGAAAGTTGACCAAAACAACAATTGTAGATCTTTTTGAGTTTAACAAACTTGGTATTCAAAACTTTTCAATTTGAAGTCATTTAGAGTTCATAATACTAGAGTCAAAGTGTTGTTTTTTTCATTTGATCAAATTTGACTTGGTCAAACTTGCTCAAATGAGACACTAAATGACCTCAGATGAAAAAACTCTGAATACCAAGTTTGATCATCTCAGCAAGATCTACAATTGTTACATAGCTCATTTTCCCATTTGAGAAATTTTTATCAAACACTAGTCACAACTTCTTGAATCTCATATAGACTTTCTAAAACTATGTCACACACTTGTGAAATTTGAACTACATTTTGTTCAAGCTTTCTCAAATGAAAAAATGGCCTATATAAGGATTGTAGATATTGATGAGCTTAACAAACTTGGTATTCAAAACTTTTCAATTTGAGACAATCTAGGGTCCCGAAAACTAGTTTTTAGGCGTTGAAATTTAAAAATCACAAATTTGAACCATCCAAACTTTCTCAAATGGAAAGTTGACCAAAACAACAATTGTAGATCTTTTTGAGTTTAACAAACTTGGTATTCAAAACTTTTCAATTTGAAGTCATTTAGAGTTCATAATACTAGAGTCAAAGTGTTGTTTTTTCATTTGACCAAATTTGACTTGGTCAAACTTGCTCAAATGAGACACTAAATGACCTCAGATGAAAAAACTCTGAATACCAAGTTTGATTATCTCAGCAAGATCTACAATTGTTACATAGCTCATTTTCTCATTTGAGAAATTTTTATTAAACACTAGTCACAACTTCTTGAATCTCATATAGACTTTCTAAAACTATGTCACACACTTGTGAAATTTGAACTACATTTTGTTCAAGATTTCTCAAATGAAAAAATGGCCTATATAAGGATTGTAGATATTGATGAGCTTAACAAACTTGGTATTCAAAACTTTTCAATTTGAGACAATCTAGGGTCCCGAAAACTAGTTTGTAGGCGTTGAAATTTAAAAAATAACAAATTTGAACCGTCCAAACTTTCTCAAATGGAAAGTTGACCAAAACAACAATTGTAGATCTTTTTGAGTTTAACAAACTTGGTATTCAAAACTTTTCAATTTGAAGTCATTTAGAGTTCATAATACTAGAGTCAAAGTGTTGTTTTTTCATTTGACCAAATTTGACTTGGTCAAACTTGCTCAAATGAGACACTAAATGACCTCAGATGAAAAAACTCTGAATACCAAGTTTGATCATCTCAGCAAGATCTACAATTGTTACATAGCTCATTTTCTCATTTGAGAAATTTTTATTAAACACTGGTCACAACTTCTTGAATCTCATATAGACTTTCTAAAACTATGTCACACACTTGTGAAATTTGAACTACATTTTGTTCAAGCTTTCTCAAATGAAAAATGGCCTATATAAGGATTGTAGATATTGATGAGCTTAACAAACTTGGTATTCAAAACTTTTCAATTTGAGACAATCTAGGGTCCCGAAAACTAGTTTTTAGGCGTTGAAATTTAAAAATCACAAATTTGAACCATCCAAACTTTCTCAAATGGAAAGTTGACCAAAACAACAATTGTAGATCTTTTTGAGTTTAACAAACTTGGTATTCAAAACTTTTCAATTTGAAGTCATTTAGAGTTCATAATACTAGAGTCAAAGTGTTGTTTTTTTATTTGACCAAATTTGACTTGGTCAAACTTGCTCAAATGAGACACTAAATGACCTCAGATGAAAA
The DNA here is from genome assembly GCF_019320115.1 of Miscanthus floridulus. Lineage (NCBI taxonomy): Eukaryota > Viridiplantae > Streptophyta > Magnoliopsida > Poales > Poaceae > Miscanthus > Miscanthus floridulus. Next base: position 52,562,309 of record NC_089597.1, read on the forward strand.
AACTCTGAATACCAAGTTTGATTATCTCAGCAAGATCTACAATTGTTACATAGCTCATTTTCTCATTTGAGAAATTTTTATTAAACACTAGTCACAACTTCTTGAATCTCATATAGACTTTCTAAAACTATGTCACACACTTGTGAAATTTGAACTACATTTTGTTCAAGATTTCTCAAATGAAAAAATGGCCTATATAAGGATTGTAGATATTGATGAGCTTAACAAACTTGGTATTCAAAACTTTTCAATTTGAGACAATCTAGGGTCCCGAAAACTAGTTTGTAGGCGTTGAAATTTAAAAATAACAAATTTGAACCGTCCAAACTTTCTCAAATGGAAAGTTGACCAAAACAACAATTGTAGATCTTTTTGAGTTTAACAAACTTGGTATTCAAAACTTTTCAATTTGAAGTCATTTAGAGTTCATAATACTAGAGTCAAAGTGTTGTTTTTTCATTTGATCAAATTTGACTTGGTCAAACTTGCTCAAATGAGACACTAAATGACCTCAGATGAAAAAACTCTGAATACCAAGTTTGATCATCTCAGCAAGATCTACAATTGTTACATAGCTCATTTTCCCATTTGAGAAATTTTTATCAAACACTAGTCACAACTTCTTGAATCTCATATAGACTTTCTAAAACTATGTCACACACTTGTGAAATTTGAACTACATTTTGTTCAAGCTTTCTCAAATGAAAAAATGGCCTATATAAGGATTGTAGATATTGATGAGCTTAACAAACTTGGTATTCAAAACTTTTCAATTTGAGACAATCTAGGGTCCCGAAAACTAGTTTGTAGGCGTTGAAATTTAAAAATCACAAATTTGAACCATCCAAACTTTCTCAAATGGAAAGTTGACCAAAACAACAATTGTAGATCTTTTTGAGTTTAACAAACTTGGTATTCAAAACTTTTCAATTTGAAGTCATTTAGAGTTCATAATACTAGAGTCAAAGTGTTGTTTTTTTATTTGACCAAATTTGACTTGGTCAAACTTGCTCAAATGAGACACTAAATGACCTCAGATGAAAAAACTCTGAATACTAAGTTTGATCATCTCAGCAAGATCTAGAATTGTTACATAGCTCATTTTTCCATTTGAGAAATTTTTATCAAACACTAGTCACAACTTCTTGAATCTCATATAGACTTGCCAATAGGGTAGCTCCCAAAAGATGGACTTCTTCTTCCACATGGGTGCGTGCCCCTTAGCATCTTTGGGAACAGATTCGTTGCCTTGTCCCTTTCCAAATACTACTTTCATATCCTTGACCATTGCGAGTACATCTTCCCCGGTTCGGTTATGAGGCTTCTTTCGGTGGTCTGGCTTACCTTTAAAATGCTTACCTTTCTTTCTTACTTGGTGATTCAAAGGAAGGAATCGACGATGGCCAAGGTACACGACCTTTCGACATCTTTTCAAATATATACTGTCAAGGTCATCAAAACAATGTGTGCATGCATTATATCCTTTGTTTGTCTGACCTGAAAGATTACTTAAAGCAGACCAATCATTGATTGTTACAAACAACATTGCTCGTAGGTCAAAGTGTTCTTGTTTGTACTCATCCCAGACACATACACCTGGCGTGACATAATCTGTATTACACGACAAATTATGAAAACCTTGAACATAATTAAGTATTTTATTACACAACATAAATGACACACACACGGTTGATTAATTAACTAAGCCTGGCTACAACGTAAGCAATCCCAACTATCACTAAACCAACTAAAACTACAATGCACTTTAGTAACATAATTATTTCGTGATCGTACGCAACTAAAATAGACAAATCATTCTTCTGTTGAATATCAATAAGCTTCTCCTGCTGGCTCACTGACTCATCAGCAGCAGCCGCTACCTCAAGCGCACCCAAATTCTGCACGTATGTAGCATAATCTTCCTCCCAGTACCAACCATCGCATCCATTGTCCTCCCACTGAAATTAAAGCCAAAAAATATTTAGTCAAAAATATTCAAGAAAAGCAGGTCAATTAGCCATAATTATAAAATGCGTAAGAAACTCACATCGCGATCTGGGCACTTGCAGAAAACACGACCCTTGTTGGGTCCCTGTCTCTTGACTCGGTACTCCATCACAATATTCTGCTTACACTTGCTGCAGATAACGAGAGGGAGTTCTGGCCTCAGTCGTTTCGCAACCGAACGAGAGGCCGAGGATCTGGTACCAGTTGTCATCTACTTTCTATACTTATTTTTGCAAACTAGTGTAAATTTCATATTTTCTAAAATGATATATTTAAATAAAACTAGTACGGATTTCACATATTTCAATAAATAACCATCCGTACTAGTTGACCTTGCTTACGTGATCATCTCGGCCAGCATTTCTTTACCGGACGGCACCGTACTTGGCCAAGGAAGAGCTCTGATTCTACGAGAAAGGGAACACGGTCTTCCACGACCGTTGCCGCTCTCCCTCGTAGAATCAAAGTTCCTCCTTGACGTCCGTTACCGCTCGGCAGAGAACATGTTGGCCGAGCTGAACACGGTCCGCAAGTTCAACTAGTACGGATTTTCTATAATTTTCTAACTATTTACTAAGTTTTTCATTTCATGGAAAAATTTAATTCTAAAAAAATGCATGATTTCTAAGTATTTCATTTTATGGAAAAAATAATTCTAAGTGACCTGCTCGATATCGGCGAGCTCACGGACGTTTAGGTTGCCGAGGATAGTAACATTTGTAGATGACATTTATAGGTCTAAAGTTATCAAATATCCATCAAATTATAGCTCAAAAGCATGTTTCAATAAATAACCATCCGTATTAGTTGACCTTGCTTACGTGATCAACTCGGCGAGCATTTCTCCACCGGACGGCACCGTACTTGGCCAAGGAAGAGCTCCGATTCTATGAGAAAGGGAACACGGTCTTCCATGACCATTGCCGCTCTCCCTCGTAGAATCAAAGCTCCTCCTTGACGTCCGTTACCGCTCGGCAGAGAACATGCTCGCCGACCTGAACACGGTCCGCAAGTTCAACTAGTACGGATTTTCTATAATTTTGTAACTATTTTCTAAGTTTTTCATTTCATGGAAAATTTAATTCTAAAAAATAAAAGGCATGATTTCTAAGTATTTCATTTCATGAAAAAAATAATTCTAAGTGACCTGCTCGATATCGGCGAGCTCGCGGGCGTTTATGTTGCCGAGGATAGTAACATTTGTAGATGACATTTGTAGGTCTGAAGTTATCAAATATCCATCAAATTATAGCTCAAAAACATGTTTCAATAAATAACCATCCGTACTAGTTGACCTTGCTTACGTGATCATCTCGGCGAGCATTTCTCCACCGGACGGCACCGTACTTGGCCAAGGAAGAGCTCTGATTCTACGAGAAAGGGAACACGGTCTTCCACGACCGTTGCCGCTCTCCCTCGTAGAATCAAAGCTCCTCCTTGACGTCCGTTACCGCTCGGCAGAGAACATGCTTGCCGAGCTGAACACGGTCCGCAAGTTCAACTAGTACGGATTTTCTACAATTTTCTAACAATTTTCTAAGTTTTTCATTTCATGGAAAAATTAATTCTAAGATCACGTAAGCTACCGGGGACGAGGATGGCGCGTGCTCCAGCGAGGACGAGCGAGGCGTGATTTTGATGAACTAATTTAACTTTTGTTTATCCAAACATATATGCAAATCATCATGTGATTTTATGCTAAAAATGACATATAAAATCATAATAAAGTCCAACATATAAAGTTACACATGCATCTACATCGCAAAATGAGATAAGCTACTGATAAAACATAAGAGGATTAAGTTTGTTACCTCCAAAATCGAAGAGCAACACCAATGGAGGGGGAGAGAGCAAGAACAACAGCAAGCTGAAGAACAGAGGCAGTGAGTTTGAATGGAATGGCTCGGGCTCGGGGAGGAAGAAATGAGCTGAATTATAGGCCGGGATAATTAGTCCCGGTTAGGGGTCCAAACCGGGACTAAAGATTAATCTTTATTCCCGGGGCATCACCCAAACTGGGACTAAAAGCTTTAGTCCCGGTTGGTATTACCAACCGGGACTAAAGGTAAACCTTTAGTCCCGGTTGGTAATACTAGCCGGGACTAAAGATCCCTGCCTCACGGACGACCGTTGGGCAGGGACCTTTAGTCCCGGTTGGTATTACCAACCGGGACTAAAGGGTCCTTTAGTCCCGAGGGCAAAAAATGCCGAGGCTAATGCCAAATTGGGACATCGTTCTAAAGTCTGTTCTCTAGTAGTGCATCTTCGCCAGCGGCCTAGGTCCACGCCGTGCGCTCGTCGTCCCTTTCACCGGAGCGCTCGCCGTCGCCGTGCGCTCGTCATCCCCTTCACCGGAGCGCTCGCCATCGCCGTGCGCTCGTCGTCCCCTTCACCGGAGCGCTCGTTGTCATCCCCTTTGTCAGAGCGCTCGTCGTCATCCCCGTCACATCCTCGTCGTCGAGAGATCACCTCCGGCCATCCTCGTCGTCCTCGTCAGCAATAGTGTGTGCACATAGATAGATTTTATTTGTAGATTGTATTTATGTATGTGTGTGCTCGGACCGACGGCCATGGAGAGGGAGCAGGGGAACAGGGCAGCCATGGAGTACAGCTCTAGAGGACTTTGGGCGTGTTTGGTTCATGCGCCTTCACCTTGCCACAGCTCGCCACGCCGAACCTGCGCCGAACTTGTTTGGTTCATGACTTTTCCGATCCACTCGTGTTTGGTTCATGCCGAACCTGCGTTTCTGGCCGATTTCATCATCACGTTTCTACCGTGACTACATCATCGGCGGCGTTCGTAGGCACAAACCAAACGGGCGCCCTTCATCTCCAATGTACCATTAGAGTTTATTTTATTTCATCGGCGGCGTTCATAGGCACGAACCTGAGTTTTTAGCATTGAAAGAACAAATAAAGGGAAACAAACAGCCCTGATTTGGATAGGATTTCGTAACTTTCAAATATATGACTCCAACATAATAAAGAGAATATATGGTGCTTCTTTATCATCAAGGGATAGATTGAGAGATGATGATATTTAGTGCTATTTAGTTTGGCGAGGGATGTTTAGCTACATCAGCGCACATGCTATCAATTAAGTCAAGATGCAATCACACACATCCACGGACGACATCAACCGTACATAGCAAAGATACATGTATGCGTTTCACCTTGTATGTACCTATCTAGTTTGTTTTGGTTATTGGCCGGAACATATATGTGGCTATAAACCTCATTGTGGGTGACTCGACAGCTCCTTTTTTCTACACCTTATTTCTCATACACCTATCTAGCTAGAACCCCGGCTAGAACCTTATTTTAAAATATGAAAATACAGAAAATTGTAGAAAATCCGTACTAGTTGAACTTGTGGACCGTGTTCATCTCGGCTAGCATGTTCTCTGCCGAGCGGTAACGGACGTCAAGGAGGAGCTTTGATTCTACGAGGGAGAGCGGCAACGGTCGTGGAAGACCGTGTTTCCTTCCTCGTAGAAACAGAGCCCTTCTGTGGCTAAGTACGGTGCCGTCCGGTGGAGAAATGCTCGCCGAGATGATCATGTAAGCAAGGTCAACTAGTACGGATGGTTACTTATTTAAACATGTTTTTGAGCTAGAATTTGATGGATATTTGATAACTTCAGACCTACAAATGTCATCTATAAATGTTACTATCCTTGAGGTGGCACGTCCTATAGGAGTCCATTTTATAGATATAGTTTTTATTTTTTGTAGATATATCTAGTGGAGTAAAAGTTAGATGGCTGCCCCGAGAGACAACTTGGATGAAGAAATGATGGATATTATCAACACCGGCACTCAATTTGCCGGTGGTGACCAGTAGGATGTAGATGACAGGAGTTAATACCTGGCTCTTGAAGATAACCAAGAAAATATTGTACAAGAAAATACTGATGAGGTATATATATTTATATATATTTTAATATTATATATATATTTGAACATCTATCATCTATTATGTGTACACATGATATTTATTTATTCTTTTTTTATACGTAGCCCTCTGGATCTACGACCACAACGATGAAAAGCAAAAATATTCGAGGTCCGAAAAAACCATTGGAGGGGCGCTACATAATATCGGAATTCAATATCGAGACAGGTGAACCACTTGGTCCACATGCAAGGAAATTCGTGCAACACTGTGGGTACCTTGTAAGGGACAATCTTCCGATCAGTGCCCATAAATGGAAGCAAAAGATCAACGAGCCTCATGTTAGTTTTGTCTCTGATCTTGATAAGAATTTAATTTGGGATGATATCCTTCAACATTTCACATTGCAAGCGGATGATTATGATGCTATCAATGATGATGAATTGAAGGAACTAGTTCGAAAGTGGGCTATGAAGAAGAAGGCCACACAATTCCAGACTTGGAAGAAATCCCTATACACGAAATACGTCAAGAAGAACCTAACGCCCAATTTCAATACTAGCGGCCCACTCGCGAAGTTGATGTCCTACTGGAATGATTTTGTACAGTACAAGACATCTGAAGAGGGTGAGGAACGGGTGAGAAGGAACCAAGAGAATGCCCGACAGAAGGTATACCACCATGGATGGGATCAGGTGGCTACGCGACTGCCATTCCCAAGTGGGAGAAAATGGAAGCGGACATTCTTGCCAAGGGTATCACACCAGAATCACTCAATTGGCCCAAACGCGCGAAGAATTGGTTTTTCGCTTATGGGGGAAGACTAGACCTAGAGACCGAGAAGCTGGTTCATGGCACAAAACTCGAAAGAGCAACACAAAGATTGTCTTATGCTCTACAAGCTAAAGCTATTGGTGCATTCAGGCCCAATAGAGAGAAGGATGAACTGACGTATGCCATCGGGACTGCTGAACACAGTGGCCGAACGAGAGGTTTAGGACAGAACATTTCTTGGGAGCATGGTTTCCCTGATGACAGAGATACCTACAGAAGTCGGTAGAGAAGGAAGGATGAGGATACAACGCGGATCAGCAGGTTGGAGGAATTGGTTCGTGAGTCACGAGAGGCGTTGCTTCAAGCATAGGAGCGCGAAAAAGACATGCAAGCTAGAATGCATGACGAAATCAGAAAGCAAGTGCAAATAGCAATGAGTGCCCAAAGGCAGGCATCAGATCTAGGAATCAACATTAATATTAGCCCCCTGATCAGTTGAGAAGCAGCTGCGCTTCTACGGAGTTGCCAAATCAAGATGACACAATGCTACGTTTCCCCGTGGATGACATCACTGCATCGTTTACATCATGTGAGCCACATATTCCAAAAGAGAATGCCACAATCATGGTGGCTCTCAGTGTTTTTTCTCCTCCAGATCCTACCAAGACACCAAGAATCCATGGGGCAATAATACCACCTCGATATGTTAGCATCTCAGTGGATAGAGTTAACAAAGGTTTTAGTGATCTGCCTCTTGACATTCCAGGAGGTGATGGGGAGAAGACTCTAGGAGAAGCAGAGAAGACATTCATACTATGGCACAAGCGCTACATCATTATTCCCGGGGTCTCTAGTCCACCGCCGCCTCCTCAACTGCCAGACAATAGGTGCGGACAAAAGTGAACGAAACATTTTTTCACAAATTTTCTATTGACATGCATGATTAATAATAACAATTTCTTATACCTAATTATTCTTTTTTGTAATCACACAACAGGGCCTCCGCCAACCTAAGTCTAATTATTCAATCTCCAGATCATCATAGTGCTCCGAGCAATGATTATGCAATGCCGCCACCGCCGCCACCTCCAAGGAGGTCTCCAACACCTCCAAGGAGGTCTCCACCGCCGCCACCTCCAAGGAGGTCTCCAACGCCTCCAAGGAGGTCTCCAGCTCGTAAGAGGTCCACCCCGCAAACAAAGCCGTTGGCCCACCAGCCGGCAAAGAAGAAAGCCTCCTCTAATCCAGTTATTCCCCGAAAACTGTCTTACGAGAAAAGTGAAAAGGAATTAAAGGATGCAGTACAAAAAGATGTGAAAAGTTTCTTCGAAAAAGTAAGAAAGCAACGAGAAGCGAGGGAGAACCCGGAGAAACCGTACTTGTACCTACCTCCAGATCTTCTAAGAAAGAAGGTGGACCAGAAAAAGCGGGAATCTCAAAAGACCCTGCCAAAATCGGACTACGACCGCTCTCTCACCAAGTCATTTGAGGCGGCGCAGAAAAAGACTAGAGCAGAGAAAGGTGTTGCACAACTCGGACAACAATCACAACAATCAGTCCCCCTCTTGTCATTTGTAATGAATATGGTTCAAACTTAGACTTACTGGACGTCGATTATGAGGAACTCGTTCGGTTTTACGAGGAAACTGGTTTGGACCTTGCCCAAGTGCTCGCTGAAGGACCATCTACTCTAAAAGTGGATCCTTGGAAGAAATTTGAACATGGAAAGAGTCTATACAACCCTGAGGCATTAGGTGAACTGGGTACGCAAATGTACCTGCTAAACAAGTGGTACATGGCGGCGTGTGAACGGGGAGAGACCTTTGTTTCTGTCAGAGTTAGAACCAACATTACTTCCATGGCGATGACATTATATATGTCGAGTTTTTAGAATTACACCAACTATGCCACCTGGACTCTCTCGACAAAAGTCTCATTAGCTGCTATTGTTTGTAAGTATGATTATTTTCTACTATTAAAGTGTATATATGTAAAGCTACATGTATATATATAAATTATATATCCCCACACTATATTTTTATATATGCAGATATGAGATGACAGAACTCAGAAAGAGACAGGATAATGATGTTGGTTTCGTTGATCCAAATGTCGTATTCAAACACCCTGATCCTCCGCCTGGATGGAAAGCTAAACTCGAGAAAAATCTCATGAGGTTCTTAGTGAACCAACAAAACAAGGACATACTATTCCCCTACAACTTCAAGTGAGTGTTAAATAATTAATGTCGATCATATGAACGTTTGTTCAATTATTTGCTTACTAGCTAAACTATCTCCCATATATATATATATATATATATATATATATATATATATATATATATATATATATGTTGACTCTAGTTAATGTCGATCATATTTGTGTATAAAAACATATGCAGCAATCACTGGATATTGATGGTCATCGATATGGCCAATAGTCGGTTGAGCATCTTAGACTCGTTAAGAAAAGAGCAAACAGAGTACCAAGACATGATAGATATTATCCAAGGGTAATTTAGTCTCTCTAGCAACTATATATACCCGATCTTTTAACTGCAACAATTATTAACGGCCAAATTAATTTTTTATTTTATTGGACGTAGTGTTTGGAAAAGTTTCATTGAGGAACACCACATGAAACATTGCAAAGCGCCACTGGATATAATCGCACACAAAGTAAGTACTAGCTACATTTATATATATAATTCAATTAACACCATGCATGCTTCTATTCACCGGATCTTTTTTCTCGTAAAAGTGGGTTATGAGGCAAGAACAGGGGAACAACTACTGCGGATACTATGTTTGCGAGTTCATCATGGCGTACTCAAAAAGAACTCCTAAAGAGAACTTCAAAGTACGTTATATAAATATATTCATATATTCACAATTTCTTTTATTGCTCATATATATAAGTAATCACGTGACCAACACACATACATATATATATATATATATATTAATACTCTTCCTTTAACTTTTATTGAAGACTCTATGGTTGAAGGAAAAAGTCATACGACGTGACCAACTGAAAGCAATTCAAGAGACCATAGTAGGATTTCTTAATGACCAGGTTCTCAACCCCGCCGGCGAGTTCTACAATGACGTCAACGAAACATGGAAGCCAAACCAGATGGAGTGAATTTATTATCCCAAGGATATGATAGAATATACAATACAAGCTTTATTTGTAATATATATATACATATTATATGTACATAAAATAACATACAATATATGTATATGCATGTAATATATACGTTAGTTTCATACTTTAGTTTGTACAAAATGTTCGAACATTATAAACGTGTAGAATACATATATTATTAGCAGCGTAGAATGCGTATTCGAAAACCTATTCGAAAACCAAAACGAATCATCAATTGAAAATAGAAACAAAAAAAAAGAAAAAAAAGAAACCTTTAGTCCCGGTTGGTAAGGGCCGCCCCACGTGGCCAGGCCGGGAGGCCTCTTTAGTCCCGGTTGGTCTTACCAACCGGGACTAAAGATGCACCTTTAGTCCCGGCCGAGAAACCGGGACTAAAGGAGGGACCCTTTAGTCTTGGATTGGTGCTCCTGGTTGGGAAACCGGGACTGAAGGGGTTTCCCAACCATGAGTAAAGCCCGTTTCTGTACTAGTGAAACTCGGTCAAACTTGAGCTACTTTGATCGTCACGGATCCTATAATTGCATTATTTTCTGAACGGAGGGAATACATGCGAAGAAAACCAACCTATTGCCAAGAAACCTTCACATGGGACCAATTTGTTATTTTTTGGGGGAGTGAGGTAATGCAACCTATTAGAGGAGGTCACCAAATGTGTCCCCTACTTTTTTTTAGCAACATGTAAAACTCATTGATGTACCAATTTATTTTTATTAGGAACTATTGAAATGCTAGGTGTTTCACTCTTCACTCTAAGCGGCCAGCCGATTTTGCCGCCGCACTCCTCGCGTCAGAGACGTCGTCAAGGTGGTGCAGCCCAGGATGCCTGCTCCACAAGGAGATGATGCTCTGCCTGACCGCCCATACAAGCGCCACATATAGGATGTTGCTTGTTCGCCTTTGGTCACTATAAGGGTTTGTTCGATTAATTCTCAATCCAAAGGAATTGGAGGACATTGAAGAGGACCGAAGGGAATTTTAACTTATAGGAGATCAAATCCTCTCCTATCACCTTGGATTGGAGATCTACTAACCGAACAAGCTCTAAGGACATCGCTCCTACTCGTCAATGGATGGGTTGGTCGATCTAGGTCCAAACGGAGAATTAATTACAGGTGCTTATGAATTATGATTGGTGTATCTTTTACTTCCTCTATTTTTTTTACATATCTTCGGCCTGTTCGCTTGGTTGTATTTGGCTTATAAGCCATGGCTTATCAGCCAACGAATAGTATTTTTCTCTCACACCAAACTAGCCAACAGTACTTTCAGCCATGGCTTATAAGCCAACCCAACCTAAACGAACACGACGCTTATTAGGATTGTTCTAAGACAAATACTTCTAACTTTGATCATTTAATTAAAAAATCATATTGTTTTACAGCATAGTGGCTAAGGAGCAAGTTAAAAGGAAACACAAACATTTTTTGGGTTTGGCTACTGTAGCACTTTTGTTTGTATTTGTCAATTAGTGTCTAAGGGCCCGTTTAGATCGTTTTTTTTTTGAATTTTGGCTACTGTAGCACTTTCGTTTGTATTTGGCAATTAGTGTCTAATTATGGACTAATTAGGTTCAAAAGTTTCGTCTCGCGATTTCTCATCCAACTGTGTAATTAGTTTTTTTTTCGTCTACATTTAATACTCCATGCATGTGCCGCAAAATTCGATGTGAGGGATACTATGCAAAATTTTTTGGTAACTAAACAGGCCCTAATTATGGACTAATTAGGTTCGAAAGTTTCGTCTCGCGATTTCTCACCCAACTATGTAATTAATTTTTTTTCGTCTATATTTAATGCTCCATGCATGCGTCCAAAAATTCGATGTGATGGGCAAAAACCAAAATTTTTTTGGAACTAAACGCGCCTATAGTTTCCAAATGTTTTATGAGTCGCCTGTGGCCCAGCTGGCCAGGGGGACCAGCATCTTCGACCATCGCGACCTGCTCAAAGTACAGTATATCTCGTCAGAGTCAGATTCAGAGCTAAAACTCCCGTCCTGACGCTATTCTGGCAGACACACAGGCGCATGCAGGGCCAGCAGACCCCATCGGCTATCACAGTGCCGGGCTGCGATGGTGCCGACGGCGTTGGCCCATGAATTCATTGGTTATCGCCCATGAATTACCACCGTTGGCAATCATAGTCACCATTTCACGAACGATGCGATGCAGCATGTGGCCATCACAGTGCCGGGCTGCTGCCGACGGCGTGCCGGGCTTCCGGCAACTTTGTTCAAATTGCTTGAGGACACATGACGAGGGGACGAATTCATGTCAAAATGGCGCAGCGGATTCATTCTAGTTTTTGCCCCAGGAAAGGCACAGTAAAAGTCCTCTATTTTTGTTCATGGCTTCGGACCGTTGTGTTAATCCAATGAACCGTCGTTAAAAAAAAAGAGATGACTAAAAAAATCCGTCACTTAAACGCCAAGTTCGTTTGATCGTTTCTGTGGTTTATAAGCCGGCTGGTGCTTTTTTGTTGTAAGAGAAAAATACTGTATCATGACTGATAAGCATGACTGATACGATCAAGCGAATATGGTGAAAAAAGTTGGAATTTGATCGCAACTGTCCGTGACGTTGTAGTTGTTACCAAAAAAATGATGTCTCCGCAGGCTGACGAAAAAAAATAAAAATTCTCTTAAAATGGTGAGGGAAAGAAGACAACCTATATATATATATCGGAAAGGGAGAACTTCAATAATCCTTTTTATTTTGAAAAGACCGTGGAGCAGAGCTCTCCAGTGTATTCAACTTTGGCTCTGTTCGGCTGGCTGAAAAAATGGCTGATGCTGATTTGTTGTAAGAGAAAAATACTGTTATTTCGCTGAAACGGTATGACTGATAAATCAAGCGAACATGGCCTTTATTTTGGAGATTCGCTTCCACGAGGAGTTAGACATAGGACCTGATGACTGCAACTCAGCTAGAGGCCCATTGGCGAGAGCTTCAATCCTTGTGTTGCTCAGTGGCGAAATTGTTGGAAACCAGATTAGTCTCAACCCTTTATGGTTCTTTATTTGCAAATCACTTGCCTTATACGTAACAACATAGTAGTAATATGTAATCACATAACTCGGTGCAGATTTGACAATTTACATCCGACGTCACAAAACAATTATACACACGTACTTCTAATAATAATTATAAGTATGACCATCATGATCATTTGCATGATATTACAATATATATACTGGTATATTACTATATGATGACTGTTTTTTCTTTTAGGGAAACTATAATATGACTGTTGAACTGACAGCTGCAGAGAGCATGCATGCAGATAGGGCTGGCCCAGCTAGCTAGCCACTGATGTTTGGCCCAACTGCAACAGATGCATTGGCATTGGGTGGTGTTCCGGCCTGCTCGCCGCGTGGATGGGCGTTGTTGGCGATCACGGCTCGACGACCGCCGCCGCGGAGGACGGCCCTGTGCTGCAGGTGCAGGCGGATCCGGTACCAGTCGTGGATCCAGTCCGGAACGAAGCCGGTGAGGCACCACTGGAGCTTCTGGGCGGCGCCCGGAACACACAGCGGGCCGTTCCCGATCCACCGCGCCGCCGTGCTGGTGTACTCGTCCGCCGTCGCCACGAACCACGGCCGGAGCTTGGCCTTCACGGCGCTCGACAGCATGCGCGTGTGCACGTAGAACGGCACCTGCAACAAATACAGCCATATACATGCATGCATGAATTCAAGGGTGAACACAACGGTGGGGCGGGAGGCTCAAGCAGTGGAACCCTGTGGAGCTCTCATGAATTTTTAGACAAAATTCTATAATATAGGGGTATAAGATTTAAGATCGAACAACAGTGTTATTCAGTCCCCTGAAATATTTTCTGGTCTGCCGCTGCCTGAATTAGCCAACTACTTTAGCATCGGAGGTCGATAGTGTGACTGTGCTAGTGGGTGGCTCGTGTGACTGTGTGCTAGTGTGTAGTCACCGGTCTCGCCAGCTCACGCTAGCTAGCTCAGCTGGAGGTTGAAACCGGCCAGGGCCAGTAGTGTGGATCATTACGGACCTGGTATTGGACGTCGATTCCTTTGCTCTTGTACTCGACGTAAAGGCTTCTGGAGAGCTGAGCGACGTACCTGGATAGGATGAACGTACAACACACATTAAATAAATATTTTAAATATATAAACTTTTACTAGTATCATTTATAATTATTAGTAGTAGTTGTACCATGATCATCAGCATCGCGCTATCAGGAAGTTATTTTTAAGGTTCCCATTCCAACTAGCCATTAATGGATATGTTTATCTAACGTTGACGTGCATGCCCGCGCATTGAAGGCACGAAAGATACACAAAAAATTATATTATTTTATTTTGTTCTGCTTTATATTATGTATACGTACGTCTTCAATTTCGCAATGTTTGATTGGTTTATTTACATGCATGCCTGACAGCATAATATTATTTTATTTACAGAACTGGCTCAAATTTGTACGCATTTATTGGATATAGATAGATCAGGAGCAGAACTCGGGCCAGGGGTGCTCATCGGCGGTGTTCAAATTTCGGCAAAATTTCGCTTTCATGAATTTCAGTAGTGGCTGAAAAAAATCCAAAGTTTTGTAATATACTAATACACGTGCTAGGTAACTCTGGACTCATATTTTATATTATTTATGTTACATATTCTTCTACACAATAGATGCATAGTCATAAATTATGCTAATATTTATTTAGATCTAATTTTTTTTAGAAAAAAAACATAATTCATGCATAAGTCTCTAAAACGTTTTAGCAAAAATTTCAGCCGAATTTCACGAATTTCGGGGTGGCCAAGTTTTTTATAGCAAAATTGAAGACTCTGCTCATCGGGTCATCTGAACCGATAAAGTTGTTATATTAGAATCAGTGAACACTCTTCCTATAGTTTTGACCTAGCCTTGGATAGATCCCAGTACTCTAAAGTTGTTAAAACAGAATATATCCGTCTAATAAGGTCAACTGATGTAAAAAAATTCTTCACTTACACTATGCCATATTGTATTTATAGGGGCGGCTCTAGATGGTCTGTAGCATCGGTTTTGGCAGCCGCCCCTATCAAACTGTGACTACGAATCACCGATTTGCAGGAGCGGTTGGCCAGCTGCTTCTACAAATTGATTTGTAGGGGCGGCTCGAAAAAAGGGGCAAAAAAATAGCAAATCTTTTTTTTAATCCGAGGAGGTCCCCATCGGCAGCAACACACCCACTCTATGGTTGCAACATTTTCACGATTTTTGTACACTTTGCGTTGCCCAGTATTCGAACCCGCAACTTCTTCCTCGCGCGCAAAGTCCTCTATCACTGCACCTCACGATCACTTATGTCTACAATCCATTTTGGTTCCCCACATATTATACAAATCTAAGCATAAATTGATTGTTTGAGGTCCTAAACTAATTCAATTGAAAAAGTTGTCATCTATAAAGTTTTATAACTTTTCGAGATCTACAACTTTCATTTTGGTAGTTTCTCCATCCGAGGTCACTTATAAAATTTGAATTTCAAATTTAAGAAATTTGAACGTAGTTTTCCATGACAAGATGATTTCAAATGAGAAAGTTATCAACTACAAAGTTTCATAACTTTTCAAGATCTACAACTTTTATTTTTACTGTTTGTCCATCTGAGGTCGTTTAAAAAATTAAAATTTCAAATTTTTGGAAATTCAAACGTAGTTTTTCTTGACAAGATGATTTCAAATTAAAAAGTTGTCAACTATAAAGTTTCATAACTTTTCGAGATCTACAACTTTCATTTTGGTTGTTTCACCATCCGAGGTCGTTTACAAAATTTGAATTTTAGTGCTTAATTTTTAATACTCGGCGTCTATTTATAGGGGCAGTTCAATATAGAGCCGCCCCTACAAATCAGGTCATTTGTAGGGGTGGCTGATAACACCGGCCGCCCCTACAAATCTATTTGTAAGAGCGACTCATTTGGCAACCATTTATAGGGGCGGCTCAATATAGAGCCGCGCCTACAAAGAAAGGGAGGCGTTGCCACAAATCGTTTCTGTAGTAGTGTTATATGTCGTTTTCGAGGTATCGGACCAAACAAGTATTATAAAAACGAATTAATAACGTGGGATTTATCAAAGGTTTTAAAACTGTATTTTATAATTTATATCTGAGAAAAGTAATGCCTTTTGTGAAATCATTTCAAAATAGAAGTATATATACTAGTACAAGTCTTCCAAAAAAGCCTAGTCACATATATTGCTGGTTTCGTACGTGTACCGCTTGTCATATATAGCTGTAAACATACAATTAGTTGTTCAAACTTTGATGAGAACTCCGACGCTGCACGCTAGCTTGTTTTAGTAGCATGTAAAATCGTTAGAACGAAAGGAAGCATATATAATGTCACATCACGTACTTTTTGGTGGAGCTGTAGACGGTGTACAGAGGGAAGGACGGGACGGCCACCGTGGAGCCCGAGCCAACGTTAACGATGGCACCCCTCCGGCGCGCCAGCATCCTCGGCAGCACCGCGGCCGTGACCTCGGTGAGCCCCCACAGGTTCACCCGTATCATCCGCACAAACCGCTCGATGTCCGCCTCGTGCAGGTACACCGCGCCAGGCGTGTTCACCGCCGCGTTGTTCACCAGCATCCCCACGTCCAGCCCCTCGATCGCCTCCCGCAGCCGCCGGATCGCCGCGTCGCCTGCCAGGCATGCAATTCAGACGCCGACGGTGTTGTGTGGATCTCATGCATGCATCGTCTCACCTTCACGGGTGGCGACGAGGGAGAGGTCTAGAACCACCGTCTTTATCTTCACGGGGTGGAGGGACTTGATGGCGTCGGAGGTCTCCCGGAGGTTGTCGGCGTTGAGGTCGAGGAGGACGAGGTTGAGGCCCCGTCGCGCGAGCTCCATGGCCATGGACCGGCCGAGCCCGGAAGTCGGGCCAGTGACGATGGCCCATGAGCCGTAGCGGTGGAGGTCCTTCGGACGGCGCAGGCAGGCGAGGGGGCGGCCGCAGATGGCGGCGATGTACAGCGCACCAAGGCACGCTAGTGAGACGAACCAGACAGGCACGTCCTCCAGTATCTCTGTTTCTGCTTGTGCTTCTGCTTCTTGCTAGCTCCTGCACTGCAGGGGTACCCAGCAGATGCCACTATGACTGTGTAGTGGTGCACTGGCGGCAAGAGGAAGCCATCCATATATCGACCATGCAATATGTGGGTGGCATTTGCAGTACTGTCCGTTTATGTGCCCGTATGGACGACTGTAGCTCGTAGCTACCAGCTCTCCAACTAACTGATAGGGCTAAGCTATTAATTAATTCCTCATTCATAGGGGCGGAGAGTACTCTGTTGAACTTTAGAGTAAAATGCATGGTTGGCCTATCAACTTGTCTACTTATATCAATTAGGTCCTCTAACTTTGAATTTTCATTTCTGAGTCCAAAACATTTTTAAGTGGTGCACAAATAGTCTATACTGGTCCGTTTTTGTGTTTATAACAGTCGACTGTACAACCTAGCCGATAACTTGGAGAAGAGGTCACGTGTAGCAAAGCTCGTGTGAGCAGTGGACTGGTCGGTCTTTTTAGCAAAAAAAAACAACAACTTGTTTTTCCTTCGTATTCCCTATAGGGGAGGCCCTCCCTCTCTCCGTCCCCATGTTCTTCTCTCCCATAGGCAACTTGGCGGTGGTGGTGGAGGCAGATCCTTGGCAAGCGACTTCATGTCGTCTGCAGTCAGTGGCGGAGCTCGTCAATTTTCACACCTAGGGCCGCTATCCAAGGACATATGTATACATGTGAACATTTTGCAAGCCATTTGCATTACTAGCTAATTCTTCTACTAGTTTTGATTGTGCCTATACAGAATGTTAATTTCATGACAGTGGTTGTATAACTGGTTAAGCATATAAGAAAAAAAATATTCCATGCCTTAGTCCTCTTTATTGTGTAATTCTACAACTCTCCAAAAATCCAGAAACACACGATAAGTGTCTTGAGGATCCCTGGATCCGGAAATCCAAGTTCCAACTTAAAATGGAGCGTGGATTTGGGGTTTGGGATGAGGAATTTACTTGCTACCGTTGGAGTGCTGCCTGCCTGCCTCTTTAGTCTATGGTCTCTATTGCTGTTTGCTGACGTGCTAATCGCACCCTTTTCCAACCAGGAACGTGATGGCTGTCCGCCAGCCCTACTTTGATATGGCGCATAGCTGGCTGCCGAGACCCAACTCCAAAGAGTCCTGCTTGTTATCGGCCCACGCCTTGCTCTGATTTGATGCGCCTACTGCACGAGAAGAAATGCGGCGTCTACTGCACGAGAGTCGACGACTCACGCACGCGTGACTGCGTGAGTCAGGTGAATAGGCGCTACTACCTTGGGCCTTTTGCCTTGCTGGACTGGTCGGCTAGCGGTCAGACTATATCAAAGCAACGTTGGGCCACCTCAGGGGAGTAAAGGGATCTCTTGGGCTACGCGTAGGGCCATGACCCTAGTTGCCCTAGGCCCATATCCGCCCCCGTCTGCAGCAGATACGAGCAGATCATGTTTCCTTCCCTTGATCATGTGCACTAAGTGCCACCATCGGTTTTAACTGGTGAGAGGTGGAATTTCGAAGAAACCCTGGAGCACACGACAAGTTTTCTACTGTTACCGACGCACATGGTTAATTTGATTTTGGATTCGTCTTGTGGTTTTTGAATTGCTCAGCTTTGAATTTGGCTTTGATGTGTTCAAACTTGAGTTTGGCTGAGCAATGGTGAAGGTTGACCATTCTTCTATTAGGAGGAGGCATACATGAAGCACTTAAAAAAGAAAAACATCATACATTTTGAAGGGAGTGGGTAGCTTTCATAGGGTGGGGTTTCGTTTTAGCTGTAACAAGAGAATCATATGCTCTTACAATGATAATGAGGAGTATTGGTTGCCTTTTGTCTAATAACTCACACATCAGAAAAATTAAAATCACCCACTAAAACATTCAAAGGTACTATGAACGGGAGATGAATTGGGTATCTAATTCAAACTTAAATCCTAAGCCTCAAATAAAATTACCACTAGGAAAACCATAAACTAGCTAGTCTATGATGTGCACTTCAGTTTTTTCTAGTGTGCTCTAACTTACCTTCATCCCAGAGTACTTTTACAACCAAGAGCCAATCCTATCGACTAGCCTATAGCTAATCTAAGAAAATATAGGTCACAGAATCAAAGTATAAGCGGATGCAACGAACGCGGTAAGTAAAAAGCTAAGGATAGAAAGGTCAAACTCCTCGAGATGTGACGATATATCATGTTGCATTGGTTGCTAGCCCCAAGTGCATCTTGGAGCTTCATCGAGGTACACCCCTAGTCAGCATGTCTCTCCTAGTCACGTTGTTCAACCATCCAAAAGGCTAGTGCAGAAGTCATGAATTCTCACCACCGACACCCAACTCTTCCAGTCACCTTGACACCATATACACTATGGAGCTTCTCCACAAGACGGAAAGGGTGGCCTCGTCCCTTATACACTGATAGGACACCGCTCCACATGAAGAATAGAGGGGTCTCCACCTAGGTCACCACGCCTTCAACGTAAGGTCACGGAGACCCCACTCTATTGTCCAAGTTACAAGGGCACAATAACTCAATCTCTGATAAACAAGGCCTAAACAAAGCACTAATTGTGCTTACTATTCCTTTGATTTGATGACTAATCTCACATACGAGGTTCTAGTGTATCTTCTAGTGTGGGAAATTCCTCTAGCTTCTATGGTCTCCAACAACCTTGGAAACACAGGTCGGAGGGGATTCATAGCCCAAGCATGCCTAGTAGTCATTGCTCCAACAACCATATTTTTTGTGTGCACTAGATGATCCGCCAGAGTATGAAAAATAACACAGGTTCATTGGGTGGTAGTTTGTGAGCTCTGTAACCAAGTTACTAGACATCACCGGATGATATGTTGACCCATGAATTCTATGACCATGTTGCTAGACATCACTTGATGATCCTCCAGGTCACATATCTCATAGTCATAGCTTCGAAGTCCGTTTTCGATGATCTAGCAGTTGTTGAAAATCTTGAGAAGTGATCTACAAGATTATCAAAAAATCCCTTCAAAATACTACATCATATGATCACAAACATGCCAGATCATATGTTTGATCATCCACCAATTCATCCTATGATAATCATGCGATGAACTGATCGATTATCCTGTGAACATTAGTAAGGTGGCAGCTTGGTATTTTGGTCGTATCTTTGACTTGTTGGAAAGCTTATGAAAATATCTACAACTTCAACCTAATATTGTTCTAGTTTGACCAATTATCACTACAAGAAAAAGGGGTATTAACGACAGGATATGTGGTTATCAAAAGTCTAAAATGTGTCCATTAATAAGTATTAACGACCACTAAAGTATGGTCGTCCATGTTCGTTAAAAGCTCTATTGTTAATATAATCGATGACCCCATAATATTTCCCGTCGTCAACTTTTCAATGACTAAATAATATGTCCACTTTGTCACTGTTGATTGGGAATTACATAAAAGAGTGATTGTTCTTAGGCTAATTGAGGTTTCTCATTCTGGTGTTAATATTGTTGAACGTATTGTTGTTGTAGTTGAAGAGTATGGTCTAGTTAACAAGATTTTCTTTGTCACTCTAGACAATGCTTCTTCAAATACATCTGCCATGAACATTTTGACACCTATTTTTGCTGGTTACTTGGGTCCTGATCCTAATCACGATCCTTTTGATCCTCAGACTCTTAAAAATAGTCTTGTGCATCAATGTTGCGCTTGCCATATCATTAATCTAATTGTGAAATCTAGCTTAAAGAGGTGGAAACATTTCATAGATGATTTTAGAACTACAATTAACTTCTTAAATTCCTCTAATCAATGCACTGCTTTGTTCAAGAACTATAGCATTGCTAAGGGTGTGCGCCAAACCACTCTAAATAGCGTCGGCTCAACGGCGGTTAAGCCAAAGGTCCAAAATGAGCCAACCGGCTCTAATACCAATTGAAGGTAGACCGTGACGCCTAAGGGGGGGGTGAATTAGGCAACTTAAAATTTTAACTCTAAACTATGGCCTCCTTTTCTAACCTTAGCAAAACCTATGCAAAAGACAAACTATCTAAATGTGCAACTATGATTTTGCTAGTGTGTTGCTATCTCTACCGCAAAAGGAGTAATACAATCAATATAAATGCGAAAGCTAAAGAGCAAGATAGAGATATGCAAACACCCATCGACGACTCCGGTATTTTTACCGAGCTATCGAGAAGCGCGCAAGCTTCCCCCTGGTCCACGTTGGAGCCCCTCGCAAGGAATCCCTCGTAAGGGCCAAGCTCCCGGTCGGGTAACTCTGTGGATAGCCTCGAGCCTTCCCCACGTGCAAGTGGGTCTCCGACGTGCCTTCCGGCAAGCCTCTCCCGGATGCTCCCCGCCATCTTCACTATCAAGCTTTCGGCCGAAACGCCGCGGTTCTTGTTCCCTCGGTACACAGTGGCGACCATACCACAAACTCGGTTGGTGTGATCTCGCAAGACTATAAGCCCCTCCGATGTACAACAATGGTGCGCATAAGCACCGAGTGGTAAGAGGTATGCAAACATCACTAAACACTAGGCATAAACCTAGAGCAAGCGCATAAGCTGTGGTCTAATCAACCTAAGCACTTCGCAAAGCACATACGCTAATCACCTAATAAAACACTAAGCACTATGCAAGTGGAGATCACTAAAATGGTATATCAACACTCTTGGTATGTTTCCTCAGCTCCACTCTTGTCAAATGGCTGGTTGGGGGTTGTATTTATAAGCCCCACTGAGAAAGTAACCGTTGGGGACGAAATCCTGCTTTTCTGCTACTGACCGGACGCTGGAGTCATCCTGATCGGACGTGTCCGATCATCCAGACCGTTGGAGCCATGAACAACTGATCAGACGCTGCCAGCGTCTGGTCACTTGCCACCGGACGCGTCCGGTCGCAATTTCGCCGCTCTAGAACCTCTCTGTACTTGATCAGACGCTGCTGTCCTGCGTCTGGTCGGTTTGCCGCCAGCGTCCGGTCACTTGCTGAGTGTGTTGCCAGACTGATGAACAGTGCCATTGGTGCATCCGGTCGATTCACTTGTTCAGTGTCCGGTCGATGCTGCTGACGCCTGCTGTTGCCGAGCCACTGATCGGAGCGTCCGGTCACTTTCTTCCAGCGTCCGGTCACCTCTCTGAGCTTGTCTCTTCGCGATCTTGCATGCGGCTTGGTTCCTATCTTCGTGCTTGGACTTTGCTTAATATCTTGGGTCTTCTCTTGTGCTCCTAAGGTTTTATTTAAGGTGTTGATCATCGGATCCTCACGTCGCCTTTGTCCAAGTCACGTCTTGCACCCTATTGAACTACAAAACAAACACTTGCAAATTCATTAGTCTAATTTGGTTGTGTTGGTCATCAAACACCAAAATCTAAAGTAAATAGGCCTATGGTCTATTTTCCTTACAATCTCCTCCTTTTTGGTGATTGATGACAACACGACCAAAGCAAGCAAATAATAGAATTTTGAAATTTAAAAACTACCTACTTGCTAGGATGCAATGCAAGGGGCAAGATTATATGATGCTAAAAGATACTACTTGTAAGACTATATAAAAACTTATCTTGCCCTTGCAAATGTCCCCATGTGGTATTATGGATTTAAGCCTTGCTTCCTACAAATTCTCCCCATTACATAGGCTAATCCATAATCCACTATCCTCCCTTTCTCGGACCATTACTATAAATTAATACTTGCTTTTGGTCCTCTAAATTCTCCCCCTTTGGAATCAAACACCAAAAAAGGAAGACATTAGTAGCACAAGGGAGTGTCAAACTTGTGATCCTTTGTGTGTAGAGTGAAATAGATCATAAAATTTGACTCTCAC
This sequence comes from Miscanthus floridulus, assembly GCF_019320115.1. NCBI lineage: Eukaryota > Viridiplantae > Streptophyta > Magnoliopsida > Poales > Poaceae > Miscanthus > Miscanthus floridulus. The sequence continues at coordinate 52,585,029 of NC_089597.1, forward strand.
ATTATATAGACAAAGCTCCCCCTAAATATATGCATACATATGATAGAAGGCAAAGCATATGCATAATTGGCAAATTTTTGTTCAAGGGAATTTTATCTATATAATGCATGGAGAAAGCATATAAATATCAAAATGAAATCAACATGATGATGTTGGTTTAGAAATACCACATACAGAAACCAATTTGATTTCTACCACTTGCAACCGGTGATGGATCTTTAAAGTATGATGCTTAACTCTGGGGACTCCGTTTTCCTTGCAATGAGACTACTACACACATGATAAGCTTGAAAAGGTGTTAGTCTCAAAGCATCCAACATGTAGAGTAACCTCCCCCTAAATTTGTGCACACAAGTGTGGGATACTTGTAGAAGTCATGCACATAGATTTTAGAACCAAAAATACCACTTGAAAGATGACATCATATGAATGTGAGAGTCATTTTTAGAGGTGATACCCGGAAGAGATTATCTACAATTTGGACTTTATCACATATTAGATGAGCAATTTAAGGACAAGCTATGTGCCGTGCTCCTAAGCAATTTTAAACCATGTAGGATTGCTCTAAGGAATAAGAATGAAACCGAGCAAGCCTACCATATGAAATACCTAGAGTATGCATGACCAAGAATATAAGAATGCAAATGCAAACCTAGGCATAAAGAGTAACTAGATGCTAAAAGATACCAATTGTAGGAAAATTTAAATCTAATACCAATTAAAGTAAATTGAATCTAGTTACCTAACATGGGAAGGGGAATTTGGGTCCATAGTATTCATTAACCCACTTGGCAATGATTTTATCCATCATGATGCACCCCATGAAATGCATCCAAACTTTGCCAAGTCTCCAAATTCTCCGAAGTCCATTGGACTTCTCACTTCCCTTTCGGGATCCAAACCTTCTTGGTGCTTTTCATGTTGGAAATGATTTCCTTTGGCACCCAAAAATGTTTGACTCTATTGTTGGCTTGCTTGTTCACCTTGATGGCCACCACCTTGTCATTTTTCTTCTTTTTCAAAAGATAAGGTGTGGAGGCCTTCTTGTCCACCTTGTTGGTGTAGGTGTTGGAGAGCTTGCTTGTTTGCATCTTCTCTTTCTTCTTTGCTACTCCCCCATTCTTCACCTTGCACTCATAGGATTTGTGACCTTCCTTGTGGCACACGTAGCAAATCACGGTTTGTCCTTCATCAAGCTTCTTCACTCCCTTGATGGTGTTATCTTGATGAAGTTGGGCTTGCTTCGCCTTGTCTTTCACTTGAGTCGAGTCCTTGGTGAGGCGAGCTACTTCTTGCTTGAGTTGCTCATTCTCCTTTGCAACCTCTTGTGTGCATGTATCTATAACAACTTTCTCAACACAAACTTGGTTGCACAAAGATGAGTCTAAACATAAATCATTACAAGAAGTAGAGACATCCTTTTTAGACATGTTAAAGATAGAGCTTTTCTTTTTAGATGCCTTGGTGGGTGTTGTACTAACGGCTTCAAGCTTAGCAACTTTATTAGTTAGCTCATCACAATATTTGCACATGGTTTCCATTTTAGCAAGCAAACTTTTATAAGCATCTTGTGAGCTAGCTAACTTTTCTTTTAATCTTTCATTTTTCTTTACAAGTTGTTCATCATTGATTGTGCATGCATTTGTTGTTGCACTAGCCTTAAGTTGCTCAATTTTAGTAGATAGTTCAACATTGAGATTAGCAAAGTTCTCATATTGTTCAAGCAAAGTTTTGTATGCTTCTTGTGAACTATCTAGCTTCCTTTTTAATTTTTCGAGCTTCTTTTGTTGATTAGTACAAACTTTAGCATAATTAAGATTCTGTTGCACAATTTCATCATAAGAAGGCATTTCATCATCACTATCACTCTCACTCTCACTAGAGAATGAGCTTTCGTTACCTCGTGCCATAAGGCATATATGAGAAGAGCTTGATGATGAGTGCTTGCGGCCTCGCCTCTTGTGATGGTGTTCTTCTTCACTTGAAGAATCATCTCATGACTTTATTAATGTGAGGTCTTGGTTCTTGCATGTCTTCTTCTTTGTCTTGGGTGTGGGCTTGTTTGGACAAACTTCCACAAAGTGCCCCAACTCACCGCATCCATAGCATCCTCTCTTTCTTTGCTCATTTCTTTGATTGGTGAAAATGAGATCTTGAATTTGGATGGGCACACCCTTGACATTGAGTCTTTGGATCATCTTCCCCACCTTGTTGATAAGTTTGATTGATTCTTCAACAAGATCGGAGGTGGAGGAGGAAGATTGATCATCATCACTTGAATCATCATCATCATCATCATCTTCTTCTTCTTCTTCTTCACTTGAGGAGCTTGAGCTTGAGCTTGTCTCAACTTGCTTGCTCTTCATCATCTTCTTGCTACAATGCAAGAGCTTTGCCTTTGCTTGATGAAGAGGCTTCTTCTTGACCCATCTTGCGTGATATTTCAAATGCCACTATCTTGCCAATGACTATGGCCGGGGTCATGGTGCTCAAGTCCTCCATGTTGTGAAGGATGGTGATGATGCTTGTATATTTCTTTTGTGGTAGCACAGAGATGATCTTCCTCACGATGTCCGCATCATCTAGATTTGTTAATCCTATAGAATGGAGCTCATTGATAATTAGATTCAAACGAGAATACATATCACGAACAAGTTCATCATCATTCATTTCGAAGGAATCATAATTTTGTTTAGCTAGACAATGTTTTTGCTCATGGACATTACTTGTGCCGTCATGGAGCTCTTGGAGTTTTAACCATATTTCATTTGCCGTATTTAAGGTGAATACTTGGATAAACACATCCATGCTAAAAGATTCAAACAAGCAATTTTTCGCTCTAGCATTGAAATGAATTTCTTTTTCATCACTCTTCGTGGGTTTATCGGGATTCTTAATGGGTTTCATCTCATCACGAGTGACTCTCCAAACTCTCAAGTCAACCGCCTCAAGGTAGCAAACCATTCTAGCTCTATAATAGGGGAAGTTAGCGTCGTCAAAGTGTGGAGGCCTAGAGGTATCTATCCCAACCACTCTAAATAGCGTCGGCTCAACGGCGGTTAAGCCAAAGGTCCAAAATGAACCAACCGGCTCTGATACCAATTGAAGGTAGACCGTGATGCCTAAGAGGGGGGGGGGTGAATTAGGCAACTTAAAATTCTAACTCTAAACTATGGCCTCTTTTTCTAACCTTAGCAAAACATATGCAAAAGATAAACTATCTAAATGTGCAACTACGGTTTTGCTAGTGTGTTGCTATCTCTACCACAAAAGGAGTAATACAATCAATATAAATGCGGAAGCTAAAGAGCAAGGTAGAGATATGCAAACTCCCATCGACGACTCCGGTATTTTTACCGAGGTATCGAGAAGCGCGCAAGCTTCCCCCTAGTCCTCGTTGGAGCCCCTCTCAAGGGCCAAGCTCCCAGTCGGGTAACTCCATGGATAGCCTCGGGCCTTCCCCATGCGCAAGTGGGTCTCCGACGTGCCTTCCGGCAAGCCTCTCTCGGATGCTCCCCGCCGTCTTCACTATCAAGCTTCCGGCTGAAATGCCGCGGTCCTTGTTCCTCCGGTACACGGTGGCAGCCACACCACAAACTCGGTTGGTGTGATCTCGCAAGACTATAAGCCCCTCCAATGTACAACAATGGTGTGCACAAGCACCGAGTGGTAAGAGGTATGCAAACCTCACTAAACACTAGGCCTAAACCTAGAGCAAGCGTATAAGCGGTGGTCTAATCAACCTAAGCACTTCGCAAAGCACCTACGCTAATCTCCTAATAAAACACTAAGCACTATGCAAGTGGAGATCACTAAAATGGTGTATCAACACCCTTGGTATGTTTCCTCAGCTCCACTCTTGCCAAATGGCCGGTTGGGGGTTGTATTTATAAGCCCCACTGAGAAAGTAGCCGTTGGGGACGAAATCCTGTTTTTCTGCTACTGACCGGACGCTGGAGTCGTCCTGATCGGACGCGTCCGATCGTCTAGACCGTTGGAGCCGCAAACAACTGATCAGACGCTGCCAGCGTCCGGTCACTTGCCACCGGACGCGTCCGGTCGCAATTTCGCCGCTCTGGAACCTCTCTGTACTCGATCAGACGCTGCTGTCCTGCGTCCGGTCGGTTTGCTGCCAGTGTCCGGTCACTTGCTGAGTGTGTTGCCAGACTGATGAACAGTGCCATCGGTGCATCCGGTCGATTCACTTGTTCAGCGTCCGGTCACTGCTGCTGACGCCTGCTATTGTCGAGCCACTGATCGGAGCGTCCGATCACTTTCTTTCAGTGTCCGGTCACCTCTCTGAGCTTGTTTCTTCGCGATCTTGCGTGCGGCTTGGTTCCTATCTTCGTGCTTGGACTTTGCTTGATATTTTGGGTCTTCTCTTGTGCTCCTAAGGTTTGTTTAAGGTGTTGATCATCGGATCCTCATGTCGCCTTTGTCCAAGTCACGTCTTGCACCCTATTGAACTGCAAAACAAACACTTGCAAATTCATTAGTCCAATTTGGTTTTGTTGGTCATCAAACACCAAAATCCCAAGTAAATGGGCCTAGGGTCCATTTTCCTTACACCCACAAGTTCACTAATTCTGCACCACATTCTAGAGATTTCTTTCCATTTGCATGTTTGTGAAAATGATCAAAATCTAAGAAATGTTGTTGTTTCTAAGAAATCTAGAGATTGTTTTCCATTTGCATGTTTGTTACTAGCAGGACATACCTCTGTTATATTCATATGCATTCATTCTTGAACCTAGGGCTAAGATGAGTGGTGTTCTAATGTTCTGCAATTGCTTGGTGACTGTATTGGTACTAATTACAAATGATACTTTGCTCTGGTGAAAACTGAATTATATAAGTTGTTTAACAAATATGAAAAGAAGTTTGGTGCAGCTAGGTCTTAGAGGACTTCACAACCATCAAGTCTCAAGGGTAAGAAAAAACCAACATGGGGGGATTTTCGAAGGCCATGGAATAGGTGTTGTTGTCCCTTCCCATGTCTCTGCCACTTCTTCATCGTCTACATCTTTTGTTTCTGAGCTCTCAGTTTATCTAGACAGTGACAATATCACTTCTTATGAGGATGGTTTTGACATCCTTCTTTGGTGGCGTGAGCACAAACTAACCTGTCCAATTCTATCTATAATGTCTCGAGATATATGCTAGTTTCTGTTTCTACTATCTCTTCAAAGTCTTATTTTAATTTTATTGGTAGGATAATTGAAGAGCGGTGATGGTGCTTGTTACCTGAAATAGTGGAGATGTTAACCTGCATAAAGAACTATGAGTTAGGAGAAGGAAGGGCACAACATAATGTTGAGAACCATGAACTTGAAGAATCATACAAGAACCTTTAGCTTCATGGAGATGAAGATGCCGCCGATGGTACTTAGTGGGAGGCTGAGAGTCAAGGAGGCTAGGACTAGGACTCTGGGAGTGTTGGTGAGTTGCTGAGTACCATGTTCGACTGGTGTGGAGTCTCGATTGTGACTGAGATTAAGTGTGAGTCTTTGATTGAGTGTGTATGAGTCTAAGTTGAACTCTGGTTTGTAAGACTTAATTATGAGCTAGCTACACTGTTTTTTTTTCTTTTTAGGGTTTCTCATAAGGTGTGAGTTTTACCTAGAAATGTTTTCCATGAGACAGCATTGCACTAAATAGCTCAATTATCATCTTTTGTTTTGTATGATATGTTACCTGTTGTTGCTGCTTGGTTGGTTGTTTGCTTCAAGTGCTTGGTTGGTTCAAGTGCCTGTTCTTGCTGCTTGGTTGGTTGCTTGCTTCAAGTGCTTGGTTGGTTCAAGTGCACTGATCTGTGGTATTTGAATTGTTGATATGTTCATTGAATGTTTCATTTCATTTGGTAATACTTGAATTGTTGATCTTTGAATTGAGTTATTGGGAGGAGCATTTTGGGATGTTACACTGATGACGGGCTTCAGGCTAGCCTAGCCCGAAACAGTCCATAGTGTCGTGCTTAGGCCGCTAGTCAGACCCATGGCTTTAGCGGCATGGCATGCCGTGCCTGGCCCAGTCACCACGGGCCATGCCTAGCCTGGGTTCGTACCATACAGTGCTGGCCAAACTCAGATGGCATGGCACAGCACTGCTGAGCTGCGAACGTCTCTGCACCCTCGTCTGAAGTGGACAATGTTTACTTCTCGAGAAACGTATAGTACAGGAGTGTACTCCAAAAGCCTGTGTATATACATACAATTATATTTATAATAACCTGACAGGAGTCGGAGAAACTGAAACGCGACGATGTTTGTTCTAAGAATAGGCGCGTTACCTGACTTTCGGTTATTATTCACAGATCATGCATGCTGTGCCTTCATATATATACTTCTCGTCCACCAGCTTGTGCCTTTCATCGCCTATTGGACAGAACTTGGGTATACACGGCAGCCGTGTCATTTTCGGCAGCTGTCACTACCTGAAAAAGTCACACAATCTGTGACCGTATACAAAAGTGATAGACCCTTGTAGCACCGTTGCAAGTACTAGGTGTTCCTTGTGTGGAATTCCTAGCTAGGATATTATGGCTTAAGCCTTTGTGGTTGACTATGGAAGATATCCTCACTGTCTCAATTAAGTACTAATATAAGTTGACTTAGCTTAATTACATCGCTTTGACTAGTCTAGTAGGTCTAGAGGCAGATGTGCAACCAGGAGCGGCCAAGGAGAAGGTGAAAGTGTCTGCAGGCTTGACGGCATGGATGGAGGCTCATTCTAAGAGCAGCTTTAGTTCCACTTACTGGCACCACTACAAAACAGAGATGACATTCTAAGAAGATCATCTCTCATAATCAACTATTTATAGGCGGTTGTCTTAGGATGTCCAACTCTATTAAGTAATTAACAATGGCAAACTTCTTATCATGTCTGTCTCTGAAAATGGCCATTAACAGAGACGAATATTATTCTAAGAGCACGTCTGTGAAATCGATTAACAGAGACGGCACTCTTAAGAAGCCCGCCTCTAAAATAGTTGCATCAAAAAATATTTACATATGAAGTCGGATGAAATCAAACTTTGTACCTAAGCCGTAGATCTCAACGTGATCTACAACTTTATAATTGATAAGTTTTTTTATTTGAAACTATTTAGAGTCCTAAAATTTTGTTTTAAGTTCACGGATTAAAAATTTAACATTTTTATTTTCCAAACAACCTTAGATGTTGACATAGCATACACAGAAGTGGTAATTTCTCAATACAGTCTACAACTTTGTAGTTGAAATATTTCCGATTTGAAGTTGTTTAATGTCCTAAACATGTCTTTTGGGTTTTTAGATAAGCATTTTACTTGAAGTTGTTTAGAGTTTAAATATTTGTTTTAATTTTACATATTTTGAGATTTTTTTTAATTTTCAAATAGTCTCGAATGGAGACACGTCCTATATACCAAAGTTGTAGTATTTGACGAGATTTAAAACTTTATAGTTGTAACTATTTTATTGAGCTTATTTAATAGCTAAAATATGCAATGCAAGATTATAAAAAATTGATAAAAAAGATACCATTGTATATACTCACAAATGAGTGTGCAGCGTAATGGCAGGGAGGTGTTGTATGAGATGAAGTTCACATGTTTGAGTCTTAAGAAACACCTAACGTGGCTCTATTAATCAATTTACGGAGACAGGCCAACTGACCGTCTCTATAAATAGTCATTCATAGAGACCCTTGGGCCTCTGTAAATACTAGATAGTTCCTATACTAGTGAAGCATATTAACCTTCACTAATACTGGAGTTTGATTAACAAAAGGCTTCCATGTAATGGTACTGTTTATGCTTTTGGTCTTGCTGCAATAGGCGGGGCAACTTGGAAAGCAAGGAGCAGTATGCTTGCTTTGAGAAAAAAATCTTGTTAAGCATCACGTAGAAATATTATGTCATGCATGTGCTTATATGCTGGTGAGATGTAAGGGAAGGTGCTGGAAAGGCATCATGATTATGATCCATGCTCCCAACACTGTTGGCTTCGCAAGCGAGCACATCTACTATACTTGCTGTCTGTTTTGTCGGTCAAGCAAGTGGAGGACGTGACATGAAAGTCGAGTGAAGACCATATCAAATGTCATCGATCTACTCTACCATCTTTAAGCATCTATGTGGCCTTCAACGGCAACTTGTAGTTCGCTTATCACTAGTACAGAAAACTTTGTGGAGACGGGCGTTTTGGATTTTTTAGGCGGAATAAGGCAGTGTAAAATCAACTTATAGAACACGAGGTAGCAGACAAGGAAGATACGGCTGACGAGCAAAGTAGGGGTGGCCATCATTCCAGGATAACACAGTTGAAACTATTCTCGGAAGATACAGAAACGATGCAAGAGTGACGCCACTGGACGAACTCGCTACTTCTGCCTAAGCTTCGTTCCAATCAGCCAATAAAGCAGAGGACAGGGTCACGAGAACCCTAGGCCGAAAGCGGTGAAAAGCGAAGGAAAAAAAGGCACAGAAAAGAATCCATCTGAGATCAACCGGAGGATGAGGGCACACCTGCCGGGGAAGCTCGAACGGCAGAGGGAAGCGACGAACTGAAGAGTGCGGGGGAGCAGCGGCCAGGATGAGGACACTTGCTGGTCTTCCGTTCATTATTTTTTTCCCACGTAGCCATCAACGGGATGGAGACGCAACGGGACGAATAGAAACAGTAGATCTTACATCCAATGGTGTAAAACATTTTGGCGACGTGGCCCAATAACCATATCTTTCGGCCAGGAACGAAGCTAGAAAGAAATTAGGAGAAGCTAAACAACAGCAATTAGCAAGAAAAGAGGTTTAGCAAATTTTAGCCCCTCGTATCTGTACAGCTATAACTGAAATTTTAGACGGCAACTCTACAGGGCTTCGCTTGCTCGCGAGCGGTAGGAGGGGCTGGAGCCCCCCTGGCCCCACCGCTGGCTCCGTGCCTGCTTTCGGCACACCCGAGCAGGTATCGCGAACACGGATGGTGTTCTGGAGGCCTGATGTCCAACTTTCTGTTCGAGCAGAAGACTGGACTGGGGAAACTCGGAAGCAACTTAGTAGATAGGGTGCGGTGTGTTGTTGTCTTATCCGCGCGAGCGGGGAGAAGTCGTCTGGGAATCAACTGAAGACGCGGAGAGTTACGACAGAAACATAAACTCCCGTGATTACTCCCTGAAACCAACAACGCTCTCAATCTCGTTAATACCTTCATCAAGCAGTCATCAATCAGCATGAGCAGCAAAACCAAGCCTAGCCGCACCACATCATGTCGTGGAGCAAAGCGGCCCAAGACCGAGCCCGTCATGCTCACGGCTCGGCGATTAGCCTCTCTCATTTTTTCAATAGGAGCACATATAATCTACCTATTTAAATTGAGTTAACATATAACATTTTATAATAGAATAAAACTATATTGCACCGTATCATGAAATATGGATCTAGAATTTATTTGATTTAATTAAATAAAATCCACGTTAAATCCAACAGCCGCCGCATCGCCTCCTCACCTGCTAAATGTTTTGCACACCATCGGTGCGTGAGAGCAGATAAGCAGGTGTTTTTGTAACAACATATTCGATCATGCATATCGTGTTTGTTTCACCTTGAGTAGCAGGAATTTTTTTATTTTTAACATTTTTAAACTATTTTGAAATCTGACACCGTTTAATTTTTTTTTCTTCAAATCTAACATTTTTTGTCGCGCCTATTTGCATGGCGCGGCGAATTTAAGCTGTCACGCCATGCATGGGGCGCGGCAGGGGTGCCAACATGGCAACGTCCCGGCCCGCTGATCACTAACGTGGGATCAGATACGATAATGACGCGTCATCCATCCTAGCGCGGCAGCTGCACCTCGCGAAGTGGCAACAAGTGTGTGTGAGAGATTGCTGTCTGCGTGCCCCGCCGCCCGCAGCCGCTGCCAACCAAACGGCTTTACGCTCGACACATGACACGACGCGCCACCGCCGCCCGCCGGCCTATCCATCCACCTACGGCGGCCTTCAATTGCTGCTCGCGAATCGTACGTGAGATCCTCACGAAAAGCGCTTTTCCGTGCCGGATCTGCGATCCGTTCGCTCTGCCCCTGTACAGTATTCCACCTCAAGGGCTCAAGCGAGAAACACAAAGGCAAGCAACGAAAGATGGCCTAAATTTAGAATCTTGGTGCCCAACACACAGAAACGAACACACCTAAAAACGATCCTGTAGGGCCTAGAGTGGTAAGCATGTAACCTTCCTCGCTTATTTAAAATAGAAAAAGGCAAGCAAGTAACCGTTAAATAAGCCAACATCTTCGTTCCTCGACGCTCGTTTTCGCCACAAAGCAACGGCGGACACATGCGTGCTTTGGTGTCCGATGCGCTCGCCGTACCCCGGGCCCAACTCGTGAGACATTGGAGACCTAAAACAATGTTGAGCTCCATATGAGCTCTGTTGGTTTGTCCTATAATCTGTAATTTTTCATTTATCTTTTTAGTCGGAACAGTATTTTTTTAAAAAAATAAATCAGCTGGAACAGTGTTTTAGTTTAATTTTTCAGCCAAGCAAACGAGTTTCTTGGACACTATTATTGCCGTAGCCTCTACTTGCCCCACCTAGAGGCCACATTTCCAAGAGCAAAGAACCCACAGACGCTGACACCGTGATACGGATGAAATCCAAGATTTTTAGAGGAGAGGACACTGGACACGAGCACCCACAGACATTTTCAAACCTCTCCTCGCTGGCACACGTACCTTTACTACTACTGTTCACACACGTTCACCGAAGAGCGCAGGACTGGCCTAGGAGTATGGTTGTTTGGTAGCTAGAGGGATGGCCAGATGCTACGAAGGCGCAAAGCCCGGAGCACCCAGCGCAGCGAGTTGTTCCGTTGGTTCACCGAAAACATGCGCGAGCGAGCGCAGGAGCGAGGCCTGCTCTGCTCTCCGCCACGGCGCCACTGTTCCGTCTTCAACCAGGCACAGGTGACACGGACACCTGTTCACCCTTTGCGGCGCCCTGACCTGACCCCTGCGGCCTGCCTGAAGCCCTGAACTGCCCGCAGGCGGCACGCTTGCAGCTGCAGCTGTGTTTAGTTCTAGAAAGTGGAATTTGGGGCAACTGTAGCACGTTCGTTTTTATTTAGCAAATAGTGTTCAAATATGGACTAATTAGACTCAAAACGTTCGTCTCGCAATTTTCCACCAAACTGTGCAATTAGTTTTTTTTCGTCTATATTTAATGCTCCATGCACGGACCGCAAACATTCGATTTGACAGGTACTGTAACACTTTTTTGGATATTGGGCTGGAACTAAACAAGGTGTCATTTGCAAGACACGGACAATTGAAGGCCGCCGTAGGTGGATGGATAGGCCGGCGGGCGGCGGCGCGTCGAGTCATGTGTCGAGCGTAAAGCCGTTTGGTTGGCAGCGGCTGCGGGCGGCCGGGCATGTAGACGCAGCGATCTCACACGCACTTGTTGCTGACTTCGCGAGGTGCGGCTGCCGCGCCCTGATGGGTCCCGCGTCACTGTCGCGTCCTGATCCATGGCACGGCAAGGCCAGCCACGTCAGCGACCAACGGATCGGGACGTTACCACGTTGGCACCCCTACCGCGCCCCATGTATGGCGCGACAGCTTGAATTCGCTGCGCCATGCGAATAGGCGCGGCCAAAAGTATTACTTTAAAAAAAATTAAACAGCGTTAGATTTAAAAATAGTTTTAAAAAAATGTTAAAAGTAAAAAATTCAGCAGTAGAGACGAAGGAGAGGTCGAACACGACCCTCTTGCTCTGCACGGCGTGATTCTTGGTGATGGTGTCCGCGACCGAGAGGACCTGGAGCTGGTTGGGGCCGCAGACCACGATGACGATGTTCAGGCCCCGGCGCGCGAGCTCAGCGAGCTCAAAGTCCATGGAACGGTCCATGCCAGATGTCGAGCCGGTGACGACCCCGGCCCACGCGCTGCTGGATTTCACTAGCCTGGACATCCACCTCCCCGGTACTCTGACTTCCCTGTCGCACCTGCTCCTGTTTTGTGCGGTGTATTTTGTACTCCCTCCGTTTTAATATTTATATCTTTGCCTATTGATTTCAAAAAAACTATATAAATTCAAGTTATAAGATTTATGGTTTTAGATTTTTTGAAATAAAACTTAGATTAAATACGATCTTAATCTTAGCCTAAACATGATCACTAACTCAAACTTATACGGAATTCCTCTGTTTGCTTGATCGTATAAGCCATGCTTATCAGCTATGATATAGTATTTTTCTCTTACAACGAAACAGCATCAGCCGGCTTATAAACCACAGAAACGATCAAGCGAACAGGGTGAATGGATCTTAGTGACTAACCAAAGTCTATAGATGCCATCGGAGTGCCTTCGTAGATGTAGAAGAGTTGATGTAGATGAAATAGATCTTAGTCTTCACCAGATTAGGGCTTGATGCTTCTAGTTGCTGAAGAATGCGGTAGATCTTGCAATATCTGGACAGACATGGGTAGACAACCTTCCAGACCCTTCAATGCCTAATAGATCGGTTTGGATGTTCCTCGATGGGAACTGTCGGATACCATAAAAAGGGTACCCTGAGCAAGAACGAAAAAACTACTTAGACCTTGTAAATATCGAAGCCAAGAAACAACGACGGGCCTCGGCCGATTCTCTGATTCGCCCGAGGCCTGCGCCGCAAGGCCTCGGATGAGGCACCAACTCTCCACCTCGCCCGAGGCCCCCTCGCCCGAGGCCCCAAACCGCGAGGCCTCGGACGAGGTACCGATTCTCCGCCTCGACCGAGGCCCCGCCCGTAAGGCCTCGGGCGAGCACCGATTCTCCACCTCGCGCGAGGCCGGCTCGGCAACAACCCCGTCGCCTCTGCCTTGACCGACTTCTCTGACATGCGTCACGTCCAACTAACGCGTCCAACCACTCCCGCAACATCAGCCGCACATCGGCGCAGTACAGCAGAGTGGCCGACGGGATGGGAGTCACATCGACGCCATGCAGTCAGGGAAAGGACGGGCGGGGGTTAGCGGCCGCTGTACTCGGCACTGTGCCCACGGCTGACACCCGTGCTGCACTGTGCTGCCTAACCTTTGCTCCAAGGACAGCGCGGCGTGGAGGGTCACGTCCGGGTCCCTGTAGCTCCGTCATCAAGCTCTGTCCTGCCACCTGAGGAGTCAGCTCCGGCGGAGTGGAGCCCGGCGATGGCACCATCCCCGTACCCCTTCGGGTTGAGCAATGCCGCCGCCGCCTTCGCTTCCGCCTACGCTTCTGCTCACGCAGCGCCCTCAGGACGTCACCAACGTTTTGCCCTCGACTTCACCACCACAACTTCGACACACACCCACGCTGACTCCTCGGAGGAGGACGAGGCATGGACCAGAGCGGACTTCTCTGGGCTTCGCGACCATGAAGCCATGCGTCGCTTCTTGGCCACGAGCGACTACTAGTTCGGCTACTCCGACTCCGATGACGAAGGCACTTACGATCCCACTCGTGAGTGCTTCCACATCGGGCTCGGGATGCCAAGAGCGGGCGATGAGGATGAGGGTGCAGGCAATCGCTCCCCACCCCGCGAGGGGGCGGACGACGCCACACCTCCACAACTCGAGGCCCTGGCAGCACGAAACGAGAACCCCGCCCATGAGGAACTTTGATGCCCAGACCTGGAGCAGCTCCGCGAGCTTCAGGCCAAGGTCGAACAAGACGGACTCCTTCTGCAATAGCTCCGAGACACTCTCGAGCAGGAGCAGCGAGGACGCGGTGATGGCGGAGGAGCCCGGTGGAGGGCTCGCAACGTCCACCACCGCATCAACAACGACGAAGGGGGCGAGCAACCCCCAATCTTCAATCGCGCTAGCCAGAACGTCGCGGCTGCGGCGATGCTGGTCCGAGCAATGCCTGAGCCCTCTACCACGGAGGGGCGACGGGTCCGCGGTGAGCTCCGAGACCTCCTTGAGACTGCCACGGTATAGCAGGCCAAAAGTTCTGCCTCTCGACGGCATGGAGGCGCCTCAGAACAACCCACGGCACCACCTCAACAGGATAGAGAGGCCTCGGTTCGTCCTGAGCCTGCTCGGGCGCCGACAGCCAACAGGGCCCCCTTGGTGCACGACCGACTCGGTGACCGATGCGAGGCGTAAGGCGACCACGAAGTGGTCAGCAGGCAACGGCGCCACGACGATGACGGGCCTGCCCAGGGCTACCACTCGCACCGAGGCGATCGCTACGACAGTGGGGAGGACCACAACCCTTTTCCTAGGCCACCTGACCCTCGAGTTTTCAGCAGAGCCATCCGCGGCGCTCACTTCCTAGCCCGGTTTCGGCAATCAGCCAACCTCACGAAGTACAGCGGCGAGACCAACCCCGAGCTATGGCTGGCCGATTACCACCTGGCTTGTCAGCTAGGCGGCGTGGACGATGACCTGCTCATCATCCGCAACCTCCCCTTGTTCTTGTCAGACTCGGCGCCAGCCTGTCTCGAACACCTCCCTCCCTTGCAGATCCACAACTGGCGTGACTTGGTGAGGGTCTTCGTCGGGAATTTCCAGGGCACATACATGCGCCCCGGGAACTCCTGGGACCTTAAGAGTTGTCACCAGAAGCTAGACGAGTCTCTCTGAGACTTCATCCGACGCTTCTCCAAGCAGTGCACCGAGTTGCCCCGCGTCGGCGACTTAGAAATTGTACAAGCATTCCTCTCCGGCACCTCCTACCGAGACCTGGTCCGAGAGCTAGGCCAGAATGTACTGACCACGGCGGCCGCACTCCTCGACATCGCCACCAACTTTGCCTTGGGCGAAGAGGCTGTCGGGGCCATCTTCCCAGACAACGACGCCAAGGGGAAGCGGGGGGATGAGGCCCCCCGGGGCCTCAGCCCCCCACCTCCCCAAGAAAAAGAAAAAGGGTCGCCAGGGGAAGCAGGAGGCCCTCGAAGCTGGTCTAGTCGCCGCAGTAGATCGCAAGAATCCCCGAAGCCCCGCCAGAGGCCCCGGGCTCTTCGATGACATGCTTAAGAAGCCCTGCCCTTACCACCAGGGCTCGGTGAAGCACACCCTCGAAGAGTGCACCATGCTCCGGTGTTACTACGCCAGGCTCGAGCTCCCCGACAACGACACCAAGAAGAGGGGCGCAGGCAACAGGGACAACGACAATGATGACGGGTTCCCTATGGTGCACAATGCCTTCATGATCTTCGGTGGGCCTTCGGCGTGCCTCACAGTGCGTCAGCGGAAGAGGGAACACTGGGAGGTCTTCTTGGTTAAGGTGGCCACTCCCCGGTACCTCGATTGGTCTCGGGAGGCAATCACCTTTGATCTCGATGACCACCCCGATTATGTCCCAAACCCTAGGCAGTACCCACTCGTCGTTGACCCGATCATCGGCAACACCCGGCTCACCAAGGTCCTGATGGACGGAGGCAGCGGCCTCAACAACCTATATGCCAACACCCTGGAGCTCCTGGAGCTCGACTAGTCACGGCTCCGAGGTGGTGCCGCCCCCTTCCATGGCGTCGTGCCGGGGAAGCGCACGCGACCCCTCAGGCGCATCGACTTGCCCGTCTGCTTCGGCACTCCCTCCAACTACCGCAAGGAGGTCCTCACCTTCGAGGTGGTTGGGTTCAAGGGGGCCTATCACGCCATCTTGGGGCGCCCGTGCTACGCCAAGTTCATGGCGGTCCCCAACTACACCTACCTCAAGCTCAAGATGCCGGGCCCCAACGGCGTCATCACCGTCGAGTCCACGTACGAGCATGCATACGACTGCGACGTCAAATGCATCGAGTACGCCGAGGCTCTCGTGGAGGCCGAGACCCTCATCGTCAACCTCGACCAGCTTGGTAGCGAGGCGCCCGACTCTAAGCATCGTGCCGGGACTTTCGAGCCCACAGAGGCCGTCAAGCTCGTCCCAATCGACCCCGCCTGCTCCAACGGCCAAGAGTTGAAGGTCAGCGCCACCCTCGACAGCAAATAGGAAGCCGTACTCGTAGACTTTCTCCGCACAAACGTCGATATATTCGCGTGGAGTCCCTCAAACATGCCGGGCATACCGAGGGAGGTCGCCGAGCACGCCTTGGACATCCGGGCCGGCTCCAGGCCAGTGAAGCAGCGCCTGCGCCGATTCGACGAGGAGAAGCGTAGGGCCATCGGCAAGGAGGTGTAGAAGCTTTTGGTAGCTGGATTCATCAAGGAGGTGTCCCATCCAGAGTGGTTAGCTAATCCTATATTAGTTAAGAAGAAAAATGGCAAGTGGAGGATGTGTGTAGACTACACCGGTTTAAATAAAGCATGTCCAAAGGTTCCATTTCCATTACCTCGAATCGATCAAATCGTCGACTCCACTGTGGGATGCGATATCCTATCTTTCCTTGATGCGTATTCTGGTTACCATCAAATCAAGATGAAAGAATCCGACCAGCTCGTGACTTCTTTCATCACTCCATTTGGCATGTACTGCTATGTGACTATGCCATTCGGTCTCAGAAATGCAGGGGCCACATACCAGCGGTGCATGACCCAGGTCTTTAGCGAGCACATCGGGCGCACCGTCGAGGCCTATGTGGACGACATCGTGGTCAAGTTTAGGAAGGCCAGTGATCTCGTCGATGACTTGGAAATATCCTTCAAATGTCTCAGAGAGAAGGGCATCAAGCTTAACCCTAAGAAGTGTGTCTTCGGGGTCCCCTGAGGCATGCTCTTGGGATTCATAGTCTCGGAGCACGGCATCGAGGCCAACCCAGAGAAAGTCTTGGCCGTGACCAACATGGGTCCAATTCGAGACTTCAAGGGAGTGCAGAGGGTTATGGGATGCCTTGCGGCCTTGAGCCGCTTCATCTCACGCCTTGGCGAAAAAGGCTTGCCTCTGTACCGCCTCCTGAGAAAATCCGAACGCTTTTCGTGGACCCCTGAGGCCGAAGGAGCCATCACCAAGCTCAAGGCACTGCTCACCAATCCTCCCGTCCTGGTACCGCCAACCAAGGGTGAGGCCCTCTTACTTTGCGTCGCCGCAACAACCCAAGTGGTCAGTGCGGCCGTAGTGGTTGAGAGGCAGGAAGAGGGGCATGCTCTACCCGTCCAATGACATGTTTACTTCATCAGCGAGGTGCTCTCCGAGACTAAGACACGCTACCCCCACCTCCAGAAGCTGGTCTACATCATAGTCTTGGCTCGACGCAAGCTGCGTCACTACTTCGAGTCCCACCCAGTGACCGTGGTATCGTCTTTCCCTCTGGGAGAGATAATCCAAAACCGGGAGGCCTCGGGTAGAATAGCCAAGTGGGCTGTCGAACTCATGGGGGAAGCCCTGTCTTTTGTGCCTCAGAAAGCAATTAAGTCCTAGGTCTTGGCCGACTTTGTGGCTGAATGGACCGACACCCAACTCCCACCTGCTAAAATCTAGGCAGAATGCTGGACCATGTACTTCGACGGGTCTCTGATGAAAACCGGGGCAGGCGCGGGTCTGCTCTTTGTCTCACCCCTCGGAGTGCACATGCGCTACATGATCCGGCTTTACTTCGCCGCCTCCAACAACGTGGCCAAGTACGAGGCCCTCGTCAACGGCCTGCAGATCGCCATCGAACTTGGAGTACGACATTTCGACGTACGAGGTGATTCGCAGCTTGTCGTCGATCAAGTAATGAAGGAGTCGAACTGCCATGACCCCAAAATGGAGGCGTACTGCAAGTTGCTACGTTGCCTAGAAGACAAGTTCGATGGTGTGGGGGTATTAACCCCTATACCCTTAGGGCTAGGCTTGGGCTGGCTCGGACCAGGGGGACCGACCCACTAGAAGACGACGCGTGGCCTGGCCGATCTGCTCAGAGTCCCGCGCAAGGAATCAAGATAGACTTGGAGATCAAGCAAGATCCTGGTCGGTTAGAATAGGAATCTTTATCCGGTCACCTATTGCAATTGTAACCGGTTAGGACTAGTTTCCAGATATGTAACCCTACCCCTAGACTATATAAGGCGGGCAGGGGACCCCTCTAAAAAACATCTCTCATTGACATACAGCAATACAATCAGACGCAGGACGTAGGTATTACGCCCTCACGGCGGCCGAACCTAGATAAAACCTCGTGTCTATCTTGCGTCACCATCTTGTTTGTAGCTTGCGCATCTGTCTGCCGATAATCTACTACCTTGGGCATACCCCTAGGTAGACTACCGACCATATTTCGTCGACAGTGGCGTGCAAGGTAGGGGGTGTGCGTACTGCTCCCCAGAAGAACAACATGGTCATCGTCCCTGGATCCATGGCTACGCCGAACGGCCTCACGTTCACCATCGGCCAGATCACCTGGACCACGGGCTCCGACAACTTCATCGCCATGACCACGGAGGAGGCGCGGATCCGATCTACGTCGACCACTGCTTCACCGACATCGGCTATGGCTCCGACCATGTTGGATCTGGCTCCGGCTACACCAGCATCACCTTCAGCCACACCGACAACCCATCGTCCGCTTCCTCACTACAAAGGGAGGCAGATTGACAACACCGACCTGCTCGACTCCATCGATCGGGTCGGCACCAAGCTTGCTAAAACCCTAGCTCTGGTAAGTTCGATTCAAAGTCAACCTAATGAGCAGGCAACCACTACCCACAACAGATCTACCCGACTAGCTCGGGCCAGTTGTCATGCACGACTCGGTACGGATCTTGTGGTCACGTCTACTACTGAAGGGTGCTCCGTTCGTCACCGGCCAACCCCCGCGACGGGTCTCCGGCTCTCCGAGTACGAAGCCTCGATGGAGAACTACTAGGCTCAGCCCTACGGCCTACGCAACTTCGTCAACATGGTCCAGATTGAAGAGTATCAAGAAGGATCGGTCCACACAGTTCAAGAGGGTGGCTCAAGCTCCTCGTCCGGCATCGCATCTAATGCCTCCGTCCACACCGAGCTCCAGCATCATGACAATGAAGGCATTGAATACGATATGGACATCCCAGACCATGCCCTGGGGTTCCCATGATTCCCATCCTTTCTACCAAGGCAAGGGGACTTGATCAATGTTGTCAGTAATGACGAACCACTGGCAGTTGGTGAAATAGAACAAGAAAGGCTGGCACGCGAAGCATGCAATATTGATTGGTTTAATCACCGACAAGTCGAAGCTGAGGCTGAAGAGGAGGCACGATGCATAAGGGTCTAGCCACGCGACCTTAACAATGCCTTTGACAGGGTGGGGGACAAGCAGGTCTTCAGGACTCCAAGCGCCAATGTAGCTGTTGTATGGCGACAATGCAACGACTACCTAATACCCCGGAAATCTAGGTAGTTCATGATGATATACAAGCTTACCTGACGACTGCTATGGCCCAGACCGCAGAAATTGTAAATCAAGCCCAGGCTCCATCCGTCTCAGTCGAATCAAGCCACAGCCACCAGAACTCAAGTCGCTCATAGCCACCCAACCAACATGGCTCGTGCAACAATGACCCATCAGACAACCGTCAAGGCGGAAACGGTGGTCATGATGGTGGTCGGAACGACAACCGCCGTGACTACCGGGATGACAACCGCCGAGACAACAGCAACAATCGCCGTGATAACCATGGTCGCAGGGTTAACCAGGGTGGCAATCGGGGTCGCCGTGATGGCAATAACGATCTTCGCCATTCCCTCGGAGAACGTGATCTGCGCGATCGCATTAACCAAAGAGCCAACGATCGTGCATCCCATGAAAGCTATCGCCGTATGGAATATGATACTATCCACGGCCCTCCGAGTTTGAAGCAGTTTACCCCTCACCTTCGCCAAGTCATATGGCCCAAGAATTTCAAGCTCGAAAAACTCCAGAAGTACGATGGCAAGGAGAACCCCGAGTTATGGGTCATGCTCTATGAAACCACATGCAGATCAGCCATGGCTGACGAGCACGTCATGTCTATTTACTTCCCAGTCGTCGTCAGCCATGTAGGTCACCAATGGCTGGTCAGCTTGCCGGCGAACTACTTTGATTCCTGGCAAGAGCTCAAGCAAGCATTCATCGACAACTTCATTGCTACTTGCGAACAACCCGGCAACAAATATGATCTACAGTGGATTCAAGATCGCAAAGATGAGCCACTGCGCGAGTACGTCCGACGCTTCTCGGATATGCGCATCAAAGTCCCGTTAATCTCCGACAATGAGGCAATCGAAGCTTTCATCACTGGTCTCCGCTTCACGTTGCCCTAAGGGACAAGCTCCTCCGCAAAAGACCTAAATTGGTCACAGCGCTCCTAGCCACTGCTAAAAAATATGTGGATGCCGATGATGCTAAAAAGATAATCATCGAAGAAGCAGCAAGGGTTCCACGCTCCGACCACCTCCCACACTACGATGACTACCGCGGCAACTATGGTCGGAACGACAATTTTGATCGCCATAACCAGCGCAATGATTCCTGCAACCACCGCGACCAGCATAATCAGCGGCGCAATCACCATGACGATTACAGGGGCAAGCATGCTTAGGAAGACGACGGCGAGGTCAACACCGTTAAAAAAGGTGGCAGACATCGCAACTACAAAGAAGACTACACCAAAGCATTGAAAGGACCCTGCCAGCTCCATCCCAAGTCAAACCATACCATGGAGGATTGTTGTGTTCTCAAATCTATCTACACGCACCAACAGGCTCTGGATACATCCAACAAGCCTAACGACGTAGGGGAGCAGCGTAACGAGGACAACGATGATGAAGACGCAGATCCCTGTCAGAAGTACGTCAAGCCAACCGATCGCGTCCACACCATCATTAGGGGCAAAGTGTCCATCGAGACCAAACAAGAACGCAAGCTGCTCACTCGTGCTTGCTTGAACGTGGCCAACGCTGACAACCTCATCGCCGATCCACGACTCCCTCCTTGGTCTCACCGTGAGATCTCCTTCAGCAGAAAAGACCAATGGGCTGCAATACCTGAGCCAGGGCGTTTTCCTCTGGTTCTCGATCCTTGTATCAACAAGGTTCAGTTCAACAGAGTGCTGGTCGACGGTGGCAGTTCCATCGATATACTATTCAAGAACACTTTGCCAGCCCTGAAGATAACCCAAGCTGATCTCAAGCCATACGAGGCACAGTTCTGGGGTGTTCTCCCCGGACAGAGCTCCATACCTCTCGGGCAGATCACGCTACCTGTGCAATTTGGTACCCTAGACCACTTCCGCACCGACTATGTCAACTTCATGGTCGCTGACTTCGAAGGCACCTACCATGCTATCCTTGGCAGGCCAGCACTCACCAAGTTCATGGCCATACCTCATTACAGGTATTTGGTGCTCAAGATGCCTACTGAGAAGGGGGTTCTAACTCTCAGGGGCAACGTATACGCAGCTTACACCTGCGAGGATGACAGCTTCAAAATAGCAGAGGCTCACGACCTCTCTATTCACATGGCCGAGACCAAGTTCGACACCAAGAAGACCCCAACTGATCACCTAGAGATCCCAGAGCTCGAGGCCCCATGCAAGAACATCAAGTCCAAGGAGCATAAAGCGATCCAGCTGGTCGACGGTGATCCTAGCAAAACGGCCCTTATCGGGGCCAATCTGGATCCTAAATAGGAAGACACGCTCGTCAGGTTCTTGAGGAGCAACGTGAGTGTGTTCGCATGGAAACCCACTGACATGCCTGGTGTACCTCGGAACTTGATCGAGCACTCCTTAAATGTCAATGGCAAGGCCAAACCTATCAAGCAGAAGCTATAATGGTTCGCTCGCGACAAAAAGGAGGCTATTAGGGTAGAAGTTACACGACTTTTGACAGCCGGATTTATCAAAGAAGTGTATCATCCAGAGTGGTTAGCCAACCCGGTTCTTGTACGTAAAAAAGAATAATGAATGGAGAATGTGCGTTGATTACACTGATCTCAACAAACACTGCCCTAAGGACCCCTTCGGCTTACCTCACATAGACGAGGTCGTAGATTCAACTACCGGTTGCGAGTTGCTTTCCTTTCTCGATTGCTACTCTGGTTATCACCAGATCGCTCTCAAAAAGGAAGACTAGATCAAGACATCCTTCATCACGCCCTTCGGCGCCTACTGCTACATGACCATGTCATTTGGGCTCAAGAACGCCGGGGATACCTACCAACACGCCATACAGGCCTGCCTCAACGACGAGATAAAAGACGACCTCGTCGAGGCTTATGTTGACGATGTAGTTGTTAAAACTAAGGAAGCATACACCCTTGTTGACAACCTAGAGCGTACCTTTGCAGCCCTTAACAAATTCCAAAGGAAATTAAACCCAAAGAAGTGCATCTTTGGTGTTCCATCTGGTATTCTGCTCGGCAACATCGTCAGTCACGACGGCATACGCCCTAATCCAGAGAAGGTAAAAGCTATCTTGGACATGAAGCCACCCAAAAAGGTGAAGGATGTTCAGAAGCTTACCGGATGCATGGCTGCCCTCAGTCGTTTTATATCAAGATTAGGCGAAAAAGGACTGCCGTTTTTCAAGCTACTCAAAGCATCCGAGAAGTTTGAGTGGTCGGAGGAAGCAGACACTATCTTTACACAGCTGAAACAATTCCTTACATCACCTCCGGTCCTCACTGCTCCTAGAGAAGACGAAACCCTCCTACTTTACATCGCAGCAACTAATCGAGTGGTCTCCACTGCCATGGTGGTCGAGCGCGATGAGCCCAGCCGTGTCTACAAGGTTCAGTGACCAATTTATTTCGTCAGTGAGGTGCTCAATGAATCCAAGATCAGGTACCCACAGATTCAGAAATTGATCTACGCCATACTAATTACATCCTGAAAGTTGAAACACTACTTCAACGGATATCATGTGGTGGTCATGACTGAGTACCCTCTGGGAGACATTATTCACAACAAGGATGCAAACGGGCGCATCGTCAAATGGGCAATGGAGCTATGCCCTTTCTCCTTGGAATTTGTAAGCCGTACTACAATCAAGTCTCAGGCACTTGTCGATTTCATCGTCGAGTGGACAGACTTAAGCACGCCCGCCTCTCAGGGGCCCGCCGAGTATTGGAAGATGTACTTTGACGGTTCTCTCAACATCGATGGTGCCAGAGCAGGAGTCCTTTTCATATCACCATCCAAGGGGCAGCTCCGATATGTCCTCAGGATTCATTTCCCGGCATCTAATAATGCCGCCGAGTATGAAGCGTGCCTACATGGTCTGCGCATCGCGGTCGAGCTCGGTGTCAAACGTCTCTATGTCTATGGAGACTCAGCTCTGGTCATCAACCAACTCAACAAGGACTGGGATACGACCAGCGAAAAGATGGATGCATACTCCAAATCGATCAGAAAATTGGAAGGCAAGTTCTATGGCATCGAGTACACACATGTGGTCCGGGACAAAAATCAAGCAGCAGATGCGCTATCAAAGTTAGGATCATCCTGAGCAAAAGTCCCACATGGCGTATTTGTTCAAGACCTGCTCACGCCCTCCATCAAAGAAGAAGATCCCGCGGTCAACAAGCCTCTAGACCAGCTATTGGTGGCTACGGTTCCGGCGTCAAACACCACCGAACCACCTCCGACCACTAAGGAGCCTGACTAGAGAGTACCTTTAATCAAGTACCTGATAGATGGTAGTGGTTACACTGATCGGACAGAAAATGAACGCCTGATGCATCGCAGTAAGTAGTATCTGCTCGTCGATGGCAAACTGTGGTGTAAGAACGCGAAGGAGGAAATCTTGATGAAGTGTATAACCCAGGAAGATGGTGAACATCTCCTAGACGAAATCCACTCTAGCTCCTACGGCAACCATGTGGCCTCAAGAACGCTGGTTGGCAAGGCTTTTCGAGCAGGGTTCTATTGGCCGTCAGCCGTAGCTGATGCAGAGAAGCTAGTCCGCTATTGTGAAGGTTGTCAGTTCTTCGCCAAGACAATCCACGTACCAGCACATGAGATTCAGACTATACTAGCCTCTTGGCCCTTCGCATGCTGGGGACTGGATATGATCGGGCCTTTCAAACCGGCCCCTAGGAAATTTACATGCGTCTTTGTGCTGATCGACAAATTCTCCAAGTGGATAGAGTACATGCCCCTGGTCACGACATCTTCGAAAAAGGCTGTCTCATTGCTTGACCAGGTCATCCATCACTTCGGCATACCTAACAGCATCATCACTGATCTGGGTACTCAATTCACCGGGAACATTTTCTGGGACTTCTACGATGAAAGGAGCATAGTAGTAAAATACGTCTCGGTGGCACACCCTAGAGCTAATGGATAGGTCGAGCGGGCAAACGGTATGATCCTAGATGCACTCAAGAAGAGGATGTATAGAGAGAATGACAAAGCCCCTGGAAGATGGCTCAAAGAGTTACCAGCCGTGGTCTGGGGCCTCAGAACCCAGCCTAGTCGCAATACCGGCGTATCACCATACTTTATGGTTTATGGCGCTGAGGCAGTACCCCCCAGCAGATATAGTCTTCAGATCAGCATGGGTAGAGACCTTCGACAAAGACAAGGCCAATGAAGTACGGGAGCTAGAAGTAAATAGTGCAGAAGAGAAGCATCTCGATTCTTACGTACGTACAGCCAAATACCTTGCTATTTTGCGCAGGTACTACAACAAGAGCGTCAAGGAGCGGTTCTTCGTGGTCAAGGACCTGGTCCTGAAGTGGAAGACGAATCAGGCTGGTGTCCACAAACTTGCAACCCCATGGGAAGGACCCTTCATGGTCAAGGAGGTTACACGCCCTACATCTTACAGGTTAGTTCACCTAGATGACACAGACGTACCCAATTCCTGGCACATCGACAAGCTTAGGCGTTTCTATGCTTAGCTACTAAGATATGTACCCCTCTTGTACTATTGATTTATTTCAATAAAGCTATTATGATTTTTCCGACCACTCTAATGTGTTATTTCAAAGTCTATTGTTTTTCTAACTCTACCAGTTAAAATCGACCACCATTCTTTCTCAGGTTTTCAGAGCAGGCCCTGTCTCCGGTTCCTCCCAACGCGTGTATGGGATCCGCTCTCTATGCTACGGGTGATCGGCAGGTGCTCTCTGGTTTGATTTGTGTGTTTCTACGTGTGCACAAGCTATGCAACTCACACTTCGACCGCAAGACAAACTAGGGCCATACAAACCTTTCAGGATGACGTGTCGACTAAACTGATACAACTAAATAGAACGCCAACATGTTCTAACTTAGTTACATCAACATGATATCTGAGCTTAAACACGTTTTTTACAAAACAAACAAGCTTATGTTGATATACAGTTACGTTATTACAAGCTTGCCTGAAAAGGCCCAAGTTTACAATAACACAACTACATCTTCTTCTACAGCTATAGCCTATACTATTGGCTGGTCGGGGCATGCGGCACCTACTGCTCACTAGGCCCGACATCGTGCAAGGGTCTCGAGGACTCTGGCACTGATCGGGCTGAAGAAGATGGCCCCGCCGATGCCTGGCTGGTCGAGACCGCAGGCTTCGCCGGTTGGCTTGAAAATGATGGCGCTCCCAGCTGACTTGTTGATGGTGTCCCCTATACGGGTGGTGTCGCACCTCCACACAGGCTAATATTGCCAATTATTTTCGCCGACAAGTACAACTGGGTCATCCGTAGCTCCTCAGCCTTGTCTAGATTTACCTCCTTCGGGTATCCAGCCTCCAGGTGCTTAAGATCGATCAGGGGGTAGGGAGCACGTACCATGCTTAGCACATGTGCGCCTGTGTACTCACCCGCCTCCTTCACGAACTCCTAGAACCATCCCCATGCCTTTCGGCATCTCTCGATCAATCCCAGCTGCGGCGTCCTTGGCATGTCCTCTGCTAGTGCCGGATCAATGAGGTTAAGGACCGGCAAAATGCCCGTTGCTACCTCCTGGCACCGGTTTTTCTAGGTGTCACGGTCCTTGGTGATTTCTTGGCATTGCCCTTTCCAGCCGTCACGGTCTTTGATCATGCCTCTAGATGCTTCTTTGCGTTGATTTTTATAACTGCAAATCGCACAGGCCGTTCAGACGCTATACTACGCCAAGCTACGGTAGGCAACGAAAATGAGCAAAGGTGGTCAGACAACTTACCTTTCAGCTCCTCTGTCATCTTAGTTGTGTGGTCCCAAAGCTGCGACTGGTCTTGCGCCAGTTTTTTGTTGTCCTCATTTAGGCGATCACACTCCCCGACCACACGACTGTTCTCCTCTCGGAGACGGACCACTTCGGCTTCTAAGCCTGCACTACAGCTGTTACTATCAACAACGCAACAGCACTTATCAATAGTCATTGCGATAAAATGGCTACTTACTTGTTCTTTCCCGCTCTTTATTACCGAGCTGGATGACCAGGTTCTGGTTCTGGGATTCTTGCACCATTTTTTCATGATTGGCAGCTTCGAGTCACTGGCGCAAGCTTTCCACCTCTGCCGTCAGCTCCTTGTTGCCTGCAGCGATCCCCTCGATCTGGTCGAAGCATTTCTTGCGGTACCTTGTAGTCTTCATTAAGTCCTATGTGCAGAAAGCTATGTAAGACAGCTGCGACTAGACAACAAGATCAGGGGGTGAAGTGAAGCTTACCTGCACCTCCATAACCAGCCGTTTCGCCACCTGTTCAACTTTCATGGTTTATTCGACCTCCAGGATTTCCTCATGGACAACCCATTGGTCATTCCACCAATGCGATACATACACATGTTGTCGCTTATCCTGCATATGGCCCAGGACCTCCTCCACTTCGTCCTCTTCGGGCTCTTCTTCAGGTCTCGGCGCTGGTCCGGCGTCAGCAGCTTCTATGATCACCAAAGCCTTTCCCCGGGTTTCAGCGTCGGTGAATATGGGTTGTGCTCTCATCTTCGGTTGTTGCTCCTCGGTATGCTTTGTCACCATCAACGCTGAGGTGTTGCCCTCAGCAGGTCTAGCGCTCAGAGCACTCGTGCTCGGCTCAGTTGGTCCCTCGACCACCTGCTCGGGGACTGTTGTCTGACTGTTCCATTACTGAAGCCCTGACGGATCTTCTGCTATGGCTTCCTCGGTGGCCGGCTGCTGGGCAGTCTGCTCTGAACTTATTGGCGGAGCCATGCAACTTCCGGCTAGCTGGTCCAGACTTTCAGTGGACGCCAAACTAGTATATCCGAGAAAAGTTCAGAAGGCAATCATATTTAATGCAAATTGCTAGCTTACATCAAGGTTACAAATACTTACATGTTGGAAGCGCGGAATGATGTGGCGAAGGCGCGTCTCTTCGGCTGTACTTGCTCCAAGTGCTATGCGGGTGACTCCTGGTCTCCCTCTACATCTAGCACTGTCGCTGGGCCTTGGTGCTCGACCCCTCCACCGCTTGTCCTGTGCGCTGCAGTGGCCAATGGCGTGCTCGGTCGGGTTATCGCTCCTGTCACCGGTCGCGGTCTTTGCCCAGGTACTCCCGAGGTTGACCCGGCGGCATCCTTCATCGCTGTCGGCAATGTGGGTCCCATAGGCATGGAGGAGACACCTTGCCTCATTGACTCTAGTTGTTTCCTCCTCTTTCGAGGGACAAGTCGAAAGGTGTC
The DNA here is from genome assembly GCF_019320115.1 of Miscanthus floridulus. NCBI lineage: Eukaryota > Viridiplantae > Streptophyta > Magnoliopsida > Poales > Poaceae > Miscanthus > Miscanthus floridulus. The sequence continues at coordinate 52,612,475 of NC_089597.1, forward strand.
TGCATCCTCTCCCTCCTCTGCGTCATCGTCCGACCAGGCAAAAATTGCCTGTCGATGCTTGCTAGTCGTTTTCTCCTTTGGGCCCCCCTCGAGCTCATTGATACTTAGCGTCCCCCCGGTGAACAGGGTGGTTGCTGATCTCTTCTTCGGCTGTTTGAGGATAGCCGGCCGCTTACCAGCGGCTAGGGCCGCTGCCTCCTCTCCAGCTCCGAGCACCGCCCAGTCGATGTCCTCGTCTTCGATCTCGATGCTGGTTTGGGTGGTGGGACCGTCTCCTTGCAGCCACTCCACTCCAGGGGGTGGCGACACAAACACTATCGCTCTATCCCGACCATTAACCTGGAAAACAAAAATGGGTGAACACGGTAAGATTCCACTTATCCTACCACAATTTAAACCTATGGGTACAGGGCAAGACGAGTTACCTTTGGGGGAGGTCGGGCAAGCTTGAAAGCGTGCTCGATGTCGTTCAATTGGGCATAATTTGGATCAGCTAAGTTAAACAGCTCTCCAATTCTGGCTTTGACTTCGATTTTGTCAAGCGCCCCCTGCCTCATCCTCGTTGGGTCCATGCTACCTTGATATTCGTAGCCAGGATGTACTCTCCTCTGGCAGGGCTGGATCCGTCGGCTGATGAAGTTCCCAACCACGCTCGGACCATCCAGTTTTTTCCATGGGATCATTCCAAAAATTTCTGGAATCTGTTCCAGGTGCTCGGGCTTCTCTGACCAGCTTGTCCTCTTCTCCGGAATGTACCCCACGTCATACAGTGTAATCATGTTCGGCTGTTCGCGGATGTAGAACCATTTCTTGTACCAGTCGTCTAGCGATGTGTTCCATGGGTAGTGCAGGTACTGGGCCTTCATGCCATCATGGAGGTTGAGGTACACACCCCCAGCTATCTTCAAACCACCGCCTCCTTTCTTCTGCAGATAGAAAAGATGGCAGAAAAAATCAAAATGGGGCTGGAAGCCGCCATATGCTTCGCAAAGATGAATAAAAGTGGCGACAAGGAGGATTGAGTTGGGATGCAGATTGCAAATCCCAATCTTGTTGTAAAGACAGAGCCCCTGAAGAAAAGGATGTACCAGAACCCCAAATTCCCGCTTAAAGAAGTCTTCGAACACCATGATCTCACCTGGTGGTGGATCGGGGTATCCCTCGCCCTCTGGCGCATGCCATCCTTCGAGCTCCTTGTTGTGAAGTACCCCCATGGTGACGAGGTCTTCAATGGTCTACTCGTTGCTTCTTGATTTCCACCACTCCTTCGCCATGACCCCTACTTTCTTCTGTGCATCACTTTTCGCCATGACTCCAACCTTGCTAGGGCACGAGGAAATGGCGGCGGATTGATTGGTGGCGATTTCAGATGTATTAGGGTTGGCGAGAGGAAGAAGAAAGCTACGGTTGCGAATGGTAATGGGGTTCAGTAAATAATAATTTACCTATCCTATACTATATTTAACCCAAGAGTTACACCGTTTCGTCCGCCCGGGATTCTTGGGAGACGTGCGCACAAGCCGCAGACGGTTGTTTTCACAGCCTCAAGATCTATGCCAATATATGCACCTCTTCATTGCCAGTGTGGGAGGGCCCACTCTGACGCACCTACTGATAGGTGTCACGCTACTGTTCACTTGACAAGACAAAAAAGGTAGTATGACGTGCTATACCCGTCTACTTCTTTGACCAGACGTGATGAATCGGACTTGTCAGAGCAAATAAATAAATACACGAAATAATAGTACAAGTGGCATATGGTTTTTTGCTATACTTTTTGTGCTTAGGGATTATTCACCATTGTGCTCAGGGACTGTCCAGGCCACCATCGTGCTCGGGGACAGCCCAGACCACCATCGTGCTCGAGGATTGTCCAGACCACCATTGTACTCGGGGACTGTCCAGACCACCATTGCGCTCGGGGACTGTCCAGACCACGATCGTGCTCGGGGACTGTTCCGACCACTCTCGTGCTCGGGACTGTCTCGATCGCCCTTAGGCACAGGGACTAAACTGACTACGGTTATTCTCGAGGATTCGTTGTTTACTCACGCTCGGGGACTGCATCGACCGTTCTCCGACCATTGCTCGGAGACTGCTCTCCTTGGCTACATGTGATTAGTACTCGCATACAGTTGAGAGGCTTTTATGTTTTTTAACTTAGACTTTGCTACAAGGCTGATACTTCGCCTTCCAGTAAGCTCGGGGACTACATCGGTATGATGCACCTGCCGGTGCATCTCGTTTTGCTGGTACGACGATTGGATTCTCAACTTAATTGGGAATTCTTTTTAGACCCTGGCACCACGTGCCTGCGTCACCTACTACCAGGCTCGGGGACTAAGTGGGCACACTTCACCTTGCGGTGAATGTGTTTATTTTATCGACCCCTACGCTCTGACTGTTGGCTATAACTACTCCTGTACAAGAGTCACTTACAATTCTTTTCAGAAATGCAAGTGGGAACACTTGATCAGGAAAGAAATCTTTTTCTTTTTTTCTTTAGAGCACCATGCATTCTTCGGACAACCAGAATCTTCGGCTATAATCACGGTCTGCTGCTTTTTGTTCTGATCAGGATACTGGTACATTTGCTTGGCCAATGTTTCAGCCAGTTTGAGATGACATGAAGACGGATCGCATTAGTTGAAGAAGATTGAACGGCGTGTCGCAGCATAATACATGGTGCTCGGGGACTAGCTGTGGGGGTATTAACCCCTATACCCTTACGGCTAGGCTTGGGCTGCCCCAGATCAGGGGGACCGGCCCACTAGAAGACGACACGTGGCCTGGCCGATCTGCTCGGAGTCCTGCGCAAGGAATCAAGACAGACTTGTAGATCAAGCAAGATCCTAGTCGGTTAGAATAGGAATCTTTATCCTTCCACCTATGGCAATTGTAACCGGTTAGGACTAGTTTCCAGATCTATAACCCTGCCCCCCAGACTATATAAGGCGGGCAGGGGACCCCTCTAAAAAGCATCTCTCATTGACATACAGCAATACAATCAGACGCAGGATGTAGGTATTACGCCCTCACGGTGGCCGAACCTAGATAAAACCTCATGTCTGTCTTGCGTCACCATCTTGTTTGTAGCTTGCGCATCTGTCTGCCGATAATCTACTACCTTGGGCATACCCCTAGGTAGACTGCCGACCATATTTCATCGACAGATGGTCTCGAACTCAACCACATTGCACGAAAATTCAATGAGGCCACGGACGAACTGGCAAAGATGGCGTCGACACGGGCCTCGGTCCCCCCGAACATCTTCGCTAGAGACCTCCACAAGCCTTCCATCGACAACGCCTCAGCGGCAGGAGGGGGCCCACCGATCGAGCCCATCGCAGGGCCCGAGGCCCCCTCTATCACCGAGACCCCTGCGGCCGAGCCCGAGGACATGGAAATCAACATGGAGGAACAACGACTTCCCGAGGGACCGGGCCTCGAGCTCCTGGGTAGGCAAAATAGGGGTCAAGTACTGTGAGAAAACTCGGAAAAAGACGACACAACACCGGGAATGAAAGCACGCACCTAGGCAACCCTGGGCAGATCGTCAGCCACGACAGACAGCGCTGTCTGCAGCGACCGCTCCGCCAGCTGGTGATATTGCTCAAAGGTGTCCCAGCGCCCCCCCTCGGCCGCGTCCTCAAGGGAAAACAGAGGCTCCCCCTCAGGGTCATCTCAGCTCCGCCACAAGACACGCGGGCAATAACACCCGTGGGGCTCGGGTTGAACCCGGACAAGGGCCGAGCTCCCCTCACCGGGAGTAGGGACTGGCGGCTCTGTGGTGCTGGCCGCCTCGGCATCCGTCATCTCCTTCCCCCGGGAAATATCAGCGGAGGGGATTGCCTGAACCTCTGCTTCCCGGGCACTCTCCTATGACGGCGGCTGGTCTTTGGCCAGGGGCAGTACCGAAGCTTGCCCTGCCTCCATCTCCGCATCCTAGGCCACCGGCTCCGCGCACCCATGCCGGCCTCCGCCACCCCGGCCTCGGTGGTTCTGGGAGCCCCAACCTCCGCCACCTCGGCCTCGGTGGTCCTGGGGGCCCTGGTGTCCACCACCTGGACTTCGGAATCCCCGGCCTCCGCCACCTTGGCCCCGGGGGTCCTAAGGGTCTCAGTCTCACCCTCGGTGGCCTTAGCAATTGAAGGCGCTTGCTCCCCCGCCTCAGGAGCGGTGGAGCCGGTGCTCACCTAGAGCACCTTACGTGGCGCCAGGGCAGGCACCTCCGCCTGATGCTTCTGGCTAAAGGCAAAACACTCACAAGGTCAGCATACGACCAAGGGACGGGCGGAAGATGCTGCAAACTCCATCGACAAAACACTTACCTCGAATGGGGACACAACTGCTTCTGTACTGCGTCCCTCGTCCTCTGCAACGGTGGCGGCGGCGGCACTGGCACGGCCTCCGTGTCCGCCATTGCCGGCCGGCCCTCGCCGGACTCCGGCGCCCCCTCGACCCTCTACAGAGGCGGTCTAGTCGCCTCCGCCATCACCTGTTCCACCTCCACCGTCGAGCCCACTAGGCTGACGGCGCGTTTCCCCGATGCCCGTGTGTCGGGCGTGTCGGCCTCAGGCCTGGGGCGGGCGATCGCCAGCCCCGAGGCGCCCCCACCACCTCCTCCTAGAAACGCCAGGCCGCTCACCATCTCCCTGACGTCAGGGAGGTGGTCCTAGGGACCCTGCCCTGCCTCGCTGTCATCGTCATCGCTCGAAGGATCTACCGACAACAATGACAGAGACGGCTCCTCCGGGAGACCGTCGCGCGCCTGTTGCCGGCGACGCTTCTCCAGCTCGTCGCGCTTGAGGCTCTTCCTCTTGCACCTTGCCTCCTCAGCGTCCTTCCACTTCTTCTGCTCCTCGGCATGCACCCTGTTCACCACCCGCCACTCTGCATCCTCAGGAATGGGCGGTGGAGAGGCTCGCACGCCCCTCATCCCCTACAGGAACGACGAACGAAAATAAGGAAACAGGAAAATACAAGGAGCAAGGAGGCCTCGGGGGCCGCAGCGGCGCGTGACTCACCAGAGAGATGTACCCTCGCGACGGGCGCATCGGGAATGGGAACAGACCGCTGCTCCTCAGCCGCCCCTCCACCGTCTCTCTCACCCGACGCAGAATCTCAACGTCGGAGAGGGTGGCGGCGGACAACTGGACACCGGCAATCGGCTCATCCGATGTCATCTCGACCAAGCGCTGCCGCCGAGCCATCAGCGGTAGCACCCTCCGGTGGTGAAAGGCCACCATGACCACAACTGCTGTAAGGCCACGGCCACGTAGCCTCTCCAGCGCCTCCAGGAGCGGCCGCAGCCTGGGCTGTTCATCCATCGGGACGCCGTACCTCCACCTCTCGAGCTGGCTCTCCACGATCCACCCGGTATAGGGGGGAAGTCCGCCGTCATTGCTGCGAAGGTAGAACCAGCCATTGTACCAGCCACGGTTGGACGACACGAGCTAGGCCGGGATGTAGAGGAACTGCCGGTCTTGGTGCACTTGGAGAGTGCAGCTGCCGGTCCTCATCGCCTTCCGCGTGCCCGCCGGCTTGGTGGTGAGCCCCGCCCGAAAGAGGTGGAGCCACAGCTCCCAGTGGGGAGAGATGCCCAGGTAACCCTTGCAGACGGCGACGAAGATGGCCGCCTGCGTGATGGAGTCGGGGTTGAAGTTGTGGAGCTCCACGCCATAGTAATGCGGGAGCGCCCGCATGAACCGGTCCACCGGTAGGCCAAGACCACGCTCGTGGAAGGACACAAAGCTCACGATTAGCCATCGCACGGCCTCGGCTCTGGCTCGGGCCCAGGAGTGATCCACTCTGGTTTGTTGGGGTCGGTGACCGGGTGGAGGAGACAGTCGTTGTAACATCCCGGCCCAAGGCTTAACAGGATTAATAGGATACTCATACCAATAAGTTGCAACTTTTTTTCCGGAAGCCCATCTGCAAATAACTCCGAGGTTAAGCGTGCTTGGCCTGGAGCGATGGGTGACCGACCGGGAAGTTCTTCCCGGGTGCGCACGAGTGAGGACAAAGTGCGCAGAAAAGACCTGTGTTGGTCTGTGAGGGCAGTCTATATCCTAGAGAAGCTGTCAGATGTAAGCGGGCCCGGCCTCAGAGAGGCGGGACGTTACAGAATGGTATCAGAGCCGACTTTCGCGGTTTCACGGGCGCGTGTGTCGCAGTTGCGCAGGCATGGTGCGCATGGCTGGTGTGGATCCGACGTGGTCACACAGCATGGCACATGCGCTGGCTCTGGACACATGGACGTGGCCAAGAGAGGACGCTCCTGGCTTGGGATTGATCGACGAGGACGTCGATCTCTTAAGGGGGTGAGGATGTAACATCCCGGCCCAAGGCTTAACAGGATTAATAGGATACTCATACCAATAAGTTGCAACTTTTTTTCCGGAAGCCCATCTGCAAATAACTCCGAGGTTAAGCGTGCTTGGCCTGGAGCGATGGGTGACCGACCGGGAAGTTCTTCCCGGGTGCGCACGAGTGAGGACAAAGTGCGCAGAAAAGACCTGTGTTGGTCTGTGAGGGCAGTCTATATCCTAGAGAAGCTGTCAGATGTAAGCGGGCCCGGCCTCAGAGAGGCGGGACGTTACAGTCGTCGACGAGCGATTGCAGCGTCTCCACGGACACGTCGAACGGACCCCAAGGATCCACCTGGAAGACGACAGCGCCACCTGCCATGGGTGCGGTGGAGGATGTGGCTACGGCGGTAAGGCAAACTCTCGCTATCCCTCTCTCTCTCCCCCTTCTCCCTTCTTCTCCCCGGCGCTCTCAGTTCTTAGCAACTGCTCGAGGGCAGAAAGGTCGAACGAATGTAGGCAAGGTAAGGTGGGGAGGGGTGAACGAATGAGGCTCGTCATGTATTTATGTGGGAGGGAAGGGGGCGAAACGGACAGGTGACGAAACCAGGGAAGTTTCCCTCAGATCTGGCACAGTTAATCCAGATCCGATTAAGACGCCCACGCGTCCACCTTTTTCTCATTAACCACGCACGCACAGTAACGTCCCATCCGTAGACATCACGTCGCATCCGACCGTAGCAACGGCAGGCGCCGTTCCGTCTCCCTGAGAAACTGCCTCAAAAGGCATGCTTGCCGTTGTTAGCCGATGGGAGGGGAATATTCCCCACCTGTTTCCTTTCAGGATAAGGAACTGGGCACCAAGCCCGTTACGGTCCAGGGGTTCAAAGGCTAGGCCCTCGAGGGTTTCGACAGTCGCCCCAGGACAAACAGAGTCAGGGATGACTATGGGTAAGCCCATACATGGCCGAGGCCCAAGCAAGCAAAGTGCTTGGGATGCCCTAAGTCGTGTCCGAGACCGGTAGGGAGGTCTCTGAATGGGATCCCACCGTAGGGAGGCATCGAGCCACTGGGGCGAATCGAACGGCCCTGGGACCCACTAGAGAAGCCCTCTGGTACTTTTGGAGTGCATCTCTGGACCGCCAGCTGACCCCTATCGAATGGGGCACGGGCCTCCACTTGGACTTACCCGATAACAGCTCACCGGAGGTGTCACTGCTCGCGCCCACCGAGGGTAGCCTGGCATGCTCCACCCCTCCTTCTGAACAAAAAGGATGCGCGAGGGCCACACAAAAAAGACAGAGAAACTCCTGATCGCCCTCTTGCTCCACGCAGAGGCTCGGGGGCCCTTCCTGCAATTGAGCCAAGACCTAGCATCCCAAAAATCGCACTAGGGGGCTCGGCAAACAACCCCTCCTTCCGAATGAAAAGGATGCGCGAGGGTCGTATAAAAAAGATAGGGAAACTCCTGACCGCCCTCTTGCTCCGAGCAGATGCTCGAGGGCTCTTCCTGCAACCAAGCTGAGACCAGCGACTTGAACTCGCACTCGGGGGCTCGGCAAAACGCGATAAAACGACTAAAAGAACTGGGCACTGAGCCCGTTACGACCCAGGGGTTCGAAGGCTGGGCCCCCGAGGGTCTCAACAGCCGCCCCAGGACAAACAGAGTCAGGGATGACTATGGGCAAGCCCGTACATGGCTGAGGCCCAAGCAAGCAATTACTTGGGATGCCCTAAGTTGTGTCCGAGACCGGCAGAGAGGTCTCTGAATGGTATCCCACCGTAGGGAGGCATTGAGCCCCCGGGGCCAATCGAACGGTCCTGGGACCCACTAGAGAAGCCCTCTGGTACTTTTGGAGTGCGTCTCTAGACCGCCAGCCGACCCCTATCGAATGGGGCACGGGCCTCCACTTGGACTTACCCGATAATAGCTCACCGGAGGTGTCACTGCTCACGCCCACCGAGGGTAGCCTGGCATACTCTATCCCTCCTTCCGAACGAAAAGGATGCGCGAGGGCCGCACAAAAAAGGCAGGGAGACTCCTGATCGCCCTCTTGCTCTGAGCAGAGGCTCAAGGGCTCTTCCTGCAACCAAGCCGAGACCCAGCGACCCAAACTCGCACTCAGGGGCTCGGCAAAACGCGATAAAACCCCTCACTCACTAAGGAAAAAGCCCCTGGAGGAATGAAACCACTCCTCCAGGGCCTCGGGGGCTACACCCGCGGGTGCGCTCGCGCGCACCCACCGAAGCCTCGAGTACAAAACACCATCCCGCCAGGAACTGCTGTGAGCCAAGTCTCGTCAAAACCTCGGGGAGAGTGCTCGCACTTCCCCTGAGGCTCGGGGGCTACTGTTGGATACCATAAAAAGGGGTACCCTGAGCAAGAACCGAAAAAACTACTTAGACCTTGTAAATATCGAAGCCAAGAAACAACGACGGGCCTCGGCCGATTCTCCGATTCGCCCGAGGCCCGCGCCGCAAGGCCTCAAACGAGGCACCAACTCTCCACCTCGCCCGAGGCCCCCTCGCCCGAGGCCCCAAACCGTGAGGCCTCGGACGAGGTACCGATTCTCCGCCTCGACCGAGGCCCCGCCCGTAAGGCCTCGGATGAGCACCGATTCTCGACCTCGCGCGAGGCCGGCTCGGCAACAACCCCGTCGCCTCTGCCTTGACCGACTTCTCTGACATGCGTCACGTCCAACTAACGCGTCCAACCACTCCCGCAACGTTAGCCGCACATCGGCGTAGTACAGCAGAGTGGCCGACGGGACGGGAGTCACATCGACGCCATGCAGTCAGGGAAAGGATGGGCGGGGGTTACCGGCCGCTGTACTCGGCACTGTGCCCACGGCTGACACCCGTGCTGCACTATGCTGCCTAACCTCTGCTCCAAGGACAGCGCGGCGTGGAGGGTCACGTCCGGGTCCCTATAGCCTCAGAATCAGCATGAAAGACCGACTGCTCCTTCCGAGCCTTGGCTACCCACTCTGCACCCTGTAGCCTCGGGACTCGTGCCCGCCAAGCCCCCCACAATGGTTCAGCCTCTACACCGACGGGGCCTCGGCACTCTACGATGTCGACATACAGCGACCGGCACGTCGCCCACAGTACGCGCCATGCCCTGCGACAGGCTGCAGGAGCTCCCACGTCGTATACAGGGCCTAGCTCCTGTAGCCTCGGAATCAGCATACTCACGCCATCACCTCAACCCGGCCTCGGCACTCCGCACCGGCCAAACCTACAGCGATCAGCACGCCTCCAACAGAAGGTGCGCCTGCCACCACGGGAGCTCCCACGTCGCACAGGATCGGGCATGACCGGCGCGTCGCTCCAGTGCTCGGGGGACAAGGCCCGACCACACCGCCACGGTGATAAGCTGCAGGGCTTAGATACACCGCCCCCGCCGAAGAACGCCACGTAGCTAATACTTGTACCGCCTATGTGCCTCCCTTCAACTATAAAAGGGAGTGACCAGGGCCGCTTCTAGGCATCGAAACACGACCCACACAATGGAGACATCGCTCAGACAGACGAACTCACTCAAACCACACATAGCACTCTGTAATACGCACGCTCTCTCACTGCAAGAGATCAACACCTCAAGCAACTCACGCCACTCCACGTAGAGATCTGGGACTAGCTCCCTCTCTCTTACTGCTTGTAAACCCCTACTACAAGCACTTCGGTGCAAGGAATACAAGATCGCCCTCTCAGACTGGACGTAGGGCACCTATTGCCTGAACCAGTATAAACCTTGTGTCTCTGTGCATCACCATCCGGAATTAGGGGCACGCAATACAAATTCACTCGTTGGTTGAGGACCCCCGGTCCAAAACACCGACAGGAACGATGGGAAAAAACGTCGAGGTAACGTTTGGGTCGTCACTCCCCTTATTTATATGCGCTGCCGACCTAGGGACCGAACCATGAAAAATCTAAAGGTTGCCACCGATCACGACAGATCTAATTTGTTGGATATATATGGCAGGTGAACCAGAAACTTAATAATTAATCAATCTTGTAATTAATCTCGGGATTAGTCGAGATCACGTTCCCACAAGATTCACTATAAGAAATACTTCAATAATATATAGTTCATATGCTGTGAAACTATGAAGATTTTTTAAAATGGTTGGTCAAAGATAGCAATATTTGATTTAGGATAAAGCTAATATGACGTGTAAAAAAGAATGTCTGCAGGCTGCGGTTGATGTGTATGTCGCTGGGCCAATCGAACTGCTTGCCCACAATCTCCTACTATTATGTAGACAATTCAGTTAGTATCATGTATTCATCATAATTTCTTAATACATATGAAACAAATCATTATTTACTCGAAGAGAAATGCTCAGAAAATGAATATGTGATAGTCTTAAGAAACTTTACTCGTCCTGGCCCCGCACCCTGCCCGGTCGCGCGCCGTGCCTTCCCGTGGTCGTGGCCGCGTATTTTTTTTTCACGAAGGAAAAAGCGTTGGGATTATTTTTGTTACAACCCTATTTCTTTGTTGGCGGCTGGGGTGGCTACCGGCCGGTAGGCAGCAGGTTGGGTGGCTGGAGGGTGCAGGGGCAGCAGGAGGGTGGTTACCTGCTGATTGTGGCCGGCTAGTCGGCTAGAGCATGGCTGAGAGTGACGGGGAGCAGCGGCCGGCGACATGACCATGAGTGGTAGGTGGGATCTACTCCCTCCATCCACGAAAGAATACAATTCTCGTTTTCTGAGAAGTCAATCAGTTTGAGCTTTGACCAAAATTATATAAAAAATACTAACATTCTTGATGCAAAATTAGTATCATTAGATTAGTCATAAAATATATTTTCATAATAAATTTATTTGAATACATAAATATTAATACTATTTGCTATAAACTTGGTCAAACTTGAGCTACTTTGACCATCACGGATCCTATAATTGCATTATTTTTGTGAACGGAGGGAGTACATGCGAAGAAAACCAACCTATTGCCAAGAAACCTTCACATGGGACCAATTTGTTATTTTTTGGGGGAGTGAGGTAATGCAACCTATTAGAGGAGGTCACCAAATGTGTCCCCTACTTTTTTTAGCAACATGTAAAACTCATTGATCTACCAATTTATTTTTATTTGGAACTATTGAAATGCTAGGTGTTTCACTCTTCACTCTAAGCGGCTAGCCGATTTTGCCGCTACACTCCTCGCGTCAGAGACGTCGTCAAGGTGGTGCAGCCCAGGATGCCTGCTCCACAAGGAGATGATGCTCCGCCTGACCGCCCATACAAGCGCCACATATAGGATGTTGCTTGTTCGCCTTTGGTCACTATAAGGGTTTGTTCGATTAATTCCCAAACCAAAGGAATTGGAGGAGATTGAAGAGGACTGAAGGGAATTTTAACTTATAGGAGATCAAATCCTCTCCTATCACCTTGGATCAGTGATCTACTAACCGAACAAGCTCTAAGGACATCGCTCCTACTCGTCAATGGATGGGTAGGTCGATCTAGGTCCAAACGGAGAGTTAATTACAGGTGCTTATGAATTATGATTGGTGTATCTTTTACTTCCTCTATTTTTTTTTACATATCTTATTAGGATTGTTCTAAGACAAGTACTTCTAACTTTGATCATTTAATTAAAAACATCATATTGTTTTACAGCATAGGGGCTAAGGAGCAAGATAAAAGAAAACACAAACATAGTTCCCAAATGTTTTATGAGTCGCCTGTGGCCCAGCTGGCCAGGGGGACCAGCATCTTCGACCATCGCGACCTGCTCAAAGTACAGTATATCTCGTCAGAGTCAGATTCAGAGCTGGCCTGTTCGCTTGAACTTATCAGTCGGTTTATCAGTTAGAATCTACAGTGTATTTCTTTCACAACAAAACAGCTTCAGCCGGCTTTAATACCAGCCGAACTCGCCCTGACGCTCTTCTGGCAGACACACAGGCGCATGCAGGGCCAGCAGACCCCGTCGGCCATCACAGCTTGGCAGCTTGCTATTGCCGCCCATGAATTACCACCGTTGGCAATCATAGTCACGATTTCACGAATGATGCGATGCAGCATGTGGCCATCACAGTGCCGGGCTGCTGGCACGCTGCTGCCGACGGCGTTCCGGGCTTCCGGCAACTTTGTTCAAATTGCTTGAGGACATGACGAGGGGACGAATTCATGTCAAAATTGCGCAGCGGATTCATTCTAGTTTTTGCCCCAGTAAAGGCACAGTAAAAGTCCTCTATTTTTGTTCATTGCTTCGGACCGTTGTGTTAATCCAATGAACCGTCGTTAAAAAAAAGAGATGACTAGAAAAATCCATCACTTAAACACTTTCGCTTGATCGTTTCTGTGGCTTATAAGCCGGCTGATGCTGTTTTGTTGTGAGAAAAAAATATTGTATCATGGCTGATAAGCATGGCTGATACGATTAAGCGAACATGGTGAAAAAAGTTGGAATTTGGTCGCAACTGTCTGTGACATTGTAGTTGTTACCAAAAAAATGATGTCTCCGCAGGCCGACGAAAAAAAATAAAATTTCTCTTAAAATGGCGAGGGAAAGAAGACAACCTATATATCGGAAAGGGAGAGCTTCAATAATCCTTTTTGTTTTGAAAGGAAGACCGTGGAGCAGAGCTCTCCAGTGTATTCAACTTTGGCCCTGTTCGGTTGGCTGGAAAAATGGTTGATGCTGATTTATTGTGAAAAAAAAATACTGTTATTTCGCTGAAACGGTACGGCTGATAAGTTCAAGCGAACAGGGCCATATCTTTGAGATTCGCTTCCATGAGAAATTGGACATAGGACCTGATGACTGCAACTCAGCTAGAGGCCATTCGCGAGAGCTTCGATCCTTGTTTGCTCAGTGGCGAAATTGTTGGAAACCAGATTAGTCTCAACCCTTTATGGTTCTTTATTTGCAAATCACTTGCCTTATACGTAACAACATAGTAGTAATATGTAATCACATAACTCGGTGCAGATTTGACAACTTACATCCGACGTCACAAAACAATTATACACACGTACTTCTAATAATAATTATAAGTATGGCCATCATGATCATTTGCATGATATTACAATATATATACTGGTATATTACTATATGATGACTGTTTTTTCTTTTAGGGAAACTATAATATGACTGTTGAACTGACAGCTGCAGAGAGCATGCATGCAGATGGCCCAGCTAGCTAGCCACCGATGTTTGGCCCAACTGCAACTGATGCATTGGCGTTGGGTGGTGTTCCGGCCTGCTCGCCGCGTGGATGGGCGTTGTTGGCGATCACGGCTCGACGACCGCCGCCGCGGAGGACGGACCTGTGCTGCAGGTGCAGGCGGATCCGGTACCAGTCGTGGACCCAGTCCGGCACGAAGCCGGTGAGGCACCACTGGAGCTTCTGGGCGGCGCCCGGAACACACAGCGGGCCGTTCCCGATCCACCGCGCCGCCGTGCTGGTGTACTCGTCCGCCGTCGCCACGAACCACGGCCGGAGCTTGGCCTTCACGGCGCTCGACAGCATGCGCGTGTGCACGTAGAACGGCACCTGCAACAAATACAGCCATATACATGCATGCATGAATTAGCCAACTATTTTAGCATCAGAGGTCTATAGTGTGACTGTGCTAGTGGGTGGCTCGTGTGACTGTGTGCTGGTGTGTAGTCACCGGTCTCGCCAGCTCATGCTAGCTAGCTCAGCTGGAGGTTGAAACCGGCCAAGGCCAGTAGTGTGGATCATTACGGACCTGGTATTGGACGTCGATTCCTTTGCTCTTGTACTCGACGTAAAGGCTTCTGGAGAGCTGAGCGACGTACCTGGATAGGATGAACGTACAACACACATTAAATAAATATTTTAAATATATAAACTTTTACTAGTATCATTTATAATTATTAGTAGTAGTTGTACCATGATCATCAGCATCGCGCTATCAAGAAGTTATTTTTAAGGTTCCTATTCCAACTAGCCATTAATGGATATGTTTATTTAACGTTGACGTGCATGCGCACGCATTGAAGGCACGAAAGATACACAAACAAATTATATTATTTTATTTTGTTCTGCTTTATATTATGTATACGTACGTCTTCAATTTCGCAATGTTTGATTGGTTTATTTACATGCATGCTTAGACAGCATAATATTATTTTATTTACAGAATTGGCTAAAATTTGTACGCATTTATTGGATATAGATAGATCAGGAGCAGAACTCGGGCCAGGGGTGCTCATCGGCGGTGTTCAAATTTCGGTAAAATTTCGTCGAAATTTCATGAATTTCAGTAGGGGTTGAAAAAAATCCAAAATTTTGTAATATACTAATACACGTGCTAGGTAACTCTGGACTCATATTTTATATTATTTATGTTACATATTCTTCTACTCAATAGATGTGTAGTAATAAATTATGCTAATATTTGTTTAAATCTAATTTTTTTAAGAAAAAAAACATAATTCATGCACGTCTCTAAAACGTTTTAGCAAAACTTTCAGCCAAATTTTACGAATTTTGGGGGTGGCCAAGTTTTTTATAGCAAAATTGAAGACTCTGCTCATCGGGTCATCTGAACCGATAAAGTTGTTATATTAGAATCAGTGAACACTCTTCCTATAGTTTTGACCAAGCGTTGGATATATCCCAGTACTCTAAAGTTGTTAAAACAGAATATATCCGTCTAATAAGGTCATCTGATGTAAAAAAATTCTTCACTTACACTACGCCGGATTGTATTTATAGGGCGGCTCTAGATGATCTGTAGCATCGGTTTTGGCAGCCGTCCCTATCAAACCGTGACTACGAATCACCAATTTATAGGGACGGTTGGGCAGCCGCCCCTACACATCGATTTATAGGGACGGCTCGAAAAAAGGGGCAAAAAATAGCAAATCTTTTTTTTTAATCCGAGGAGGTCCCCATCGGCAACAACACACCCACTCTATGGTTGCAGCATTTTTCACGATTTTTGCACACTTTGCGTCGGCCAGGATTTGAACCCGTAACTTCTCCCTCACGCGCAAAGTCCTCTACCACTGCACGTCACGATCACTTATGTCTACAATCCATTTTGGTTCCCCACATATTATGCAAAACTAAGCATAAATTGATTGTTTGAGGTCCTAAACTAATTCAAATGAAAAAGTTGTCAACTATAAAGTTTTATAACTTTTCGAGATCTACAACTTTTATTTTGATAGTTTCTCCATCCGAGGTCACTTATAAAATTTGAATTTTAAATTTAAGAAATTCGAACGTAGTTTTCCATGATAAGATGATTTCAAATGAGAAAGTTATCAACTATAAAGTTTCATAACTTTTCAAGATCTACAACTTTTAAAATTAAAATTTTAAATTTTTGGAAATTCAAATGTAGTTTTCCTTGACAAGATGATTTCAAATCAAAAAGTTGTCAACTACAAAGTTTCATAACTTTTTGAGATCTACAACTTTTATTTTGGTTGTTTCTCCATCCGAGGTCGTTTACAAAATTTGAATTTTAGTGCTTAATTTTTAATACTCGGCGTCTATTTGTAGGGGCAGTTCAATATTGAGCCGCCCCTACAAATCCGATTTGTGGGGGCGGCTGGATATAGAGCCGCCCCTACAAATCCGATTTGTGGGGGTGGCTGATAACACCGGCCGCCCCTACAAATTCATTTGTAAGAGCGACTCATTTGACAACCATTTGTAGGGGCGGCTCAATATAGAGCCGCGCCTACAAAGAAAGGGATGCGTTCCACAAATCGTTTCTGTAGTAGTGTTATATGTCGTTTTCGAGGTATCAGACCAAACAAGTATTATAAAAACCAATTAATAACGTGGAATTTATCAAAGGTTTTAAAACTGTATTTTATAATTTATATCTGAGAAAAGTAATGCCTTTTGTGAAATCATTTCAAAATAGAAGTATATATACTAGTACAAGTCTTCCAAAAAAGCCTAGTCACATATATTGCTGGTTTCGTACGTGTACCGCTTGTCATGTGTAGCTGTAAACATACAATTAGTTGTTCAAACTTTGATGAGAACTCCGACGCTCCACGCTAGCTTGTTTTAGTACCATGTAAAATCGTTAGAACGAAAGGAAGCATATATAATGTCACATCACGTACTTTTTGGTGGAGCTGTAGACGGTGTACAGAGGGAAGGACGGGACGGCCACCGTGGAGCCCGAGCCAACGTTAACGATGGCACCCCTCCGGCGCGCCAGCATCCTCGGCAGCACCGCGGCCGTGACCTCGGTGAGCCCCCACAGATTCACCCGTATCATCCGCACAAACCGCTCGATGTGTCCGCCTCGTGCAGGTACACCGCGCCAGGCGTGTTCACCGCCGCGTTGTTCACCAGCATCCCCACGTCCAGCCCCTCGATCGCCTCCCGCAGCCGCCGGATCGCCGCGTCGCCTGCCAGGCATGCAATTCAGACGCCGACGGTGTTGTGTGGATCTCATGCATGCATCGTCTCACCTTCAGGGGTGGCGACGAGGGAGAGGTCTAGAACCACCGTCTTTATCTTCACGGGGTGGAGGGACTTGATGGCGTCGGAGGTCTCCCTGAGGTTGTCGGCGTTGAGGTCGAGGAGGACGAGGTTGAGGCCCCGTCGCGCGAGCTCCATGGCCATGGACCGGCCGAGCCCGGAAGTCGGGCCAGTGACGATGGCCCATGAGCCGTAGCGGTGGAGGTCCTTCGGACGGCGCAGGCACAACACCAGGTAGGCGAGGGGGCGGCCGCAGATTGCGGCGATGTACAGCGCGCCAAGGCACGCTAGTGAGACGAACCAGACAGGCACGTCCTCCATTATCTCTTTTTCTGCTTGTGCTTCTGCTTCTTGCTAGCTCCTGCACTCCAGGGGTACCCAGCAGAAGCCACTTGTAGTGGTGCACTGGCGGCAAGAGGAAGGCATCCATATATAGACCATGCAATATGTGGGTGGCATTTGCACTGTCCGTTTATGTGCCCATATGGTCGACTGTAGCTCGTAGCTACCAGCTCTCCAACTAACTGATAGGGCTAAGCTATTAATTAATTCCTCATTCATACGGGCGGAGAGTACTCTGTTTAACTTTAGAGTAAAATGCATGGTTAGCCCATCAACTTGTCTACTTATATCAATTAGGTCCTCTAACTTTGAATTTTCATTTCTGAGTCCAAAACATTTTTAAGTGGTGCACAAATAGTCTATACTGGTTCGTTTTTGCGTTTATAACAGTCGACTGTACAACCTGGCCGATAACTCAGAGAAGAGGTCACGTGTAGCAAAGCGCGTGTGAGCAGTGGACTGGTCGGTCTTTTTAGCAAAAAAACGACTTGTTCCTTCCTTCGTATTCCCTATAGGGGAGGCCCTCCCTCTCTCCGTCCCCCATGTTCTTCTCTCCCGTAGGCAACTTGGCGGTGGTGGTGGAGGCAGATCCTTGGCAAGCGACTTCATGTCGTCTGCAGCCAGTGGCGGAGCTCGTCAATTTTCACACCTAGGGCCGCTATCCAAGGACTTATGTATACATGTGAACATTTTGCAAGCCATTTGCATTACTATCTAATTCTTCTACTAGTTTTGATTGTGCCTGTACAGAATGTTAGTTTCATGACAGTGGTTGTATAACTGGTTAAGCATATAAGAAAAAAATATTCCATGTCTTAGTCCTCTTTATTGTGTAATTCTACAACTCTCCAAAAATCCAGAAACACACAATCATTAATTCATTCATGGAATTGGCAAATGACAAGTGTCTTGAGGATCCCTGGATCCGGAAATCCAAGTTCCAACTTAAAATGGAGCATGGATTTGGGGTTTGGGATGAGGAATTTACTTGCTACTGTTGGAGTGCTGCCTGCCTGCCTCTTTAGTCTATGGTCTCTATTGCTGTGTGGTGACGTGCTAATCGCACCCTTCTCCAACCAGGAGCGTGATGGCCGTCCGCCAGCCCTACTTTGATATGGCGCACAGCTGGCTGCCAAGACCCAACTCCGAAGAGTCCTGCTCGTTATCGGCCCGCGCCTTGCTCCGATTTGATGCGCCCCTTGCTGGTCTAGCCATACGATGGCCTAGGGTTCAAAGTAGGAAATAAACAAAAAGAAAGGCGACGTCTATTGCACGAGAGTCGACGACTCACGCATGCGTGACGGCGTGAGCCAGGTGAACAGGCGCTACTACCTTGGACCTTTTGCCTTGCTGGACTGGTCGGCTAGGAGTCAGACTATATCAAAGCAATGTTGGGCCACCTCAGGGGAGTAAAGGGATCTCTTGGGCCACACCTAGGGCCACGGCCCTAGTTGCCCCAGGCCCATATCCGCCCTGTCTACAGCAGATTCGGGCAGATCATGTTCCCTTCCCTTGATCATGTGCACTAAGTGACACCACCGGTTTAAATTGGCGAGAGGTGGAATTTCGAAGAAACCATGGAGCACACGGCAAGTTTCTACTGTTACTCGACGCACATGGTTAATTTGATTTTAGATTTGTCTTGTGGTTTTTGAATTGCTCAGCTTTGAATTTGGCTTTGATGTTTTCAAACCTGAATTTGGCTGAGCAATGGTGAAGGTTGCCCGTTCTTCTATTAGGAGGAGGCATACATGAAGCACTTAAAAAAGGAAAACATCATACATTTTGAAGGGAGTGGGTAGCTTTCATAGGGTGTGGTTTCATTTTAGCTATAACAAGAGAACCATATGCTCTTACAATGATAACGAGGAGTATTGGTTGCCTTTTGTCTAATAACCCGCACATCAAAAAAATTAAAATCACCCACTGAAGCATTCAAAGGTACTATGAGCGGGAGATGAATTGGGTATCTAATTCAAACTTAAATCCCAAGCCTCCAATAAAATTACCACTAGGAAAACCATAAACTAGCTAGTCTATGATGTGCACTTCAGTTTTTTCTAGTGTGCTCTAACTTACCTTCATCCCAAAGTACTTTTACAACCAAGAGCCAATCCTATCGACTAGCCTATAGCTAATCTAAGAAAATAAAGGTCACAGAATCAAAGTATAAGCGGATGCAACGAACGCGATAAGTAAAAAGCTAAGGACCGAAAGGTCAAACTCCTCGAGATGTGACGATATATCATGTTGCATTGGTTGCTAGCCCCAAGTGCATCTTGGAGCTCCATCGAGGTACACCCCTAGTCAGCATGTCTCTCCTAGTCACGTTGTTCGACCATACAAAAGGCTAGTGCATAAGTCACGAATTCTCACCACCAACACCCAGCTCTCCCGGTCACCTTGACACCATATACACTATAGAGCTTCTCCACAAGAGGGAAAGGTCTCCTCGTCCCTTATACACTGATAGGACACCACTCCACATGAAGAATAGAGGTGTCTCCACCTAGGTCACCATGCCTTCAACGTAAGGTCATGGAGACCCCACTCTGGTTGTCCAAGTTATAAGGGCACAATAGCTCAATCTCTGATAAACAAGGCCTAAACAAAGCACTAATTGTGCTTACTATTCCTTTGATTTGATGACTAATCTCACATACGAGGTTCTAGTGTATCTTCTAGTGTGGGAAATTCCTCTAGCTTCTATGGTCTCCAACAACCTTAGTAACACAGGTTGGAGGGGAATTCATAGCCCAAGCGTGCCTAGTAGTCATTGCTCCAACAGCCATATATTTTTGTGTGCACTAGATGATCCGCCAGAGTATGAAAAATAACACAGGTTCATTGGGTGGTAGTTTGTGAGCTCTGTAACCATGTTACTAGACATCACCGGATGATATGTTGACCCATGAATTCTATGACCATGTTGCTAGACATCACTTGATGATCCTCCAGGTCACATATCTCATAGTCATAGCTTTGAAGTCCATTTTCGATGATCTAGCAGTTGTTGAAAATCTTGAGAAGAAATCTACAAGATTATCAAAAAATCCCTTCAAAATACTGCATCATATGATCACAAAACATGCCAGATCATATGCTTGATCATCCACCAGTTCATCCTATGATAATCATACGATGAACTGATGGATTATCCTGTGAACATTAGTAAGGTGGCAGCTTGGTATTTTGGCCGTATCTTTGACTTGTTGGAAAGCTTGTGAAAATATCTACAACTTCAACCTAATATTGTTCTAGTTTGACCAATTATCACTACAAGAAAAAAGGGGTATTGACGACAGGATATGTGGTTGTTAAAAGTCTAAAATGTGGCCATTAATAAGTATTAACGACCACTGAAGTGTGGTCGTCCATGTTCGTTAAAAGCTCTATTGTTAATATAATCGATGCCCCATAATATTTCCCGTCGTTAACTTTTCAATGACTAAATAATATGTCCACTTTGTCACTGTTGATTGGGAATTACATAAAAGAGTGATTGTTCTTAGGCTAATTGAGGTTTCTCATTCTGGTGTTAATATTGTTGAACGTATTGTTGTTGTAGTTGAAGAGTATGGTCTAGTTAACAAGATTTTCTTTGTCACTCTAGACAATGCTTCTTCAAATACATCTGCCATGAACATTTTGACACCTATTTTTGCTGGTTACTTGGGTCCTGATCCTGATCACGATCCTTTTGATCCTCAGACTCATAAATATAGTCTTGTGCATCAATGTTGTGCTTGCCATATCATTAATCTAATTGTGAAATCTGACTTGAAGAGGTTGAAACATTTCATAGATGATTTTAGAACTACAATTAACTTCTTAAATTCCTCTAATCAATGCACTGCTTTGTTCAAGAACTATAGCATTGCTAAGGGTGTGCGCCCTCAAAAATTTTGTTTGGATATAGATGTTAGATGGAATGCAACATACCTTATGCTAGTGCACCTAATTCCATATAGGAGCATTTTCTCTGTGTTCATTAATTCTCATTATGGCTCACAACTGTTGTCTGAAAATCATTGGTATGTTGTTCAAAAGGTATTGTAGTCCCTAGAACTCTTCTATGACTCCACTGTTGTTCTATCTGGTGTTTATTATCCCACAAGTCCACTAATTCTGCACCACATTCTAGAGATTTCTTTCCATTTGCATGTTTGTGAAAATGATCAAAATCTAAGAAATGTTGTTGTTTCTAAGAAATCTAGAGATTGTTTTCCATTTGCATTTTTGTTACTAGCAGGATATACCTCTGTTATATTCATATGCATTCATTCTTGAACCTAGGGCTAAGATGAGAGGTTTTCTAATGTTCAGCAATTGCTTGGTGACTATACTGGTACTGATTACAAATGATACTTTGCTCTGGTGAAAACTGAATTGTATAAGTTGTTTAACAAATATGAAAAGAAGTTTGGTGCAGCTAGGTCTTAGAGGACTTCACAACCATCAAGTCTCACGGGTAAGAAATAACCAGCATGGGGGGGGGGTTTCAAAGGTCGTGGAACAGGTGTTGTTGTCCCTTCCCCTGTCTCTACCACTACATCGTCTACATCTTTTGTTTCTGAGCTTTCAGTTTATCTAGACAGTGACAATATCACTTCTTATGAGGATGGTTTTGACATCCTTCTTTGGTGGCATGAGCACAAACTAACCTATCCAATTCTATCTATAATGGCTCAAGATATATGCTAGTTTCTGTTTCTACTATCTCTTCAAAGTCTTATTTTAATTTGATTGGCAGGATAATTGAAGAGCGGTGATGGTGCTTGTTACCTGAAATAGTGGAGATGTTAACCTGCATCAAGAGCTGTGAGTTAGGAGAAGGAAGGGCACAACACAATGTTGAGAACCATGAACTTGAAGAATCATACAAGAACCTTTAGCTTCATGGAGATGAAGATGCCGCCAATGGTATTTAGTGGGAGGCTGAGAGTCCAGGAGGCTAGGACTAGGACTCTGGGAGTGTTGGTGAGTTACCATGTTCGACTGGTGCGGAGTCTCGACTGTGACTGAGATTAAGTGTGAGTCTTTGATTGAGTGTGTATGAGTCTAAGTTGAACTCTGGTTTGTAAGACTTAATTATGAGCTAACTACACTATTTTTTTTTCTTTTTAGGGTTCCTCATGAGGTGTGAGTTTTACCTAGAAAGGTTTTTAATGAGGCGGCATTGCACTAAATAGCTCAATTATCATATTTTGTTTTGTATGATATGTTTCCTGTTGTTGCTGCTTGGTTGGTTGTTTGCTTCAAGTGCTTGGTTGGTTCAAGTGCCTGTTGTTGCCGCTTGGTTGGTTGCTTCCTTCGAGTGCTTAATTGCTTCAAGTGCTTGGTTGGTTCAAGTGCACTGATCTGTGGTATTTGAATTGTTGATATGTTCATTGAATGTTTCATTTCATCTGGTAATACTTTGAATTGTTGATCGTTGAATTGAGTTATTGGGAGGAGCATTTTGGGATGTTACACTGATGACGGGCTTCGGGCTGGCCTAGCCCGAAACAGTCCATAGTGCCGTGCTTAGGCCGCTGGTCAGACCTGTGGCCTTTAGCGGCATGGCATGCCGTGCCTGGCCCAGTCACTACGGGCCATGCCTAGCCCGGGTTCGTACCATACAGTGCTGGCCAAACTCAGATGGCATGGCACAGCACTGCTGAGCTGCGAAGGTCTCTGCACCTGCGTCTGAAGTGGACAATGTTTACTTCTCGAGAAACGTATAGTACAGTAGTGTACTCCAAAAGCCTGTGTATATACATACAAATATATTTATAATAACCTGACAGGAGTCGGAGAAACTGAAACGCGACGATGTTTGTTCTAAAAATAGGCGCGTTACCTGACTTTCGGTTATTATTCACAGATCATGCATGCTGTGCCTTCATATATATACTTCCCGTCCACCAGCTTGTGCCTTTCATCGCCTATTGGACAGAACTTGGGTATACACGGCAGCTGTCACTACCTGAAAAAGTCACACAATCTGTGACCGTATACAAAAGTGATGGACCCTTGTAGCACCGTTACAAGTACTAGGTGTTCCTTCTGTGGAATTCCTAGCTAGGATATTATGGCTTAAGCCTTTGTGGTTGACTATGGAAGATATCCTCACTGTCTCAAATAAGTACTAATATAAGTTGACTTAGCTTAATTACATCGCTTTGACTAGTCTAGTAGGTCTAGAGGCAGATGTGCAACCAGGAGCGGCCAAGGAGAAGGTGAAAGTGTCTGCAGGCTTGACGGCATGGATGGAGGCTCATTCTAAGAGCAGCTTTAGTTCCACTTACTGGCACCACTACAAAACAGAGATGACATTCTAAGAAGATCATCTCTGATAATCAACTATTTATAGGCAGTTGTCTTAGGATGTCCAACTCTATTAAGTAATTAACAATGGCAAACTTCTTATCATGTCTGTCTCTGAAAATGGCCATTAACAGAGACGGATATTATTCTAAGAGCACGTCTGTGAAATCGATTAACAGAGACGGCACTCTTAAGAAGCCCGCCTCTAAAATAGTTGCTTCAAAAAATATTTACGTATGAAGTCAGATGAAATCAAACTTTGTACCTAAGCTGTAGATCTCAACGTGATCTACAACTTTATAGTTGATAAGTTTTTTTTTATTTGAAACTATTTAGAGTCCTAAAATTTTGTTTTAAGTTCACGGATTAAAAATTTAACATTTTTATTTTTCAAACAACCTTAGATGTTGACATAGCATACACCGAAGTGGTAATTTCTCAATACAGTCTACAACTTTGTAGTTGAAATATTTCCGATTTGAAGTTGTTTAATGTCCTAAACATGTCTTTTGGGTTTTTAGATAAGCATTTTACTTGAAGTTGTTTAGAGTCTTAAATATTTGTTTTAATTTTTCATATTTTGAGATTAGTTTTTTTAAATTTTCAAATAGTCTCGAATGGAGACACGTCCTATATACCAAAGTTGTAGTATTTGACGAGATTTAAAACTTTGTAGTTGTAACTATTTTATTGAGTTTATTTAATAGCTAAAATATGCAATGCAAGA